>NW_004949096.1:20625120-20636366 GCF_000317375.1 Microtus ochrogaster | reverse complement strand
GTGACTTTGGGTGATTGCCCAGGTAGCTATTTGTCTCTGTGATTTGTTGCATGTTTTGGAAGTTGTTTTACTGAACTTCCTAATTACCCAGGTAACATTATTTCCCTTATCAGATCTTCAATGGGGTTGAAAACTATATAAATGTAGTTACTTTTCTCTCATGACTTGGCCAAGTTATTTATTGTACAAGACCTAAGCTAGTTAGAATAGGATATTTGTACTTATTGTATATAATTTCATAGTAAGTTACTCTCTTACTTAAACAAAAGAAGGAGGTGTTGTGGGAGGTTTTTCCACTCCTCCAGCCAATTGCCGCTGAGATACCAGCCCATTGGGGCGTGGTCTCTCTCTTTAAAAAAGCAGCCACTTCCCTCCTCACTCTCTCTTACTTCCTGCTCCACTTCCAGCGACTAGGCTCCCTTCTTGATTGCACAGAGGGCTGTTGTCTGTGACGTGATCTGTAAGTTTTTCCCCCTTAAATAAATAACCATTCTATTAATCATAATTCCAAACTGGTGTGGGATCGTTTGTGACTTCTGCCTTTGCCTTCATGGTTATTTGTGGTTTTTTTGACATAGGGTTTTTCTGTTTATCTTTGTATGCCCTGGAACTCATTTTGTAGACAAGACTGGCCTCAGACTCACAGAGATCCAGCTGCCTCTGCCCCTGCCTCCTAGTGCTGGGAATAAAGGCATGCACCAAATACACTTTTTTTTCATAACAGGGTTTCTCTCTGTTGCTTTGCCTGTCCTGAATCTCAATCTGCAGAACTAGATAGCCTTAAACTCACAGTGATCTGCCTGCCTTGGTCTCCCTGATCTCTGAGGTGTTTTATCATCTCTTTGTCTCTCTGTTTCTCTGCTGGCTGTCTATCATCTATCTATCTATTTATCCATCTGTCCATTCATTTATTAGTTTATTTATTTTTTTGCTTTCTGAGACATGGTTTCTCTCTAGCTTTGGAGTCTGTCCTGGATTCAGACCTGGTCAAAGCTGTACCTGAAAATAAAACAAAACAAAACAAAGCAAAAGCCAGGCAGGACTGTATGGTTGACCTTCCCTTTCCCCCTCTTCCATGGGCTCCTCAGAGGGGGTGAGGCCTCCTTCAGGGAATCCACAGAGCCTCTGCCCAAGGCTCTCCAGGGGACCCGCTCTCTCCCTTTCCACCAGCCCCAGGGATGCCGGCTACATCTCAGACAGAGGTAGCACACCCTCTGGCTACCCAGGATGTGACAGACACAGACACACAGAGAAAGAGGGAGAAATGCTGCCCACTCTCTCACTAAATGCAGGCATTCAGAAGGAACAGTGAAAGAATCAGAACTGGAGAGATGGAATTTCTTGAATTTCCAAAAAACAAAAACTAGATCCCCAGATCTAGTGCCCTCTTCTGATGATAGGGAGTATAGCAGATATTTGGGCTCTTGTGATCCTGAGACCTACCCCAATTTAATAGTGCCATTGCCTTATCATAAAGGAAGAGGGCACTGCATATAGGCTTGCTTGATATCACACACATACATTCCCCGAATTGCTGCCTGCCTGCCTGTGACCCCTCTGAGAGTGCCTGGTACCTTCAGAAGACAGAAGATGGGGTGTGGGACTATCTATCTATCTATCTATCTATCTACCCATCCACCCATCCATCTATCTATTTTTCCATCTACATTTATGTATCTATTGATATATAAATGTATCTATTGATTCTATTGATATATAAATGTATCTTTTGATTTATGTAATAGTTTATTCATTATGATTTTTTAAGATAGGGTTTCTCTCTAGTTTTTCCTGTGTATTTTTTTTAATAAAAAATTTTCACCTCCTCCCATTTCTCTCCCTCTCCCTCCTCCCCCGCTCCAGTCCAAGAGCAGTCAGGGTACACTGCCTTGTGGGAAGTCCAAGGTCCTCCCCCCTCCATCCAGGTCTAGGAAGGTGAGCATCCAAACAGACTAGGCTCCCACAAAGCCAGTACATGCAGTAGAATCAAAACCCAGTGCCATTGTCCTTGGCTTCTCAGTCAGCCCTCATTGTCAGTCACATTCAGAGAGTCTGGTTTGATCACATGCTCATTCAGTCCCAGTCCAGCTGGCCTTGGTGAGCTCCAATTAGATCAGCCCTGCCATCTCAGTGGGTGGGCACACCTCTCTCTAGTTATTAAGTCAGTACTGGAACTAGCTCTTGGAGACCAGGCCGAGTGCTGGAATTAAAGGTGTGCACCACTACTACCCCGTTAGAAGTCTTTTTAACAAGTGGGCAATTGGAGCTACAAATTTCCTCATAGGACTGATTTTACTGTGTGCCAGGGTTTGTGTAGGGATTTGCTTTCATTTTCTTGAGGGAATCGTCCCTCCCCCCTCCATCTGTCTCCCTTATTCCATAGCTCTGTTTTGGCTTCAATGAGTTCTGAGGGCCTCTGGTTTGAGTGTGATACACACAGAGATTTACTATTAAGGAAAGTTCAAGATCAAGATCCTTTCCTAACTCTGTGACCTTGCAACAGAGAAGTTTCAAAGTGTATGAAGGGTGTGCCTACAGCTCCACTGGACTTTCTTTGATGTGCATATCTGTTGCCTTTCCTGTAAACATCCTTGTTTGAGTTAGGAAATTGCTGATTTGTGTTCAGGAAATTTTATGTAATAGCTCTGGCTGTCCTGGAACTCATTTTTATAGACTAGGCTGTCCTCTTGGTTACATTTTTTTCTTCTTATTTTCTTTCGTCAAATCAACATTTCTTCTCTCTTCTCTTTTGTGTAATTTATGTTTTGCTGTTTATTTGATTTTGTTTTGTTTTTCTAGGCAGGGTTTTTCTGTTGCTTTAGAGCCTGTTCTTGGATCCAGTCTAGCCTCGAACTCCCAGAGATACACCTGCCTCTGCCAGATATGGAGCCAGTCAATTAACAAGAGATAATCTCCTCATATGAACTATTGAAAACATATTTCATCCTTTGTTTAAAATAATGTATAACATGGAGGCAGAAATAAAGAGTTTGTTGTGTAAAATATTTTAAAGGATTATGACCATTTATCTGCAAATAACTAATTTTCAGCTGAAGGCAAATAAGAGCACATCATACAATTCACTTCTGCAGAGTTCTTGCCCGTGACTCTCCAGTAACTGTAAAGTTTCCAATTATTACAATAAGTTTTAGTAATACAGATATCATTTGTTACAACAGAGTGGTGATTTTAATTAGCTAGTGCATGTTTATGTGTTTTTTAAATGAGATTCTTTTCACAAAGTCCTTATTGCTTCTTGAAACATTTTATTTAATCATTCAAAAAAAAGAACAGCTCATAGATCATAAGAAGAGAAAAAAGGTAAGTCAGAAATTTGGAATGTTGTATCCTGACTTCACAGGCAAGAAGAAAATTCATTTAGAAAGAAACAATGAAATGTGATACTGTTTCCATGGTTAAGAGGATATGATGCATAATTCTCATCTTGTTGTCATCTGTGTAGACAAAAAAGTAAAAATTAAACATGGTTGACCAGACGAGAAAGTTTTCACCCTTGTGAATGTATGATACAAAATTAAATATAACAATATAGAATGTAGAGAAGGAATTGTACATGAACAGTTCCTTTCCTAGAAATCACCAACATCTTGTGCTTTGGATTCTATAGGAGCACTGTTGACAGGAAATAATGACATTTTTTAGCCTTACATGAAAATTTATATTGAGAAATTTCAAGGAATATACTAAAAACCTGATAGTACCTTATCTGTGACAAATCATATGCCACAATCATAAATAACTAATATTTTTTAAATATCATGACACAGTTTCTTGATGGAATATAAATTGAAAAATTTAGCAATTCTGAGTAAGATAAATATCCTTCAAACTGTTTTATAAATAAAAATATGCTATCTTTCATTTTGTGACAGTAAGATCCTCAGTTTTAAAAGAAAAATAATAACCTGTCTAGATTTTACACTCATTTTTTTCTTTTGGTCACATAATAATCTCTAATTTTTTTATGTAATATGGACAAATCCAACCAAATATCAAGATGATTAGGCATGGCCCCTGTTTCTACTCACCTACAGAAGGTCATTATTTAGGACAAGTATCTGTAAAAGAACATAAATGTTCTCATATGAATATGAATATGAGAACAGCTCCCCAAGGATTGTTGCTGGAAATAACAACTGAAAGATATCATATGGCCAGATATAATCTGATTCAGGGATCTTACTTATTAGATTGGTAGATACATTGTTGATGGATAGGTAGGTAGATAGATAGATAGATAGATAGATAGATAGATAGATAGATAGATAGACAGACACATACACGGACAGACAAAAAGACTCAGTGTGTAATATACATGTATTTATGAATATACAGTGATATATATGTATAAATATATATAAATGCTATGGATAAAAATATTCATTGAGGTTACCTGTAGCCAGAACTTCTCGAATGTTTTCTCGTGGAATGCTATGTTCCTCAGCATATGCCTCAAGTTTCTCATGTTGCTCAGGAGTCAAGGGTTGACCTTTTCCTACATTGCATGAATGACAATATCAGAGACATGTTCAGTAGAATTATGGAGAATTTACAATGTGTCCTTATTATCCCACCACAATATACAATAAAAATCCCAACTGCTCCAAATTCATTTACACTTGGTGAGTCAATACAGGCAATAAAAATTTTCACAAGTTCCATGGACACTTTAAACAAAGTTTAAATGTTGGTATTACATCACTTCTCAGGGTCTCATGATGCATCAAAAAATTTTAAAAAGCACCTTCTCTAGAGAATTCACTCATCAAAGTCTTATCCACTTTCAAAAACATAACACTGAAAAGTCATGAGCCTGTCAATGGAACCTTCATATTTCTCCCAAATCTATACTTTAGAATTCGTGTTTTAATTTAGTACACACTTGATCAAATGACATCCAAAATGGTCTGAATTTTGGGAAAATAATATTTACTCTATTCTTTTCAGTAAGGAAACATGAAAATAAACTCTTCCAATAGCCTTCTTCCATTTCCCCTAGTCTTCAATGACTATGCTACTTGAATTACAATATAATGTAAAAGTTAGTCCACAAAACAAATAGACTGTCATTTAGTGGAAAGAAGTTTGGAAATACCATGATACTGTATTTGGTGGGTGACTCTGTCTTAATTCTCATTTACAGTGTTATACTTTCATTAATGTTTCAGAGAACCCACTATCATTCTTACCAAGAACAACAATCAATTTTGTTCTCCGGTCAGCTCTATCCACATTATCACCAGCAAGGACTATGTTGTCTTCTGTTGCAAACACAGGTTTAAATACATGATCACCTTCAACTGCAATAAAGACACATTTCAAAACTCCGTGTCATTCATTTTTCTACCTTGTTTGACATCACCTGTTGACAAACATTAATATTGACCCTGACTCTAGCGGTCATCTCTGATTCGCTATCTCATGACACGTGTGGGCAAAGGTATTCTTGTAGTCATTCATTTTACATATCCCGTCATGATGTGGTGACCAATCATTTCCACTCTTTAAACGGATAGTGCATCCTAGGTACATACAATTTCCTTTTTTTTCTGAATTCTTTGTGTCAAGATCTGTGGAATCACTCTTTTGGTTATTCCTTCCCATTTCAACCAGATCCAAAAGGCCACTTGCCAATTTCCTGAAAGTTAACTTTGGTGTCATACCATAATAAGACCTGGTGAGCAAATGGCTACATATGCAAAAAGAGACTGTATTCATTAGAAATGTGCAAAACAGTTTTCTTATTGTAAGATTATAGATGTAAAATGTAAAAATGAATATTTTAAGTTTAACAGACATTCATATTGTCTGTGAGTTAATCTTTCTATGTATGTTTCTGTGTGCATATGCCTTCTTTCTCTCTCTGTTTCTCTCATTATCTTTCTCTCTTTTGTTGTGTGTGCATGAATGTGTGTGTGTGTGTGTGTGTGTGTGTGTGTGTGTGTGGTGATATTTCCACTTACAGACACTGATTGAATGATAAAATGGTCCACAGGAAAATAAATGGATTTAAGTATTTGGTCATTTTCTATTATGTGACTGATTTTCATATCCACGTAAGCATTTTTTTGGCCAGAAGAATGTACCTTCTCTTCATTTAAAATAAACAAAAATTTATAATGTGTATAATTCAGTTGAATAGTGTTGCTATTATTTTAGCAATTGTTTTTCAAACTGAGGTAGTCAGTTTGAAATTCTTAAGCAGCCTTTCCCCTAACTTTTCAAAAGTGAATTTTATCATCCAACGATCTGAATGTTATGATTTTTACAAAATATAAGAAAAGGAAACTTTAAAATCCAGGATGATAGATAATCTCTATAATATAAGTACTTGATAGCCTGAATCATGAAGTTTGCAAAGATGTTTGAGGCCACCGAGACCTAATAGTGAGCGGCAGGCCTGTCCAATAACAATCTGAGATACTGTATGAAAGAAAGAACACTGAATATTATCTAGAAACAAATTTTCATGCAGGAAACTATTTGGAGACATTTTGTTAGAATATCTCAGTTGGTTGGAAGAATGAATAACTTTCCCAGTAACCAAAATTGTTCTAGGTCCATGTACCTATGGGTGGCTGAGGGGTCAACATGTATGTGCTCACCCACAATGCTTTTGTTCATAGAGGAAGTGTCCAGATCCCATACTTACACTGGGTTCTGTAGTTGCCATCTTCTTGCTTATACGCAGTGACTTTGGTCTGTGAACATTGGTTATTCGCACTGAAAATCAAACAGAGGAATCATGGTTTATTGTATTTATCTTGTGAATTCATATTAAATATCTTCAGGTTTTAAAGAACTTGAAATATTTCAATATCTATGAACAGCATTCAGAGCTAGAGGAGACAAATCTCTGTTTACCTTACTTTTCAAAATTCTTGTTTAGAAAATACCACTCTGTTTATTATCATACATATGAATTACTTTATTTGTGGCATTTTTTCCAAGTGCTATGAAGACTCTATTTTCTTCCTTGTCCAAATTTCTCTATTCACTGAGTATGATTTTCAGTATATTAATTCTCCCTTTCTAGACCAACAATAATATGTGCACAATATTTTATGAATTTGTTTTAAATATTTTTATGTTTAACCTAAAATTACAACTGTGACTAGAACAAATTAATGGTTCTAAGTATTTTAAGTTCTTACAGTCCTATGCACTCTTTCATTGAACATTGTCATCTGAATGTCAGAAAGAAAATTTTTAAACTAGAGCCTCAGAGACATGCTCCCAGTAGCTCAGACCCAATATAATCACACCGAAACAATATTATTTAAATCATTGGTTGGCCAATCACTTAAGCATATTGCTAGCTAGCTTTTTCATGTAGAATTAACCCATTCAGTATTTTATATTTTACCACAAGGCTTGTGGCCTACTGGTAAGGTTCCAACTTGCAACATATTTCTTCCCCCACTGATGGCTACATGGCATCTTTTTTCACTCTGACTTCTTTTTTTCTAGCAGTCAGCTTAGTTTTCCCCCACCTAGCTCTACTCTGCCCTATCAAAGAAAAGGTATTTATTCTTTATTCATTAACAAATAAAACAATATAGAGAGAGAAAGATTTAAAACAACAGACCTGGATTTGCAAATTAGATTTTTCTGACCTGTGTGTGGAAGAATTTTTATGACACTATGACTAAATAATATAACATGCATGACTTTGACCCAAATGCTCACACCTACCTTTTGACTTACTAGAAGTGAGGTCCTTAGAGTCTCATGATTCTAATATTAGGGCTTAAATTCAACCACAGGCCTCTAGCCACAAGGATTCTCAGAAAGCACTCATAAAATTAGAGACAGATTCTAACTTTTATGTGGTGCCCAGACTTAACCCATCATGGAATAACATAATCTCGTTTCTGAAGAGCAGATTTTCAGTTTCATGATCAGAAAATGAACATTCTCCTGTAAATTTAACAACATAAAAATATGTAAAACAAAACGGTCTGCTCAGGTTACACCATTGACAATTAGCTTACTTGACATAAAACGTCATTTCCATTTGACTACAATCCTCATTACAAGTAATTTCTCGAAAGTAGACTCTCATAGGTCCTCCTTCTGCTATTCTGTCCACATTGTCAGAAGCGATGGCAATGGTAACCCACTTTCCTTCAGGCTGGACAAACAACAAATGCAATTGGAATGTTAGTAGATACTAACATCTTTGATCCCAATCTTTGGAAATATGTAAAATAATTAAAAATATATATCAATAATAGTTTATTAGTTCAAAATTATGCTTCTGGAGATGAAGATTAATAAAGGGTAATAAGATAACTCAATTTACATAGCATTTTAAACATAAGACTTTTTGGAACTACTTGTATTTTGGTATCCTATGTTCTGCAAATTCAACCCTTTGTTTTTTTAGTTCATTTGTTTCATCTTTGAGAAATCTGGCTGGAAAGTGGTAACTGAGTAAAAGTTAGAAAGGTCATTTTATGAATATGGACTTGCATGGACAAACTGAATTAGACAACACATCCACAGAAGTAAGCTATTGAAGAACATTAAACCTATTCACAGACCAAATGAATTTACCTCAGCATGAGCATGAGTCAGACCAAATGCCAAAGCCAGCAGTAGAAACTTCACCATGGTGGTGCCTGCCTTTGCTCTTCTGCAGATGCTCAAAATAGGATATTAGTTGTGAAGGAACTGAACTGACATAGCTTTTTATACAGTTAGTTAGAGGGAGTTTCATGGAAACAACCAATGATTCTGCACCACAACAACCTGCATCTGTCCAGTATTTCTACTTTGACCCTGCTTTGTGGCATATGATCTCTTATCCTTAAACTAATAAGATTAGGCTAAAGGTCAGGGTCTGTTGGGATGATTAATTGAGCATTCCTGTCATAAAGATCTATCCCTGTGAGAACATTCAAGTAATCTTTTTGCCTTCAAAACTATACTGGTTGGTAAAGGTCACATTGCATATGTGTACGTCATACATGAATCATTTAAAACCATGACATCTGCTTTAAAATATATCCCAAAACTAAACATAATACTGTGCAGTTAAATTAATTTAAAAATGTGTCCTGGGCTATATGAGCCAAAGCAACCACATTATTAGAAGATAAGATGCTAAAACTTGACAAGGATTTCCTATAAAGGTATTGACATATCTTGCTCTACCTTTAAGTGTTCCAATATATTGACTACTTTATTCCTTCAGTAGACTGAATTCAAAAGCTATGGCACAAAGCTATAAAAGATATCAAAAAAGCTAACTGTATACATAATAGAAAAATGCTGCTAGATGTCTACTGTCAATATGTACAGATATCACTAATCAAAAGAAAAAAATTAAGTGAAACAGTCTATAAAAATAATGACATTCAGAAAAACTGTACAATGTGCAAATGGGCTCTGAATTCAAGCTCAAAATATGCTTACATTTCCAACAGCAAGGACCCTCCCTGCCCAGTTGATATCTTTACACATCAAAACCAAGGTCTGTGTTGTGGTTAGCCATAAGATCTTGTCATTCATTTCTAGGAACAACCAAGCTATCAGAACTCTGCAGAACTTGTTTATCTTCTGGACTTCCCTCTCTGACACAGGGAATAACCTATAGCTAGTACTTTGGCATTTTTGATTGACAACCCATGATTACTAACTACGCCATTAAAATAAATTAGTCAGTCCTGGTGTGGGAGGTACTTCTGTCTGTTTGTTACTTTTCTTTGTTAATGAATAAAAAACGTGCTTTGGCCTGTTGATATGGTATAACTTAGGTGTGTAGAGAAGACAGAATTGAATGCTAGGAAAATGAAAGAATCAGGAAGACACCATTGATCTGTAGCCTAGGGTAGATATGCTGAAACTTTGCTGGTAGGTCATGACTTCATCTTGATATACAGATTAACTGAAATGGGTTAAATTAAGATGTAAGAGTTAGCCAATAAGAAGCTAGAGCTAATGGGCCAAGCAGTAATTTGATAAAAAACAGTTTCCGTGTGATTATTTTGGGGAGGGTAGCAGGACAAACAAGTGATCGCCTTGCAACAATGGGCACCCATGTGACCAAATAAATCCACATAAAACCTGAGAGGGCTTGAAAATGAATTCTAGATAAAAAAATAAAATACACAGTTTAACACAGCTTCTTGCTGTTTTCTGGCAGTGTGAAGCAGCTCCTTTAAGAGAGGTTTTCCTGATTCAGCCTTAGCAGGAAAAGAGCTCAGCCATTTTGAAATGCCAGCTTTCTGGGTTGTTCTGCCAGCGTGACCTCTGGCTCTTTCAGACAGAAGGCCCCACTACAGAGCATTTGAATAGGGTTTGTGGGCAGTGTGTTGCAACTTGTTTCATGGCAATGTGTACTAGCTGTGTGCCTGAAACTGGGATGGTGTGTGAGACTCAGAGATGCAGGCAGCTCCACCATGCTGGACTGCATAGTGAGCAGGCAGTATCATATATACAATAGCAATAACATAGTTTAAGTTTTAAACTGTGCGGAACAAGCAGTGACTTACCATATTTGACCTAGCTATGGTGCAGCTTAAGTTTTTAAGAAGTGCTTAGCATTTTAGGAAGTGCTTCTGGTCAGAAAATATTTACAGATATGCAATAAAGACAAATCCAGATAAAAAGACCTCTAAATGAGTCATAGTGTTAGATAAATGTATGTAGGCTTGGGAGAGTGAAGAAAAAGAGTATAGAGAGTCATAAAATAAAGTTAATGCTTAAAAGAAAAGTATAAGGTCTATAAAGTGACAGACTACAGATAGTCATAGATTAAAAGGAGTAAGAAAAATAAGACATGTAAAGAGGGAATATACACAGAGAGTCTGGATTTGTATATTATTGTGTTATCTTTGAATTTTTTGACTGTGAAAAAGCTAAGTACAGAGAGGCATTTCATTGTATGGACTGTTAAGTTAAACAGACATAAAGGTATCATGATTTCAAAATTTGAGTCTAAGGATATGTTGTTTTGGAAAAGAGGTTCTTCTTTTGTTGGCACAGAAGATGAGAACATGTTGATTGCTTCCATACCAAAATGGTTTCATAGACCAAGACCCCTGAAAGGTCACCATGAACACCCTCGAAGGTTGGATAAGGGAGCACGGAAGCACAATTCTTAGATAGGGGAGCCACCTTAGGGTTGGCAACAGCCTTGAACCTAGAGTGGCTCCCAGGAGCCCAAGCCGAGGTCCCCATTTAGTTCCCTGGACAGTGAGGATAAAGAACCTGAAATG
>NW_004949096.1:20610692-20623630 GCF_000317375.1 Microtus ochrogaster | reverse complement strand
GAAGTGGGGGGAGGGGGAGAAGAGTGGGGGAGGGGGAAGGAAATGGGAGGCGGGGAGGAGGCGATAATTTTTTCATTAAAAAAATTACTTTGCCAAACTGGTGACTGAGATGAACCTAGCACACAGGATACACCATAAAAGACCTGATGAACAGTGTCCCAAATCAGCAGGAAACACTATGGAAAAAACTATGCCCATATTCCCAAATATTGTCTATATTTATTTACATTTAATGGGTGATATAATATAGATATGAATAATTTGCATTGGTATGGATCTTGGTTTCTTGATACAAATTTAAGATAAAGTCTGTTATAATATATATGTATATTTCTCCACTTGAATAAGATATTGTGATAGTGTAACTCATTTAAAAATTATGATTTATTAATAATAAATATATGTTAATAGATAATCACCTATAATAATCACACTTGTAGTCATTTTAGTTATATTTTTCAGATGTATAAAGATATATTTAAGTTAGATAGGTATTCTTCAAATCTTTAAGAGACCTTCAGAATATGGCATTTAAAATGTTTAAAAACTTAAGACTTGAGACATATCTCCTTCTTGGCATACTAATCTACTGTAAGAGAAAGATGGGCATTGAAGAGGCTCCTTATGGAACTGCTTAGCCATTTGGGAAAGAAACTGCTTTTGCCTGGGCTGCTGAACTGGACTTGCAGGATCCACAGAGAAATGACTGCTGAACTTACCTACAGGTGAGACAATCTTTTGGGGGTTCATGCTTCATTAAACAGTCTGTGAGACATTCTGCAATATACAAAAGAAAGTAACTGGTACACTGCCAATATAGATGGAACTCTCTTTGAAATTTCCTGCTTCATGGAAAAGTCTGTTGAATACTATGGGCCTGTAGGCTGAAGATGGATGCCCCCATAGTACAAAAGAATTTTTGGTAACTGTCCAGGCAGTGAGATGTCTCTGTCAATTCTAGAGATTTGGAAATTGCTTAAAATGCACTTCCTGTTTACTTAGATAATATTATATCCTTCTGATATCTTTGATGGAGTTGAAAAATTTATAATTATAGTTAGTTTTCCTTAGTTATAATAAAGAATGAAGTAGATATAAATATTGTAACTGTAATTCTTGCTTAATACCTGTTTTGTTATATGGAATTTTACTATGATAAACTTAAAACCTTCCTTTTTATTTAAACAGAAAAGGGGAAATGGTGTGGGAGGTCCTTCTGTCTCTGTGTTGCTTTTTTTGGTTAATGAATAAAGAAAGTGGATTGGCCTGTTTATAGGGCAGAACTTAGGTAGGCAGGGAAGAAAGAACTGAATGTTGGGAGAAGGAAAGAGTCCTGGAGACACCATTGATCCATGGCCAGAGGTAGATATGCTGAAACTTTGCTGGTAGGCCACAACATCATGGTGATATACAGATTAATAGAAATGGGTTAAATTAGGACATAAAAGTTAAGAAGCTAGAGCTAATGGGCTAAGCAGTGATTTAATGAATACATTTTCTGTGTAATTATTTCAGTGCTGGGCAGCTAGGACAATCAAGTGGTATCCTTGCAACACAGCCATTCATGACACTTTCTTTAAATTATATCCTACTATTATCTCTATCTCTTTTAATTTTGAGATTATAGCATAATTACATTATTCCCCATTTTCCTTTTTTCTCTGTAAACCTTCCAATATTCACCTTTCATCTCTATCAATTTTGTGGACTCTTCTATCAGTAAACATTTTACATGCATATGAGTTCCAAGGTAGCAAGTGAGTCCTAAACATTTATCTGAAGATTTGGAACTGGGAATAACAGAAGAGACCTATCATGCAACATTTTTTTGTCTAGGTTTGCTCACTCAGTAGATCCTTTTATAGAGCCTGCCATTTGCCTACAAAAGTCACAATTTTATTTTTTACAATGAAAAATTTATAACATGTTATATATGTATCACTATTTTATTATCCATTAGACATCTGTAGAACATTTAGGTTGTTTTCATTTCCTAGCTGTTGTGACTAGAGCAACAATGAATATGCATGAGAAAGAAGCTGAAAGGTGTTTCTGATTACACATATTCACTTTTCCATGAACAAAAAATATGTTGTAAGGAGTGGTCTTTTCACTAAAATGTTGATCCAAATCTTTCTGCAAAAGAATATCTACCAGCAATATGTTCCTTAACATTTTTAATGAAACAGTTTGTTTTAAATTATCATGGTCTATGGACCCTGATAATTTATAAAAGAGCTGGGCTTTTTGTTAACACACATCATGGTATAAACATTCCCCAAATATATCAACCATAATGACTTAGAAAATCAATACTCTTTAAATTTCAGTTGAGTGACAAATAGAGTGCCCAACATCAAGAAGTGCCTTTGGCACAGGATTCCTACATCATCTAATTCAATTATCATCATCCAGATTGACATCAAATTGGAAAAGATTTATTTTACTATTTTCTCCTTCCATCATCTTTCTTCTTCTGTATGGCAGGAACATGCCCTCACATTTCCACTGTCCTTGCTGCAGTAAAAGCATATTCATTCTGTGTTTACTACTTCACCTCTATGTCTCACAGTCTCTAATATCTAACAGTTAACAAAATTTGCCTCTCCTCTCCACCTCTTTGTAAATTCTATAATAAACATTCATTCATTGATGCTTTCTCTAAACAGTTTCATTAGTTCAATTTCCATGTTTTCATGCTTCAACACGATCTGTTCTAAATTTCTTCGGATTTTCTTTTGCAATTATGATGATCCATGGTTCAACTGGCCATATTGTAGTGTACTGGGGAAAATGAGACTGAAATTTTTGATTGCAGTTATTGGTTCCCCTTCAAAAATTTGTCTATGCTTAATATTATTTTCCCTTGTATTTGTCAAGAATCTTACACACTTGATCTTAACCAAAAGGCTAAGAAGAGATCTGGACAACAATGAGGATGCTAAAAGAGACATACACGGTCTAATCTACATGGGAAGTAGTAAAAGACAAGATCTCCTGAGTAAATTGGGAGCATAGGGACCATGGAAAAAGATTGAAGGGCAGGGGAAAGGCAGGGAGGGGAGCAGACAAAAAAATGTATATCCCAATCAAATCAATAAAAGAAGAATCTTCTAGATATTCATTGACAACTGTCTCCTTTACATTTACCATTATACAGTGTGTTTCTAAATTCCCAAATTAATAAATACATATTGGTCCCAATGTATTATAAAAAGACACAAATTACATTTTAAAAACATACTGAAGTTTTTAGTACAAAGTTGAATCAACCATGAGTTTGAAAAGAAAATATTCTTTATTTTCAGTTGAGTGACAACTTACCTCAGAGTCTCCAACATCAACAGCTCCCTGTGGCTTTGGCATCATGTTCAGTCCCAGGCAATTTGCCTCATCTGATCAGGTGGAGGTCAAATCAGGACAGTCTTTTAGATATTTCCTTCTTCCTTCTCCTTCCTTTCTTCTCTAACATTGATGTGCCAAGAAACTGTCTATGTTTTTTCTTGAGTATGCACATATGCACAAACTTAGTTAAGGATTTTGTATTCTGAAAAGCTTTATGGAACACTAAACAAACTCATTCACTCCAATTCTCTTTCTTCTAAGTCTACTCACATAAGTCATATCTTTTCATCAAATTTTCACAACTTTGAATATGACAGCAACTAATTTTTAAAGAACTCCCAAATAATTTCAGAGAAAGAGGGAACAATAGAATGCTTCTGAAGGAAAAAAATATAAGGAGCAATTGGTGTGGTTATAATATAGTATCTTAAAATTAAAGGAATCAAAAGATTTTACAATTTAAGTTAATATCCATTATAAATATAATCCTCTAGCCATTTATTTGGAACAGTCTGAAATTCATTTTTTCATTTCTTTCACATTCTGCTGATTTTTATTCTATATCAATATTATGAGTGATGAACCTAAAGGGCTTATTTTGATCTTGTATTCACCATTCAACTAAGAGTATTAACTATGAATTTCATGGTCACAGAATAAAAACAACCGGGATATTTACACATAAGTTCCTTATCTAAAGACACATTGCATTCTCAGAGCCTTCTCTCACTCTGATGACAGACCTTATGCTAAGGTTTTGCTAGAAGGGGAAAACTCAGGCAATATCTTCCATGGCAAATATAACTTTACAGATATATGCTATTTGTCCTTTATTTTGCATGTTTGGCTCTTAGGTCCACACATCTCACAGAGAAAATAATGGATTTCCCCATAATTTCTTTTGCTTCTTCTTGTCTCTGTATTTTTCTTTTTAGAAAATAAATTTGGTAGACACTAGTTTCATAAATCATAGCTTTGAGGAAAGGGTGCTGTTGGGAGTTACTAGATTGAAACTTTGTAAATATGAAAATACTTTAAACAATCTTCAGGGAATGTAATGAAAAATAAAAGTTAATAATCCCAACAAAGAGAAAAATAGCAACGGTACAGATGAATTTTGCATGACTGTCCAGGCAGTGAGATGTCTCTGTCAATTCTAGAGTTTTGGTAGTCGCTTACAATGTACTTCCTGTTTACTTAGGTAATATTATTTCCTTCTGGAGTCTTTAGTGGAGTTTAAGAACTTATAATTTTCCTTAGTTGTGATAAAAGATAAAATAGATAAAAATATTGTAAGTACAATTGTTGCTTGATACCTGTTTTGTTATATGTAATTTTGCTATGTCAAAGCCTTCCTTTTGATTAAACAGAAAAGGGGAAATGGTGTGGAAGGTACTATGTCTATGTGTTGCTTAATAATAAATAAAGAAACTATCTTGGCATGTTGGTAGGGCAGAACTTTGGTAGGCAAGGAAGATAGAACTGAATGTTGAGAGGAAGAAGGTGGAGTAAGAGAGATGCCATGGGGCCACCAGAGTCAGACATGGTGAATCTTTGTTGGTCAGCCACTGCTACATGGGGCAATATACAGATTAATAGAAATGGGTTAACTTAACATGTAAGATTTAGCCAATAAGTAGATAGAGATAATGGGCCAAGCAATGATTTAATTAATGAAGTGTCTGTGTGATTATTTTGGTTCTGGGTGGCTGGGATGAACAAGCAGCCTTCACCTACAGATATTAAGTCAAATCCTTTGAGCATCTGACAAATAGTAGTTCCATATGCTAGATTTACTGTCATCTTCAAGAGGAATTGTCAGTAATGGTTTGCAGAGTTTTACAGGTTTGTGATCCCACTGAGCATGAATGAGTGTTCCGTTTTCTCTACATTCCATCCTAGGTTTCTTATTTGTTGTCCTTTTGATCTTTGCTCTTCTTGCTGGGCTAAGATGAAGTGTCAACAATGCTCAGATTTCCTTTTATCAAATGACTGGTGCAGAGGAACATTATATAAGATGCTTATGAGCCATTTTCTCCCTTTCCAAGTTCCAATCTTCTGTTTTGTGGCACTCATAGAATGTGTGTTCTTCCAAATTCTAGAACTCTATAATCATAGTAAAACATACAATAGTTTTAAGTCTTTCTTCAAATGATTTTGTTTTCTGTTACCAGTCAGCAAGCATGAGGGGAGAATCCCTTATAATCAATACAGATTAATGATATATTTTTGTATGTTGACCTTTTTCTTTTTTATTGAAAATATATTCTTATCTCACACAACACACCCCAACCACAATTTCCCCTCCCACAACTCATTCCAATTTCCCCTTACCTCCCCTCTCCCTCTCTCAAATCTACTTTCCCTCTATTCCCTTCATAAAAGATCAGGCCTTAAAGAGACAACAACAAAACATGAAAAACAAGATTCAATAAGACAAGGCAGCC
Organism: Microtus ochrogaster; assembly: GCF_000317375.1. NCBI lineage: Eukaryota > Metazoa > Chordata > Mammalia > Rodentia > Cricetidae > Microtus > Microtus ochrogaster. The sequence goes on along the minus strand of NW_004949096.1, from coordinate 20,617,838 downwards.
TTCTTAAAGAGACTGGACAAAGCAACCCAGTAAGAGGAAAGAGTGCCAAAAGTAGGCAGAAGAGACAGAGATACACCATCTCCCACTGTTAGAAGTCCATCAAAAAAAAAAAACAAGCTAACAGCCATGACATATAAACAGGGGACATGATGCAAACCCTTGCAGGCTCCATGCTTGCTAATTTAGTCTCTGTGAATCCTGCTTGGTTGATTTAGTAGGCCATGATCTCCTATGTCTTTCGTCTTTTCTGGCTCCTACAATCTTTCCTCTCCTTTCATGAAATTCCCAGTTCACTGAGAGGAGAAATCTGATAAATACTTCCAAATGAGCCTCTCTCTGCATGCCTGGATGTTAGTATCTCTGAACCCACTCCCATCCACTGGCAGAGGAAATCTCTCTGATGCGACTGCAAAAGACACAAATGTATGAGCATACCAGAATATCATTAAGAACTATTTCACTGAATTTTTAGCCAGTTGTGTTTGGTTCTGCCCTATGTCTCTGGGATATCCAAAATTCCTGGCCATCCAGACAGTATATGCAGCTGATGGTGTGGACCTCAAGTTGATCATGACATTGGTTGGCCACTCCCATAATTCTGCATCACCATTGCCCCAGCATATCTTGGAAGAACAAATTGTTGATTGAGGGTTTTGTGGCTGGTTTGACCTCCAGGTTTCTCTTTCCATAGCCTGTGTAAGACAATGAATTAACTTAACTGTCTTTCCCCTAAAGCTTTTTACACTTTCAATGTCCAAGTTTTTGAAGTTTTATGGGTTAATACTCATACATTTTCTTCAGCTTTTCCTCTTAAATCTATATGTTTGTGGTTCACCTAGTTATCCTTTTATGGAATTGATTTAGATATTTCAGAACTTCATTTTTATCAAAAAATTTATTGTAAAGTTTTTGTCTCATGTTTATCAAAATCCTTTTCCTTAGAATATCTATTGACAACTTGCTACCTTACATTTTCTTGAATCTCTGTATTTTATTATTCCCAAATTAATACCTACATTTTAATCTGAATATATTATAAATAGATATATGAATTCCCTTAATCACAAACTACTGTTTAATCACTACCAAGATGAACTGACTATGATTGTCTGAAAAGTAAAAAATATAATTTTCAATTGTGTGACAGATTTGACAGATTCTCTGATCTTAACAGTTTCCTGTGGTTTTGGTTTCCTGTACAATCCTGGACAATTTGCCTCATCCATTCAGATTGAGGTCCTATGAAAACAGATTTTTACATTGTCTCATTCTTTCTTCTTTACTCTTCTATTTAATGCAAAAGCTCCCTTGATGTGGGAGTCCCCTCTGTATGCTGAGATTACCATAAATGAATAAAGAAACTGCATTGGCCTTCTGATAGGGCAGAACTTAGGTAGGCAGAGAAGATGGAACTGAATGCTGGAAGGAAGAAAGCAGAGTCAGGAAGAGAAGCCATGGATCCTCTGCCTGAGACAGACACCAGTTAGAATCTTGCCAGTAAGCCATAGCCAAGTGGCAATAAACAGATTAATAGAAATGGGTTAAATTAAGATGTGACAATTAGCCAATAAGAAACTAGAGCTAATGGGACAAGCAGAGTTTTGTTAAATACATTTTCTATGTGATTATTTCAGGTGTAAGCTAGCCGGGCAGTGGGAAAAACAAGCAGCTCCTTCCTGTGTAACACTTCTTGGAAATTTGCCATATCTTTGCTTGAGTATATACACAACCTATGTTTATAATTTCATTTTGTGAGAGCTTTACGGAATACAAAGCTAACTCATTTACTATCTTACTGTCTCTTGCCTCTGAGTAATCACAAAACAGCACTAGTATTTCATTATTGCTCACAGCATTGAAATTAAAGCCTGTACTACAACTCTACCTCTCTTTATCTTAAACAATAAAAAGTCAATATGTTTTCACTTCTTTCACTTTTTCCTATATTTTCTTTTATTTTATACTAATCTAAATGATGAATTACATTCAGAACTTATTTTCTTTTGGGATTCAACCAACCACAGAACTATGAATTTCAAGTTCACTAAATGAAAACAGAATATTGACACAACAGATTGTTTCTAAGTACACATTGTACCCTAAGAGTCTCCTTTGAATGATGCCTGACCTTATACTAAAATTTGGCTAGAAGAAAAGAAAACATAATGAAATGCCTGCAAAGCCAAGTATAACTTTATATTCATGAAGGAGAAAAACTATTGTCCTTATTTTTGCTGTTAGATTTGCAATTTGCTTACTCTATTCATGTACTTCTTATCTGGTTTGATTTCTGCTTATCTTTTAGCTTTTCTTTACACAGTGTAATAATTTATAGAAATTACCCATAAGTAACAGTCAGACAGGATACAAGAAGGGGGTTTGGGTACAAGCAATTAAATATGTTTGAAAAATGCTTAAGAAATTCTGAAATCATTTAGTGAAATATAAAAATGATTTTAAAAAACAACAAAGAGAACAATCACAAAGTTTATTAATGAGAATATTAGAAACAAATCCTAGGAAAAATAATATGTGGTCACAAATGTAAAATGTTGATGTGGGATTTTCCTCTGGGTGCTGTGATTGCCATTGGTGAATAAAGAAACTGCCTTGGCCTGTTGATAAGGCAGAACTATAAAGGCAGGAAAAATAAAACTGAATGCTGGGAGAACAGAGGCAGAGTCAGAGAGAAGCCATGTCCCCTGCTGGATACAGACTCCAGAACTTTACCAGGTAAGCCACAGCATAAATATTTTACACTTGAGTTAGAATAATGTTTCTAAAATAACACAATTCTTGGCTTCACATTTTGTTTGAAGAAGACCATTTGTAGGTTCCCAGCCACTTAGACCCAAAATAATCACACAGAAACTTTATTAATTAAATCACAGCTTGGCCCATTTACTCTAGCTTCTTATTGGCTACCTCTTACATAATAATGTAACCCATTTCTATTAATCTCTGTATTGACATGTGACTGTCATACTTTATTTCATTTTTTACTTAAATAATATAATTACGTCATCCACTTTCCTCTCCTCCTTAAAACTTCTCACTTGTCTACCCACTTGGTCCCTCTCACATTAACGACCATTTTGTCTATTATTGTTACATATATAATTATGCCATAAATTTAAACATGAGTATATAAATATGACCTCCTGAGTCATTTTTGTGTATCTTGTTTTTCTTTCAATTTTTAGGTGACCACTTAGTATTCAATAATCAGTTAGGGGATACATCCCTGGAAAAGAATAATACTCCTCCTCCCTTCCTTAGTCCCTAGTTCATTATAGTTTTGTCTAGGGTCAGGAACCTATAAGACTTCCCTTTTATGATAGCATAATTATTTTTGTTGCCATTATTCAAATACTTTTTAAGCAGCCATATTTCTATATATTTTATGTGCAGCTTCCTGTTGATTTTAAGAAACACTGTCTCTCAAAAAACTTCCTGATCATCTTGCTCTTTTAATATATCAGTCCCCTGTTCTGTAACAGTTGCACAGTAATTGGTATATAGTTATGCTATAAGTATTCTCACTGGATCTGTGTGTACTACAATGTGTTGCTCTCTCCATTTTGACAAACTGGGATTTTCTGTGATAGTGTCTGTTACAAAGAAAAAGTTCTTCAAGAAATGGTTAGAGCTACACTTATTTTGGGGTACAAAAGTAAGTATTTAAAATGTAGTTTTTAATTATGTTGGTCTATCAAAATCATGGTAGTGCATTTTCTAGGATTCATGACCTCACTAGCTCAGGGTACTTTGTGAGATTCTCTAGATAGTTTTCTTTTTGCATTATTTACATCTTGTAGAGTATGTCTTAAGTTCAGTTAAAGAGATATTGATTACTGCCAGGATATGAATGCCTCTATTGAACGGTTAGGGATATTTTGTCATACTGGTCATTATTGCTCCAGCCTTTCTCAGGAGACATTTGACCCTTAAATTTTTGAGATTGTTGTTGTTGTTGTTGTTATACTTGAGCCAGAAATCACACTCTAACCTGTATTAGCATGGAACTCACTATGGTTGCCCACTGATCTTAAATACCTAACAGTATATAAATCCCTGCCTTCTGAGTACCGGGATTTTAGGTGAACAATGTCACTCCTAGCTGAAACTTTTATATGATTTATAATTGATTTTTATTTAGAATTTGTTTGATCCAGAAGACTAGGCCTTATTGGCTACACTGAAAAATCAAATCGCATTTCATTTCCTAACTCTGGAGTGAATTTTGATGTTGTGATAAGTGTTCTGTCTTCAATTCATGTTTCTTTCTTATCTTTGACTTCTGTAGTCTATATTAGGCTGTGATTTGACTATAGCCAAGTCAATAAATACTACAAAATGAAGGTTGGTAGCAGAATCCCATGACTTCTTTGATTTTTAGCATGCACCCTTTAAAGCATGCATCCGCTTTATATATTTCATCTTATAAACTCAAAGCCCCACTTCTCTGACTTAATTTCTGCATCATTAGTGCAAATCAGAGACCCCTTGAATTGTGATGAGAATGTGGTGTGGGACAATGGTCTATATTCTCTCAATTATATTTTAAATAAATGCTGATTGGCCAGTAGCCATACAGGAAGTATAGGAGGAACAACCAGACAGGAAGTAGAGGCACGTCAATGAAAACAGAATTCTGGAAAGAAAAATGCCCTATTCTGCCAGTCCTGTCCCAGCCACAGAAGAAGCAAGATGTGACTGCCCTGCCAAATAAGGTACCAAGTCATGTGGCTAACACAAATGAGAATAATGGGCCATTATAAATTGTAAGAGTTAATAAGAAGTTTGAGCTTATGGGCCAATGAGTTTATAACTAACGTAGACCTCTGTGTGATTTCTTTGGGACTTAATGACTGTGGGAACCATGTAGGACAGAAACCTCAGTCAACAAATGGCATGCAGTGTGAACAACTTCATCCACTTAAAGACTGGGAGAACTTGGGAATTAATTCTAGAAAAAATAGAGTTAAGTACAGCTTATTGATAGAAGCATTTTCTCAGGTGGGCTCTGTTTGCTAGAGGCAAATATGTCTCATTTATGAGAGGGTTCCTGACTCAGCCCTAGCTGTAAAACCTTAAAGTTTCTTTAAGAGGCTCTGCCACAAAACACTTAAATGGTGTTGATGAAAAGCTAACTGCATACTTTTGGTTTTCAGCCATAGCATAAAAAAATATGCCATTTTAAAATGCCAGTTTTCTGGTCCTTCCTGTCAGTGCAAACTCTGACTCTTTCAGGCAGGAGGTCTGGCTACAGAGCATTTGAATGTGATTTGAGAGCAGACTGCTAATGTTTTCTTGATTGGACCTTGAAACACCATAGAGTTGTGGCAATAAACATGGCTACAGCTAGTACCTCTACTATGAGGCTGGAATCTCAGAAATTTAAGAAATGGACTGTATCCAGCTGCCACAGTCACTGCTTTAATCATAGCAATATTGCTTAACAAATTAAAGACTCATATGGTCAAAAAAGAGAAATACAGTAAAAAGAGATTCAAAGATGAAGAAGACCTCTAAATGGTTTACAGTGAGTTAAAAATATATATGTAGGCTAAAGGTTAAATTTCTTAAAATAAAAATGAAAGAGAGTTCTGTGTTGTGGCACACACCTTTAATCCCAACACCTGGAAGGCAGAGGCAGAGAGATCTCTGTGAATTCAAGGTTTGACGGCACACGCCTTTAATCCCAGCACTTGGGAGGCAAAGGAAGACAGATTTCTTTGGGTTCCAAGTCAATAGGGTCTAAAGAGTGAATTCTATGATATTCAAAGATGCACAAAGAATTTGTCTCAAAAAGCCAAAAATTAAAAGTAAAAATAAAAGAAATAGAGGTTAAAATAAAGCCACATAAGGATGAGAAATACACAGATAGTCTGGATACTGTATGTTATTATGTTCTTTTTGAGTTGTTTGGATGCTGAGGAAGGAGCAACAGCTGCTAAAAGATATTTGCTTATAAATGCTGCTGAACTATTCCAAGATAGGTATTTTGAAAATACCTTGACTTCAAAACTGATTTAAAAAGATATGTTACTTTGGAGAAGAGGTTTTGCTTTTCTTTTCACAGAATATGAGAAGCTATGGATTTATTCTGAGTTAAGAAAAATGAGGTTTGATGAACGAAGACCACCTGAGAAATCTCTGGTAGGAACAGATGGCCCAGATGTCTGAGTTCTATATCCAGAACAGATTCAAGATGCTGCCTGAGATGATCAAGCCTCACAGGATACTCCAGTCAGGACTTGATCATAACTCTAAATTTTCTTTAGGTCCCCGTAAGATTATCAGTGCCCCCAACCAGCAGGAAGTAGCCTGGAAAACTGTGCCCACATTCCTAAAATATAGACTATGAATATTTTCCTTTATTTAAAATGTTAGTTACAAGTTGTTATGGATAATGGTCAGGAAAAAAGCTAAACAAAGTATATTTGATTCAGGGTTCTTGTTTTTTTTTTAAAGAGGGAAAAGTGCTGTGAGACAATGGTCTGTATTCTGTCAATTATATTTTAAATAAATGCTGATTGGCTAATAGCCAGGCAGGAAGTATAGGCCAGACAACCAGACAGGAAATAGAGGCAGATCAATGAAAACAGGAGAATTCTGGAAAGAAAGATATCTTATTCTGCCAGTCCTGTCCCAGCCACAGAAAAAGCAAGATGTAACAACAACATCAAATAAGGTACCAAGCCACGTGGCTAACACAGATAAGAATAATGGGCTAATATAAGTTGTAAGAGTTAATAAGAAGCCTGAGTTAATGAGTCAACCAGTTTATTAATACACAGAGTAGACTCTGTGTGATTTCTTTGGAACTTAACGACCGTGGGAACCAGGCAGGATAGAAACCTCAGTCAACAGGAATCCATCATTGAACAAAAGGGAAAACCTGGGTAAATCATGAGTACATTCTTATGTTCAACATGAAACTTCTTTGTTGGTTAGATACTAAACCAAAGTCAAATTTATCTTCACCTCAGACTGAAGCAGTATCCCCAAAGAATCAGTGAGTGTTCTTTATAATAGACCCAAAAAGATGAACATGGGATGTACTCACTCATAATTGGTTTCTAGCCATAAATAAGGGTCATGGAGTCTACAACTGGTGAACCTAAAGAAGCTAAATAAGAA
>NW_004949096.1:20604368-20609902 GCF_000317375.1 Microtus ochrogaster | reverse complement strand
GGGAGGAGGGGGAGGGAAATGGGAGGCTGGGAGGAGGGGAAAACTTTTTTCCTTTTCTCAATAAAAAAAGAACTTCTATTTTAATAAAAGGCATAAGCTGAAAGGCACAAACAATAGAAATGTCTACTCTCACATTTAAGAAGACCAGAAGTGCAAAGTTGTAGCATGGTTATGTCCTGTTCTTTGTTCTTAAAGACAATTTTATCAAATCTCCTCTCCTAGTTTATGGAGGCAGACTGTCAACTTTAAGGCTGTTTGATCCTATACTCTGCTTGATGTTCACAAAAATCTCCTGACTATAGGCAGACCTCTGTTTCCAATATTCACTCTGTTTACAAGGAGAGTTTAAATACTTGACACAGTCCAGCAGCATACATCATTACACTTGAAGACATCTGCAAAGATTGTGTTCAAATAAAATGCTGTGACATATAGTAAGATGGCACTCTCTAAGATGCAAATGTTGCGGAGAACACAAATGAAAACTAAATAGACTTTAAATGGAGATGCATTTCAATGATAGTGGTTTCACCTAGCATACAAGGAAACCATGTTTTATACAAACACACAAACACACACAATAAAGCATAATCTATAAGACAGTTGCTTGAATTAAGGTTAAGATTTAAGCTAGGCTCTATGGCTCATAATTGTTTATGGAGAAGAATTACAGCCTTGTCAAGTATATGAAGATATCTCACAATGCTTCCATCAATCATTCTTTTATAATCATCTATGAAAATGTGCCCAATATCCATTTCCATCTGAGTAGTAGCTAGGTCCCTAAAAGGTGGTAGCCTTATTTTCTTAATATATTTATAGTTCCAACATCCAAAATTGTAAAGTTAACAGGAATACGCTCTTTTCAGTTGAACTGTACAAAGACTCTTTCCTATATTATCAGATTCTGGAGTTTTATCAGCAACATTTGGTACTTTTTACTTTGTAGATATCTGTCCCCAACATTCTACAAACTTGCCATTCTGCCCTTAGGTCTTTAAAAATATTTATGAAATGTATTTCCTCCTCCTCCTCTTCCTCCTCCTCCTCCTCCTCCTCCTCCTCTTCTTCTTCTTCTTCTTGTTTTATTTTCTTGGGTTTCTTTTCAGATATGGATTTCTCTGTGTAACAACCCTGCGTGTCATAGAACTCAATCAACTGACCTCAAACTCTGAGAGATCTGCCTGCCTCTGACTCACAAGTGCTGAGATTATGTGCCCCAATTGCTTGGTGAAATGTATTTTCTTACCCGAAAAGCATGTATATTAAGTTATTGCCTGATATGATCAAGACTCAGAGGATACTCCAGTCAGGACTTGATCATAATTCTAAATTTTTCTTTAGGTCCCCATAAAATTATCAGCACCCCCAACCAGCCAGAAGTAGCTTGGAATACTATGCCCACACTCCCCCCAAAATGGATTATGTATATTTTCCTTTGTTTAAAAAAAGAGGTACGGGATAATTGTCTGTATTTTGTCAATCATGTTTTAGGTAAACACTGATTGGCCAGGCAGGAAGTATAGGTGGGTCACCCAGACAGCAAGTAGAGGAAGGGTGATGAGAACAGGAGAATTCTAGGAAGGAGGAAGCCCGTTCCCACCATCCAGCCCAGAGCACCGAGAAGCAAGATGTAACCTGCCCAGCTGAAAGGTACTGAGCCACTTGGCTAACATAGATAAGAATAATGGGTTAATATAAGATACAAGAGCTAATAAGAAGACTGAGCTAATGGGCCAATCAGTTTATAACCTAATGCAGATGCTCTGTGTGATTTTCTTGGGGCTTGCTGTCTGTGGGGTACTGGGCAGGATGGAAACCCCAACAAGCCAGCCTTCATGTTACAAATGGCACCCAATGTGGATAACTGCATCCACAGAAAGCCTGAGAAAGCTTGGAAAGGAATAGAGTAAAACGTGTTTTCTTGGTAGCAGCAATATCTCGGGTCTGCTCTTCCTGCTAGAGGCAAGCAAGCACTCTCATCTAAGAGAGGCTTCCTGACTCAGCTTTAGCTGCCATGAAACACTTAAATGGTGTTGATGAAAAGCTGAATGCATGCTTTTTGGTTTTCAGCTGTAACAGGAAAAAAGCTGCACCATTTTCAAATGCTGGCTTGCTGGGCCATCCTGCCAGGGCAAACTCTGACTCTTTCAGGTAGGCGGTCCAACTGAGTGTGGTCTGTGAGCAGAATGCCACAGCTTGCTTGCTGGCAGGGACCTTGAAACACTGTAGAGTTGTGACAATGAACACAGCTGTGGCCAATACCTCAGCCACAAGGCTGGAATCACAGAAAACTAAGGAAAATGGGCTGAATCCAGCCGTCAAAGCCATGGCTTTAATCCTACCTATATTGCTTGGTAACTTAAAAACTCGTGTGGTCAGAAAAAGAGAGATATACAGTAAAGAAAATTCAAAGAGAAAGAAAACCTCTAAATGGTTTACAGTGTGTTAAAAATATATGCAGGCTAAAGGTTAAAGTTCTTAAAAGTAAAAAAAAAAAACAGAGAAAGAGTGTAGTACACACCTTTAATCTTAATGCCTGGGAGGCAGGGACAGACAGATTTCTGTGAGTTCAAGGTGTGGTAGCACACGCCTTTAATCCCAGCAAAGGGGAGGCAGAGACAGGTGAATCTCTGTGAGTTCAAGGACAGCCTGGTCTACAGAGTTATTAAAGGACAAAGATATACAGAGAACCTGTCTCAAAAAGTAAAAATAAAAGAAATAGAGGTTAAAATAAAGCTGCATAAAGATGGAAAATGCACAGAGAATCTTGATACTGTATGTTATTTTGTTCTCTTTGAATTGTTTGAATGCTGAGGAAGGAGCAACAGCTGCTAAGATATTTGCTTATAAATGCTGCTGAATTAATACATAATAGGTATTTTGAAAATACCTTGACTTCAAAATCGAAGTCAAAATGTATGCTACTTTGGAGAAGAGATTTTGCTTTTGTTTCCACAGAAAATGAGAGGCTGTGGATTCATTCTGAGCTAAGAAAAATCTGGTTCGGCCAACCAGCACGGAGATCTGATCTGGGCTCCAGGAGATCCATCTCTGGGGTGAGTGAGTTTCTGACCTGCGGAAGCAGCCCGGGACAAGGAACTACTTCCTGCAGGGCCTATACTCCTGCATACTGCCTCTCTCTTCCTATCTCACCCAGCGTGCATCCAGAAACCTCCCCACTTCTGCATCCCTGCCATCTTTGGGCACATAACAGCACCCAGCTTAGCCTGTCTGGGTGCTGGGATTGAATCCGGAGGGCAGCCGGGCGGGCGGGAATTCCTTTGTTTCAATAGCCTGCCTGCAGCAAGCAAGGTAGGCGCTGTATTTATGAGCTACCCAACCAGCACGGAGATCTGATCTCGGCACCAGGAGAGCCATCACTGGGGCACCTAAAGAGCCATCACGGGAGAGTGCCATCACTGGGAAGGAACATCAGTGGGCAAGGAGACCTGATCCTGTAAAAGAAGATCCTTAGGGGAGCATTTGGAGGAAGAGATGGGCAGGTGCCAATGCAAGAATTTACCCAACAGGGGCTGGAGAGATGGCTCAGTGGTTAAGAGCATTGCCTGCTCTTCCAGAGGTCCTGAGTTCAATTCCCAGCAACCACATGGTGGCTCACAACCATCTGTAGAGAGGTCTGGCGACCTCTTCTGGCCTTCAGGCATACAGACAGAATATTGTATACTAAATAAATAAATAAATTTTTTTAAAAAAAAAAGAATTCACCCAACAATCTGAAAAACAACATGACACCACCAGAGCCCAGCGACCTCACAACAGGAGGACATGAACACCTTAATCAAGAAGAAGTAGAAAAAATGGACTTTATAAAAGTGATTGACGTCCTTAAACAGCATGTAAAAAATGCCCTTATAGAAATGGATGAGAAGTATAACAGAAAGTTTGAAGAATTGAATAAAGCAGTGAATGATACCCTAGGAAACCAAGAAAAAACAATCAAACAGATAATGGAAACAGTTCAAGACTTGAAAACTGAATTGGAGACAAGGAAGAAAACACAAACAGAGGGCCGGCTGGATATGGAAAATCTAGGTAAACACATTGAGACTACAGAAACAAGCATAACCAGAATACAAGAGATAGAAGAAAGAATCTCAGATTCTGAAGATAATATAGAGAAAGAAAAATCTGGTTCGATCAAGGAAGATCATCTGAGAAATCTCCAGTAGGAACAGATGGCCTGGCTATCTGAGTTTTACATCCAGAACAGATTCAAGACTGCTGCCTGAGATGATTAAGCCTCACAGGATACTCCAGTCAGGACTTGATTATAACTCTAAATTTTCTTTAGGTCCCCATAAGATTATCAGCACCTCCAACCAGCAGGAAGTAGCCTGGAATACTACACCCACATTAAAAAAAATGGACTATGGATATTTTCCTTTGTTAAAAAAAAGGGGGGGGGAGTGGTGAGGGAGAATTGTCTGTATTCTGTCAATCATGTTTTAAATAAATGCTGATTGGCCAGGCAGGAAGTATAGGCAGGTCAACCAGACAGGAAGTAGAGGTGGGGTGATGAGAACAGGAGAATGCTAGGAAGGAGGAAGCCCGTTCCTTTCATTCCAGCCCAGACCACTGAAGAAACAACATGTGAGCTGCCATGCTGAGAAAGGTACTGAGCACCGTGGCTAACATAGATAAGAATAATGGGTTAATATAAGCTACAAGAGCTAATAAGAAGACTGAGCTAATGGGGAAATCAGTTTATAACCTAATGCAGACTCTCTGTGTGATTTTCTTTGGGGCTTGCTGGCTGTGGGATACTGGGCAGGACAGAAACCCTATCAAGCAGCCCCTCATGTTACAATGGGCCAATCAGTTTTATAACTTATAGAGATCACTGTGTGATTTTCTTTGGGGCTTGTTGGCTGTGGAGTACCAGGTGGGACAGAAACCCCAACAAGCAGGCCCTTCATGTTACAGAGTTTATCTGGCTATCATCTATCATCTATCTATCTATCTATCTATCTATCTATCTATCTATCTATCTATCTATTTTACTATCATCTCTCTATCTATCTATTGCTCATCTATTTGTTTATTCCCTCTTCTGACTGTCCCATGTGCATGACATGTACAGATGGGGCTGGGGAAGAAGGGGGTTAGTGTGGTGAGAGGAAGGTGCTCACTGGTCATCCATTGGTGAATAAGGCTGGGAATAGCTGAGTATTAATTCATTAGAATAATAAAACTGTTCAAATAGAAAGCAATTGCTTTCTTTTCTGTTTGCCCAGAGATCTGACTGACTGCAACTTAGAAAGAAGATGGCCCTGATGGACAAAGACCTCCCTACTGCTTTGGGTGGGTGGCTGAGTGAACGTGGGTGAGTTGACCAGTTTACATGTTTATTTCCATGTTTTGTCTTTTATAGATTGAATGGATGTGTCTCATTTTTTTCATGATTGATTGCTTGCTTGATCGAGCAATGGATCGATCACTTCTTATATATTTGTTTACTTACTTATTTACTTATCTGTTCAGCCCATCTCATTTACTTACTTTTTAAAAAA
>NW_004949096.1:20600938-20604072 GCF_000317375.1 Microtus ochrogaster | reverse complement strand
GCTAAGAATATGGTGGCCTCCATCTCACTGGTGCTGGGTGAGTGTCAGAAAAGCAGCTCCTGAAATGGAATTTGCATTGTGTGGGTGGGCAGATGAAGAAATAGATGGGATGCACACACACAGACGTGGATGCACACACACATACACACACACATGCGTGACATGTACAGATGGGGGGGCAGGAGTGTCCAATGTTTTGAGAGGATGGTACTTGCAGGTAATAATAAATGTGCTGGTAAATAAGGCTGGAAATAGCTGAATATTAAATAATTAGATTCCCTAAAACTGTTCAGATAAAAAGCAATTCTGTTTCTCTCTCTCTCTCAGAGATCTCTGGGACCATATACCAGCACATCTGGACTAACTGCAACATACAAAAGAAACATGGAAAGAAGAAATTCTTGCTGGACAGAGACCTCCTGCTTTGGGTGGGTGACCCGAAGAGGTTGTAAGGACAGGATCTGAGAATGAATTCATCAAATGGCTGCCAGCAACATTTTATTGAGAAGAGATTCCACATTTTATGCAGTTTAGTTAAGTTAGTTAGTTAGTTAGTTAGTTAGTTAGATTAAGAGGGGCCTGTGAACTGGGGTGGGGTGTGGCTTCTCTGGACAGGTCAGGGAGGGGCTGAGGAGTGTAGCATTGGCCTTGACAATAGGCGGCAGTCAGATGTTAATATCAGGGCCTGAGAGTTCCTCAAAAGGGAATGAATGGAGACCCTTGCTTATGGCGGTTTCATATTTTACCAGAAAGCTCCCTCCCTAAAGGGAAAGTCATGATAACTTTTCACAAGGATACCCTACGATTCTGATCATTCTGTGCTAACTCTTCCAGTGTAAATAAATAAATAAAGGAAGCAAATACATGGATGAATGAACAAACAAACAAATAAATAAAATTTGTTTGAGAATCATGCAACTGCTATGATGCTTCACCTAGATAGAGCAACAAAAAATCAGATTCCTTGATCTAGAGCCACAATGCACATGCCTTGGAAAAGGGGACATGGACAACTTGAATCACAATGTTTATCAGAACATAAGAAGAGTATGCAAAGGACACAAAAGGAGAGATAATTGAAGTCCTTCCTTCCTTCCTTTACTCAGGAAGTGACTGATTTTGTCAAAGCAGGTTCTGAAATACCAGACTTGAGTCTCCCCCTCTGTGGGGTATTAGTTAGTCAGTCAGTCCTCCCTTCTTTCTGTAGGGAGGTGGTGCATGTCTCTCAGAAGTTACCTGATTTCCTCTGCACAAGGTGACCCAGGGGAAAACTTTCCAAGCCTTATTCAGAGCTATAGAGGATGCACCATGACTTCAGAGAACTCAGGTAGTATAGGGGTGCCCAAGTCTCTTGCTTGATGCTTCAGACTCATGTCATTTAAGGGCAGAACATAGTCTGGATTTACAAAGATTCACAATACAAAGCCATTGTCACTTACTAACAGCCCAGGACACCCAGAGCTAACAAGAAATTGCAGTCACAGCCAGGCTATGGTATGTGGTGATAGGTGCATGCCTTTAATCACAGCATACCGAAGGATCTCTGTGAGTTCAAGCATGGCCTGATTTACAGAGTGACTTTTAGGACAGCAAAAGGTACACAGAGAAACCCTTTCTTGAAAAACAAAACAAAACAACAAAAAAGAAAAGAGAGGGAAAAGACAAAAGAAGAAGAAAAAAGAAAAAATTGCAGTCTCTTCCCACTCTATCATCCATTGCCTCTAAAGAGTTCTCAGGCTGAATTGGAGACCAGAGTGTCATTCATAATGACGAAGCCAGAATCTTAGGTTGATGCCTCAACTCTACTAAAGGCTGTGATATAAAGCATGGTGTAGGGGAGACCCAGCCAATCACCTTGCTAGCAGGAGGCGGGGTCCCCCGAGAATATTTTTTACTTATAAAGATTGCCGGCGTGCTCCCAACCACCCCTTCTGCTTTCCTGTTCTCCACGGGAACCTGTGGTTCTGTAAGTCTATTTCCCCATTAAAGCTGTATATATTATTACAATCTGTCTGCATACATTTATGCCACTACACTTGGCACCAACGTGGGGGTATTTTTTGCCCCGCCCCGAGCGGCTCGGGGATGTAGGCTTGAATTTTAGTTTGAGAGAGCTACACGTCCCAATCTCGTAGCCCTCTGACTGGGTCCTAAAAACACAGCATGCTCCCGGGTGCTGTTTTTTAGTTCGTGACTTGGGCCCCAGTGCCAAGTCCAAGATACACTCGGCCACACAGGCCATGGGCCCCACCCGCCAGAACTACTTTCTGGAGCACATTAACCCCTCCCTGCCTGCCTTGGCTAAGTTTGCAGCGGAACCCCGCTGCCTGAATTAGCGGAAGCTCAGGTGCCTGCGGTTTTGGAGCACCAGGGCAGTTCCCCATTTGCTCTGCCACAGCCATCACAGCAGCAGATTTGGTCTGATACAGAGGGACCGCTTCCACGACCACTCTAACTCCTCAGGTGGAACAATCCACGTCTAATTCAAGGCTGAATCTGGCCTTGGCTCTGCTGGGCTTCCTGGCCTTCCCCCCAGTTGCTATTTATCAGCCTGGTGTCTGCTCTAATTCACACAGTACACAGTCTATTTTAACTTTCGGTTTTGAGTTAATTGTTTCAATCTGGCTCTGACTTAGGCCACGTGGACTCAGGTGCATTTCTTTTGCCAACACTGGCAGGAAAATATCATTACAGGTAAATAATTTTCTTTTATACATAAATATAAATACTGATTTGATTGAAAATGTCTGAAAACGTTACCATTCAAGACTTTAACAGCCTTTTTGATTGTACTATATGGGAGATTTTACAAGAGGTGTGTGTTACCCCACATCTATGGATCTTTCTGGGATTCATAGTTTTCCTTGGTACTATATGGTTTGATAATAGAAATATGATAAAGTCTTTATGAGACAAATCCAGGCTTCTTAAGGCAGAGGTTGAACACTTAAAAAAAATTGAGAATGACAACAATCTTCTCAAGAATCAGTTTGAAGTTCTCCAGGAAGAGAACAGATCTTTGTTTAACAAGTCTCGATCAATTGAGCAAAATTTAGAAAAGGTACAGACAGATGTTAAGGAGAAATTCATTACTATGGAAGAGGGAACAGCTGATTTGGATCGTAAGCTTCAGT
>NW_004949096.1:20576825-20581212 GCF_000317375.1 Microtus ochrogaster | reverse complement strand
TTTTTTTTGATCCAGTCTATTTGGTGTTCTGTATGCTTCTTGAACCTTCATAGGAATGTCTTTCTTTAGGTTGGGAAAGTTTACTTCTATAATTTTATTAAATATATTTTCTGGACCGTTGAACTGTACTTCTCCTTCTTCTACCCCTATTATTCTTAAGTTTGGTCTTTTTATTGTGTCCCAGATTTCCTGAATGTTTTGTGATGAGAATTCGTTGTATTTGCTGTTTTGTTTGATCAGTGCATTTATTTTCTCTATGGTATCTTCAGTGTCTGAGATTCTTTCTTCTATCTCTTGTATTCTGTTGGTAGTACTTGTCTCTGTAGTTCCTGTTCGTTAACCCACATTTTTCATATCCAGCTTTCCCTTGGTTTGTGTTTTCTTCATTACCTCCATTTCATTCTTCAAGTCTTGAACCATTTCCCTTACCTGTTTGATTGCTTTCTCTTGTTTCTCTTGATTTTCTTATCTTTGAGATATTTATTCATTTCCTCTACCTTCTTGTTTTTCATCTGTATTTCTTTATGGCAGTTTTTCACCTCCTGTTTGAGGTCCTCTATTATTTTCATATAGTTCCATTTATAGTTGATTTGTTCTATTTCTTCTGGAGTAGGGTGTTCAATTCTTCTTGTTTCAGGATCCCTGGATTCTGGTGATGTCATGTTTTCTTTCAGGTTTTTGGAGGAATTCTTGCATTGGCGCCTGCCCATCTCCTTCAAAAGGAGCCAGGAGAGGCCTCGTGTCTTGATCCAGTCTTTGCTGTGACTCTCTGGGTAGATCTCCTCAGTGTAGAAGCAGGAACTGTTCCTGTCTGGATGGAACTCCTCAGCACTGAAACAGGGATGCCTGGTATCCCCCTCCATCCAGATGGAACTCCACAGCACTGAAACGGGGATGCCTGGTAGCCAGATGACACCGTGGACAAAGGGTTCACTTGGGGAGCAGGGCGGGGTTGAGTAGAACACAGGAGACCCTGCAGCACCAGCTGAAGGTGCCTGCGCTCCCTTGCAGGGACCTTCAGGCCTGGCAGGCAGGCAGGCACTCACCCCTCTGGGTGGGTAGCTTTAGTGCAGGAGCCAGAAACTGGGAATGCTTCTTTTTTGAGAGAAACAATTGTGCATTTTTCACAGAAGCTTCTAAGAAGCTAAGATCACTTCAAAAGAAATGGTTTATTTTTCAAACTATAGCATATAAAATGTAATTGAACATTCCTTTTGCTTCTAACAATGCTTTGAAGCATTTGAAGAAAGTGCTTCTCTTTTGAGAGTATGATTGTGTTTCTCACGAAAGCTTCTCAGGAAGTAAGTACACTTTCAAAAGAAAAAGCTTATCTTTCCAACTACAGCATATAGAAAGCAATTGACCATTCACTTCTAACAATGCTTTGAAGTGTTTCAATTGAGTGCTTCTCTTTTGAGAGAATGATTGTGTGTTTCTCCCAAAAGCTTCTAAGAAGCTAAATACACTTTCAAAAGAAATGGCTTATCTTTTTAATTACAGCATATAGAAAGTAACTCAACATTTTTCTCCCTTCTAACAATGCTTTTAAGCGTTTGTAAAAAAAAAAAAAAACATATGTGTGTTCATCACAAAAGCTTCTAAGGAAGTAAGTACACTTTCAAAAGAAAATGCTTATCTTTCCAACTACAGCATATAGAAAGTAATTTAACATTCCTTTCAGTTCTAACAATGCTTTGAAGTGTTTGAAGAGAGTGCTTCTCTTTTGAGAAAAATGATTGTGCATTTCTCACCAAAGCTCTAAGAAGCTAAATACACGTTCAAAAGAAAGGGCTTATCTTTCAAACTGCAGTGTATAGAAAGTAATTTAGCACTCCATTCACTTCTAACAATGCTTTGAAGTGTTGGAAGAGAATGCTTCTCTTTTGGGAGAAATGATTGTGTGTTTCTCATGAAAGCTTCTAAAAAGCTAAATACACTTTTTAAAAACACTTATCTTTCCAACTACAGCATATAGAAAATAATTTAACACTCAATTCACTTCTAACAATGCTTTGAAGTATTTGAAGAAAGGGCTTCCCTTTTTTGAGAAAGACATGCATGTTTAACACCAAACCTTCTAAGAAGCTAAATACACTTTTAAAAAAAGGGGGCTTATTTTTCTAACTACAGCATTTATAAAGTAATTGGATATTCCTTTCACATCTAACAATGCTTTCTAGTGTTTGAAGAGAGTGCTTCTGTTTTGAGAGAATCAATTGTGCGTTTCTCATGAAAGCTCCTAAGAAGCTAAATACACTTTCAAAAGAAAGGGCTTATCTTTCCAACTACAGGATATAGAAAGTAATTTTATACTCCATTCACTTCTAACAATACTTTGAAGTGTTTAAAGAGAGTGTTTCTCTTTTGAGAGAAATGATTTTGCATTTCTCATGAAAGCTTCTAAGAGGCTAAATACACTTTCAAAGAAGGGCTTTTCTTTCCAACTACAGCATATAGAAAGTAATTAAACATTCCTCTCACTTCTAACAATGCTTTGATAATTGGGTGTGGTCAATCAGTAGTTAGAATTAATCAGACTATTTCCAAAACAAGGAATATACTTTAATAACTGATAAAACAGAGAACACTCACAACACAGAGGACTGGGATTCAGCAAGCACCATGTGCACCCAAGAAAGAAAAAACAAAGGGCGGCACCTGGATTCCCGGATTCTTTTTTCCTGGCCCCAGGTGGCCAAACCCTAGCCAAATGTGGTTGGCTGAGCTTCCCCATCATCTCCCCCTTTTGTCTGAACAAGATCGAACAAAACCCAATACAATTATATACAATAGAAACAGATACTAAATATATAATTACAAGTAACAAACAATATTAAGCAAAAAACATATATCAAAAATTTTACTAATAATTCTATTTCAAGGAGTCTAAACAGTGTATTGAAATTGAGTTTAGGTAAATCATGAGGAGGGTAACTACAATTATACAATCTTCAACTCCATCAAAGATCTGAGAAGGGAAGTAATATTGAGTAACCAGGAAATACAAAGAGAAACTTCCAAAATGTGCAACAAATGACAGAGACTACTGACTACCTGGGCAATCACCCAAAGTCTCATTTGCAGTGTTGAGGCCTAACATAAGTGACATGCCATTTTCAAAGCAAGAAACTTTTTAGAACTATCTTACCCTGTCTTCGCAGGAAAAGACAATCCCGTTTTTACCCATTTACGGATACTCTGTATGTCTGTCAGTGGTCGAGGTATGGGCTTTTCTTTGCCCAAAGGCCAGTTCTGCCAAGAAGAAGACAAACTCCAAGTGTAGTGTCTTTGGTACTCAACATTCTCTCGGGATTAGAGTGGTGTTGCCAGCAGTGATTGTGTCTCAGTACCACGGAACTCTAGGTTGGATTAAAGGCCATTTTCTACAGCTCTTTGAAGAGGTTGAATATTATACTATCTACACTAAATATAATCTCTATGTATCTAAAGAATCTGATTAGCCTAAATATAAATACATGGCTATTGATTTATAATTCTCAATACCTATCTAACCTGAAGACTAAGAGAATAAACAACTGTGCAATAAATAGGGACAATGACCTCCTAATGTAAACAATGTATATCATTACACAAACAATATATAAGTATCTTAATCAGAGGTAGAAATGTACACTGCAATATGGTATATTGCATGTATATATGTATGTATGAATATACATACATATATGCATATATACATGCAATATATCTATATCAATACATAAAAAATATTTTAAACAGAGGTAGAAGCATACTCGCATACAACATTCAATATAATTTAACTTTGTATCAATATACAAAAATCGATACCAATATAATTTTCTAAAAACAATAACTCACAAATACCAATCTATTATCCCATTACCAAACAATTATCCCTATTTTTTTCTTTTTCAAAAACACCCCTGAGCCTATATAAAATACCTCCCCCCTCCCTCAACCATATACCAATTTTAACCAACCCCTAAATGATGTCCCTAAACCTGAGGGCAAACTCTGCTGGGAGAGGGGACATTGTCCTCTAAAATTGCTTCCAGCTGTCATGAGGGTGACGTTCTTCTTAGGGGGTCCTGTGAAAGTTATGGTAAAATACAAGTTTAATATTTGGTCTGGGAAAATTGCAAATAGTCTCTGAGTGTTTTGAGGAGGTTTGGCCAGAGTGTTGTCAAAGATGTGCACCATTTGGAAGTGTCTTGTGCTGCTGGTACCAAAAGAACGGGTCTTGTTTTAGCGCTATCAGCATCATAACATCATATTAACCAGGTGGAGTTGATGTTATGGAGCCCCGTCTTCATCCTGGACACTTCAAAGATTACTGCAGAAAAATTTATTGTTTCTTATGGGAAACTTAAACATTATCTATAAAGACATATACAGACATATATAT
>NW_004949096.1:20574867-20576725 GCF_000317375.1 Microtus ochrogaster | reverse complement strand
ATATTATATATATTATATATATTCAATTAAAGGTTTAATAAAGACAGAAACAGATAATGAGGAAAGGCAAAGAAAGTTTATCAATTATTATTATCATTATTATTATTTTTCTGTCCCATATCAAGGCTCTTGACATAAGATAGAAACGCTGGGAAATCTCTTACCAACAGGCTTGGAATTGGAGAAGGACTGAGCCAGAGTCCAACTCCAAAACCAGCTCTATATATTTATAAATAAATGCACATTAATACATAGCTAAAATATGTTTATAATAATTATACTTACTGAACCTATTCAGTTTTATCACTGGTCCTTATTGAGTTGTAACTAGTTTCCATCTGTCAGTATTCAAATATCAATGTTCCCTTGAATTCCTTGTTTACCTGCGGAGATAAGAGAACCCTGCCCCCTCCTATATGCTTTTCTTACCATCGGTATGTTTGTCATCATTGTGGATGAATTGTCATTTATTGGAATTGTCTTTCCAAGAGGTTCCTCCTCTTCAAACCAAACCTTTATTAATTTTGATGGCATCCACAATTTTTCTTCTCTTGGAGAAACAAGAGCAAAACCCCTTCCCCAACGCAGCACATGTGCTGACTTCCATTGCAAGGTCAACACATCCTTGAAATAAACTGGTTGATTTAATTCAGTAGATTTTTCCTTTATCCAATGTCTTTCTGCAGCCGTTGTCCCCTTCTCATTAGGATTAAGAAAATTCAAGGTTAATAAAACATTATGTAATCTATTTCTAGGGGTATTTTCCAACCCTTTCTGTTTGTTTAACATATCCTTTATAGTTCGATTTGATCTTTCTATGACTGCTTGACCTGTAGGATTGTATGGTATACCTGTAACATGCTTAATATTATAATAAGCAAAAAACCGTTTCATTTTCCTAGAGACATAAGCAGGACCATTATCTGTCTTTATTTGTGCAGTGTATACCCATGATGGTCATGACTTCTAATAAATGCGTGACTACCGAATCAGCTTTTTCTGAGCTTAAAGCAGTTGCCCATCGAAAACATGAATAGGTGTCAATGGTGTGATGTACATATTTTAATTTGCCAAATTCCGCAAAGTGGAACACATCCATCTACCAGATTTCATTCCTTGAGTACCCTTTGGATTAGTCCCTGCAGGCAGTGGTGTTTGGTTATAGAAAGAGCAAGTAGGGCATTTCTTTATAATCTCCTTAGCTTGTTGCCACGTAATAGAAAACTCTTCAAGCCTTTGCTATTGACGTGATTTTTTTTTAATGAAATTCAGAGGCCTGCAGCACACTTCCAATAAACAATTGATCAATATCTGCATTACCTTGTGCTAGACGACCTGGCAGGCCCATATGGGATTGGATGTGTGTTATATACATAGGACAAAGCCTTTTCCTAATCATGTCTTGTACCTGGATAAACAATGAAGTCAGTCCTGTATCATCTGGTATAAATTCAGTGGTTTCAAAATGCAAGATAACTCTTTCTACATATTGCGAGTCAGTAACTATATTAAGAGGCTCTTTAAAATCCCTTAGCACCATAAGAATGGCATATAATTCTAAGAAACAAGTAGATGTGGCCATACTAATTTCTAAGAAAGTTGACTTCAAACTAAAATCAATCAGAAGAGATGGAGAGGGACATTTTATACTCATAACAGGAACAATTCATCAGGATGAAGACTCAATCCTGAATATCTATGCTCCTAATATAAAATCAGCCACTTATGTAAAAGAAACATTTTTAGAACTCAAGACAGACATCAAACCACACACACTAATAGTAGGAGACTTCAGCACTCCTCTCTCACCAATGGACAGGTCAATCAGACAGAAACCTAACAGAGAAATAAGAGAATT
>NW_004949096.1:20562196-20573842 GCF_000317375.1 Microtus ochrogaster | reverse complement strand
GTTTCTCTGTGGTTTTGGAGCCTGTCCTGGAACTAGCTCTCTAGACCAGGCTGGTCTCGAACTCACAGAGATCCGCCTGCCTCTGCCTCCCGAGTGCTGGAATTAAAGGCGTGCGCCACCACCGCCCGGCCAGAAGAGTCATTGCCAAATTCCTTTCATGAAGCTACAGTCACCCTGATACCAAAACCACGCAAAGACCCAACCAAGAAAGAGAATTACAGGAAATCTCACTCATGAACATCGACGCAAAAATTCTCAATAAAATATTGGCAAACCTAATCCAAAAACATATCGAAAAAAATTATCCATTATTTTGTTTTATTGACCTTTTCTTATTTGCTTTGATTTTTACTTTTGTGTTTTCTGGGTAGTATTTAGTTTTGGAGGTTGTTCTTTATTTTTGAGAGAAAAAAACATAAAGTTAGGTGGGTCAAGAGGTAGGGAAGATCTGGGAGGAGTTAGGGGAGGGGAAAGAACATGGTTAAAATATATTGCATGAAAAAAAGTTTGGGTTTTGAGATAGGAATTGTAAACTTCTGAGATTTTAGCATGTTCCCTTTTCAGTTTGGGAAGACTTCAGTCATATGATGGTTTTATATATTACAAATTTTTGTACACCTCTTCCAAGAAAGTAGTAGTAGTAGGTCCAAATATAACAGTAGAAGTTCCAGAATACATTTATAGTAAGTAAAAGTCATTTCAATCATTTCATAAAATAGCACTGCCCACACTGTATTATAAAAGGTGGCATATCTATCTCCCATTCTGAGCTGGTGACACCCGGCCATGTTTTTCTATGGTGAGAGCTGCTCTTACTTGATTTTGAAGTATACGCTCTGATTCCTTTGATGAGTCCTCCTTTTAGGGCTTTCTATTTAGAAGCACCAAAACTGTTTCAGTGACAGAACAATGCATTATCAAAGACTTCCAAAAAATTCCAGTTTCTCTCTCGCTTTTCCTCAGATAGCTTTCTTGTCTAATTAAACATCACTAGCTTAATAATTTGTTAGGAAATAGAAAAACAAACCTTTCACCCATTTGGATGGTGTGTTCATCTATGAAAAAGGAAGTCAATGATAACTTCCTTACAAAATTCCTAAGGATAAAAGGGAAAATTATGAGAAAATTAACTAATTAGCTATAATTATCTATACACTGGATTTTTAATGACAGACAACAGCTTTTCTGTAGGTCCAAAACTCGTTATTTGCCAGCTAATCTGATTAACTTGAGAATGTGACAGATTTTAGCTTTATGCCTCTCTCTACACAGTGAGGCTGACTAAGAAATTAATGGGAACAATTCTAACGATTTCAGATGGTGAAGGATCTTCTGGGCATTACCTCAGCTCTTCTGTCCGGCTGGCTGGTCACTAGTATGCAGTACCAGCCAGGGTGAGAAACTCAAGCTT
This sequence comes from Microtus ochrogaster, assembly GCF_000317375.1. Lineage (NCBI taxonomy): Eukaryota > Metazoa > Chordata > Mammalia > Rodentia > Cricetidae > Microtus > Microtus ochrogaster. Next base: position 20,572,431 of record NW_004949096.1, on the reverse strand, counting down.
GTGGTCCTAGTTCCTCCCAATCAGGAAACTGCAGCTCGCATTATATGCTGTGTCATGACCATCAAAAAACAACAGAAACAGTAAGATATCGCTCCTGTTTAGTCATCTCAGACATATTTATTCATTCTGCACAAGACACGATTAATCTGACCAACACACTGTCACCCATGTGGAATACTTTGAGTTTTCAGGATAAAAGACAGCCAATCAAATGTTTCCATTTTGTTGCTCGAACTAACTCATTATTTGTCAAATCTAAACATTACTCTTAGGAGAGTCCTAAAGGCTCAGAATGAAATAATGAAGATCCTATTTCATCAAAAATGCTTCAGACTGCCGTGTTTGCAATACTATATGGATCCCTGAAACAACAATTTATATTTACAAGATACTTTTTAAATTTTTATTGCTTTATAAATAATGCCATTCAAAATTTCCACTTCCTCCCCTCCTCCCATTTCCCTCCCGCTCCCCCATTCACCCTCACCCTCCAGTCCTAAGAGAGGGCAGGGTACCCTGCCCTGTGGGAAGCCCAAGGCCCTCCCGACTCCGTTCAGGCCTAGGAAGTTGAGCATCCAAACAGACTAGGATCCCCAAAAGCCAGTACATGCAGTAGAGACAAATCCCAGTGCCATTATCATTGGCTTCTCAGTCAGCCCCCATTGTCAGCCACATTCAGAGAGTCCGGTTTGATCACATGCTCATTCAGTTCCAGTCCAGCTGGCTTTAGTGAGCTCCCATTTGATCAGGCAAACTGTCTCAGTGGGTGGATCAACCCCTCGTGGTCTGACTTCCTTGCTCATCTTCTCACTCCTTTTACTCTTCAACTGGACGTTGGGAGCTCAGACCAGTGCTCCAATGTGGGTCTCTGTCTCTATCTCCATCCATGGCCAGACAAAGGTTCTTTGGTGATATTCAAGATATTCATCAGTGTGACTATGGGACAAGGCCAGTTCAGGCACCATCTCCTCTACTGCCCAAGGACCTAGCTGGGGATATCCCTGTGGACAGCTGGGAACCCCTTTAGAGCCAAGTATCTTGCCAACCCTAAAATGGATCCCTTAATTAAGATATCTTCTTCCCTGATCTCATATCTGCCCTTCCTCCATTTCAACCATCCCACTCCCCCAAGCTCTCCCCAATTCTCCCCTCCTCCCCTCTCTCTCCCCTTTTCCCCTATCCCCACCCATATGTTCCCAACTTTTGCCTGGCAATCTTTTACAAGATACTTTTTGGTTTTTAATTGCATTTTATTTAGAGTGTGTGTGTGTGTGTGTGTGTGTGTGTGTGTGTGGTCACCTGCATATCACAGGATACATATCCTGTCTATCTCTTGATTTTGATTCTGGTTACAGGAGTAAACACATTTTTTAAAATCTCTTTAAATTATCAATCTGCAATTGATGCATTTTTTCTGTCTTTATCTTGTTTCAATGAAAATTTTATCTATAATGTATGATAGTCATTAAAACAGGTATGGATATTACTACAGTTATTCAAGAAAAACTGCATATATAATATGGAGAGAAGGTGGGAGACAGAGAGAGAATGTAAGCATTGAAAACTTGAAATTATTTAAATCAAATTATTAACAGTGGTACCCCTAGCTGATGGTAAGCTTATAGTGTTTATCTCTTGCTGGGCACAATACTTAGTTGTCAGCTTAACAAAACCTAGAATCACCTGGGAGATGGACTCTAGACATGTCCCTGAAAGAACATGTTAATTGAGGAAGGAAGACCCACCCAATGGGGTGACATCATTCCCTAGGCAATGAATCTTATATGATGAAGGAATGTAGGCTGAGCACGAGAATACATGCATTATTAATTCTGGGTATAATGAGTCCACCTCTCTCAAACTTCTTCCTCTGATTTCCCTGACATAAACTGTACCCCAGAATTGTGAACAAAAAGGAAAGAAATCTTTCTCCCCTGGGTTTCTTTTGTCCGGTATTTTATCAAGGCAACTGGCAAAGAAACTCACTGTGTTAACAAACCATTTCCAAACACAGCTGTCTGAAATGGCAACAGCCTCTCAACATATCAGAACATGGGTATGGCTTGACTCAGTGCTTCTCTGTGAAGATCTTAGATGAGACCACAGGCAAGCTGGAGTCCCCTGCCTCTGGCATCCAAACACAACAAGGAGTTGGAAAAACACTCCTAAAAGGCTAGTTACTATATAACTGAGGCAGGACACTTCGATCTCCCCCACCCCGTGGGCCTCTACTATGGACATATACAAGACTGGGGGCATGCGGGTTATTACAGATGGCCTGCAATTTTAGGGCCTGATCCCAGACTTGAGGCACCACCACCATTCTGTAGGCCACAACAACCTTGTCAAGGTGTGGGACAGGACTCTTGCGGTGAGAATTAATACTAGGTAGCAAAGTCTCCGGGGACAGTCTTCATTTTAGTTTTCCCTTTTGAATTTCTTGATTTTCCTTTTGCCATGAATATATAATGCAATAAGTGGGGTTGGAAAGGCTACTGACTGCCCATGAAAAGCACTTCCTTGTTGACTTGGGGGATTCTTGGTTGTTTTCCTGCCTTATACTGCACAATTGCTTCTTCAGTCCGGTGCTCTGGCTCCATCTAGTGGCAAGATCTAAAACTGTGGCCTTTAGCAGGACAATTTACCTGCCATTGAGGAAACTTCTCCAGTTGTCAACTATCATAAAAGCCTAACATGTGGTCCCCACCACTTGAAGCCTTGCCTGCCTAGGAAAGGTGGCAGGTTCAGACTGCCTCCATTACTACACCCTCACAAACTCAAGGAAGTTTCCATTGCACTACATTTCCACACCATCCCCCAAATTCCTCACACATCCCTTCCCTGCCACCTGATCCATCCCCCCATCCCCAGGCCACCCATATTCTCTATTCTATTTCCCTTCCCAGGGAAATTCATGATCCGCCCTCGACTGTCATTTACTTAACAGCTAGTATCCACTTATGAGTGAGTACACACCATACTTTTATTTCATGTCTAGGTTACCTCATCCAAGATGAATGTTTTATAGTTGCACCACATTTTATAAATTTTATAAATGCACCACATTTTCCTTATCCATTCTTCTGTTCAGGGACATCTAGGTTATTTCCAGTTTCTGGCTATTAAGAATAAAACTACTAAGAACATAGTTGAGCATGTGTCCTTGTGGAATGCTTGAGCATCCTTTGGATATATGCTCAAGAGTGGGTCCTGAGATAGATTGACTCCAAATTTTCAGAGGAAACACTATATTGATTGATAGTGGTTGAACTAATTTGTACTCCCACCAGCAATGGAGGAGTGTTCCCCTTGCCCCATATCCTCTCCAGCATGAGCTGTCACTTGTATTATTGATCTTAGCCATTTTGACAGGGATAAGATGTAATCTCAACATAGTGTTGATTTGCATTTCTCAACATTCATCTGTGTTGTTGGCAGAGGAGGTCCCACAGAGATCCCTATACAACACAGGCTGATGTTAGGACAGAAGGTCACTCTCTGAAAACTGATAGTGGAGCCCCATTGCCAAAAACAACTTCCACACAGCTCATGCTGATGTACACTTGGAGCCTTCGCCCCCTACTTTCTAGTCTCTTTGGTACAAGAAGATACTCTGCAGGATACAGAGAGAAGCCTAGACACCAACCAGTCACAAAACCCTCCACCTATAATCTGTCCTGCCTGCAAGATGTGCAGAACTTGTGGGAGTGGCCAATGTTTGGTTTAACTTAAGGCACATGCCATTAGAGGGAGCCCATGGCCTATACTGCCTGGATGGTCAGAAACCAAAGACTGGGTAGAACCTAATACAACTGGGAAAAAAATCAATGAAATAAAATTACTTTTAATGATATTCTATGATCATAGATATGTGGTTTGTCCAGTTGTCATCGGAGAGGCAGAAGCAGATGGGAGTAGGTGCAAAATCCCACAGCTAGGCATAATTCAGAGAGAGAATCTAAAATGAAGTCTCTATCAGGACCCTCCACTTAGAGACCCAGTGAATTTCACAGAAGACAGGGGAAAGTCTGTAGGATTCAGAGGGAATAGGACACCAGTTGAACACGGTCCACTGAATCAACTAAGTAGGGTTCACGAGAGCTCACAGAATCTGAAATGACAAGCAGGGGGACTTCAGGGGTCTGCACAAGGTTCTCTGCATATTATATGGCCATTATCTTGGTATTTTCATAAGACTCCTAACAGCAGGAGCAGATGCATCTCTGACTCTTTTGCCTACTCTCTGGATTCTCTTTCCTACCCGTTGCCTTGTCCGCCTTGATATGAAGGCTTTTGCCTTGTCTTACTGCTTCTTGTTTGGTTCTGTTTGGCTGTTGTCTCTTGGAGGCCTGCTCTTTTTTGAAGAGGAAACAGGAAAGTGGATTTGGGGCAGAGGGGAGGGGAAAGGAGGCTTCTAGGAGGAGTGGAGGGAGGGGAAACTATGGTTGGGATGTATTATATGCAAGAATTTACTTTCATTAAAAGAGGGAGGGTCTCAAGCAGTCCAAACTTGCTAGGTAGTTCCATCCTTCTGAGAGAATCACCTCCCAAAAGTCCCCACTCCAAAGGCTTCCAATGTGTGGAAGTGGGGGACACATGTACATATCATTATTTCCTAGACCATAGTGAAGCCAGACCAGAACAGCCTCCCATGTAGCTCAGTGTATATACAGTGACCAGCACAAACATGACTCTATGCAGCTTAAAACTCTGATGACTCCTGCCACACACAGATCACCTCCCTGTCATCCTTGCCATGACTGAGTACGCAGTGCTTCCTCACCGGCTAATTTCCAGAAAGCTTAGTTTCCCAACTACTCTTCAGATTGCCAAATCATCTTCTGCTTTGGAGTCTCAGCTACACCCTTCCTTCTTTCTACTCTTCTACCTTTTTTGCCCCCTTAATTCAAAGCTGACTTGTTCTAGCCACAGTGTCAGCATATTCATGCTGGATTCTCTTTAATTTCCTGTCTTGCTTATAGGTCAAATTCCACAAGAGACGTCTGGCTTGTCCACAAATGTACAACTCACTGCTATCATGACAGACATAAAACTGAGGTTGAGTAGCCACCACTGCGTTCTAGGCAATACATAAAGTGTCTTATCATGTTACCACATCAAATTACAATATGCCAAAAGTTTGCCATCTTTTTTCTCATACTGAATATTGTAGCTTGGATGTGAAATGTTTCCTATAACTCGTGTGTTTGAGCACAACAACACACCAGCTCTTGTTTGGTATGGTATAGCTCTTGTTTGGTATGGCAACCTTTGGGAAGAAGTGGTTCCCTATAGTCTGGCCCTACTTCCTGCTCATGCTTTGGTTCTAGACTGCCAATGCAATGTGATTGGCACCCTCTCCCACTGCCATGATGACTGTCAGCTAAAACAAAGCCTTCTCCTCTGAAGTTGCTTCCGATTAGACATTTTGTCATGACACTAATAAACAACAAAATTACCCTCAAGTAATCACCAGGTCAGAGACTCGATGGCCTGGTAACATCAGGGATCAAGGCAGGATTCCCACTTAGCTTGGATCTAAACTTGTTTAGCTTTGGCAAGAAGTCAACCCATGCCCTTCTGTGCAGACCCACGTCTTCAATAAGACAACAGTTCTGTGCCCTTCATTCTCATGACAAACTCAGCTCTTTGCCACCTAATGCTGACTAGGGAAAAGTTCTGTGGTATTGACTCCTTCAGTTTAGGTTTGAGGTGCATGTAGGTGGAGGAAAAGCCCTGACTGCTCAGTGTTTGGACTGGTATGACTCTTGACCACCATACATCCAGTACATCAGAAGTCAAACACTGTAGCCTCGGCCACAGACTGAGGCTGTTTGGGCAACGACATTACCAGCGGTCCCAGGTTTGTACTTTTCTGCCTAATCAGAAAAGTTACAAAAAAAAAAAAAGTCAGTCAATTTGGACATACTAAAAGAAATCACATGGAAATTTTATTTCACGTTAAATGACTCAAAAATGTCCTGGGAATGATGATACATGCTTATTCTCAGGACTCAGAAAATGGAAGCAAGAGGGTTAGAAATTCAAGGCCATAAGAAGCTTAAATCCAGCCTGGGCTACATGAGCTCCAGTCTCAACAACAACAACAACAAAAATATTGTTTTATCAAGGGACACAAATGATGAAATCACAATGGTTCTCAACTTGTGGGTCGTGACCCCTTAGGGGTCGAATGATTCTTTCACAGTAGTGGCCTAAAATCAACAGAAAAACACTAACATTCATATTACAATTCATAACATTATAGTAAAAAAGTGGCAACAAAAATAATTTTATGGGTAGGGTCATCATAACATGAGGAGTTTATTAACAGGTCGCAGCATTAGGAGGGTTGATAACCAGCTGCCATAACAACCTGTCACCAAATCCCAATAATTATGAAATTTCCTAGACACCTCAACAAAAGACCCTCTAAGGTGAGCATACTCCTACCAAATTGAGAGTAACACTGTTAGGCCTGAACACCCACACAGCCGCATCTTCTAACTCTTCTATCTTGAAGTATAAACCCCTAGGACCTCAAAATGTGACTCTATTTGAAGAAGAAATCTAAGGAGGGAATTAAGGTAAGACAAGATAGTGTGGATAAGGCCCTAACCAGTACCACTAGAATCCTCAGACTGTATAAAGGAAAGACCACATGTGGGCAGAGAGAAGGCTTGCCTAGGGGAAAGACCACATCTTGACAGGGAGAAGGCTAGCCTAGGGGAAAGACCACATGTGGGCAGAGAGAAGGCTAGCCTAGGGGAAAGACCACATCTTGACAGGGAGAAGGCTAGCCCAGGGGAAAGATCACATCTTGACAGGGAGACCAGATGAGAACCTGGTACCATTGGATCTCTTAGAACTGTAAAAAGATGATTCTTTTGGCTTAAGCCACCATCTGTGGTATCTGAAATGGTGACCCTAGAAAACAATACAAAAAATTCCAGTGGTGATATGATTTTGTTAGGGATGCACTGGTCGAACATAACAAATCAGTAAAGCGCTTGATACTTGGTAGAGACATAAAATAAGTGGGGTGGGGATAAAGGAAAGAAAGACTCAAAGACATAATGTGTTGACATATTTTATATTTGGTATTTGTAAGTCTTTAAAAAAGTTTTTGCAGGCTATTTTTTTCCTTTAAAAAAAAGCAACCAACAGCAATACTCTGGCCAAGTATAACAGACATAGAAATGTGCATTATTCCACAATAGTTACAAGAAAAGTGCGGTTTAAAGTCCGCATCAACACTTCTGTGCCCCAGGGAGAAAACGCTACAGTCGTTAAACACACAGTTGCTACATGGTAGTCTGAAAACACAGAATTCTGACTTTGTTTTGAGGTGAATCAACTTCCATCAGCAGGCTTGTTTAGCTCAACAAGCACAAACTGCAATCAAGCATTACAAAAGACTAGGCTTCTCCATCCCAGAAAAGCAAGTATGAATGCATAGTTGACCCTTCCCTACCTCCTCCCCACTCCCACCCCCCAGAGCCTCCAACTTCACAAAGCACAAATCCAGAGGGTCCACGTGCCAAAGTCTGGCTGGAGATCACAAAGTGGCCTCAGAGAACAGATACCAAATGTCCTTCTGCTGCCCATTCACTAGATTCAGCTCTGGAGGAAAAGTCTCCGTCTTAGAAGACATCAATGGCCCACGTCCTGCACAGCAGCTAGCCACTAGTCTGTGGCCCTTTCACTGACGGTGAGTCCTATACCAGCTGTTTTGCTCTGTGGAGCCATTACATCTGAGCAGGGAGCTCCATCATTCCAGTTCCGCCACTCTTCAAATTCTGGTTCCCAGTTCCATTGAGAGCATGGGGGCATACAGAGAGAAGTACTCTCCCCTCACCTCTGACCAGCCTCAGCTTCTGTCACATGATCTTCTTACTAACATGCTAATCTTCCCTTTCCACTGACTGTGCTAGGCAAACCCCACCACACAGTCCTCCTCCGGATGTGGAATGGCATGGTGACCTTCGTGTAACCTGTTTATTTGGAACTCTCCATCTCTCTGCCACTAACTAGCTTTTTTCCCTGGGCCTGGGAATAACATGTGAGAGTGGCTTGCTGGGGCTGGGGCCTAAGGACTTTCCAGATCCACACAGGCAGAAGCAGAGAAGATTTCTGTGTTTTTATACAGTATGTTTATAATTATGTTGCTTTCACTTTTTAAGAGACTCCAATCTTTTACAGGACTTTGCTGGGGCAAGTCCTTTCCTCCGCCTTTCCTATGGCAGTCGAGGCAAGGCTCGGGCACTGCACCAGATTTGACCCCCTACTATTCACTACAGTGGTTCCTAACACACTGAGCAGGTCGGGTGGTGGTGCACAGAACTATCACCAGATAGGTCCATCTGTATAGCACCCCATAGTCAGCACATGCTAGGGGTCAGATTAAATGGGATTTGGGGATAATAAGTCCACATTCAGCTTCACTCCTTCACACCTTGGGACAGCATGGCTTCCCTGATTCACAACTGCAATGTGAAAGTCCCCGGTGAGGTGGAGTCAAGGGGCCCAACCCGCCCTGGCCAGTCCTTTCCTTGAAAGACCTGACAGTAAATGGACATTAAAACACAAAGGAGTTGGCAAAAAGTGCAGTTTCCATTTGAGAAGCAAAATTCTCCCCCAAAGCACGACAACATTCTGAGCCCTCCTTTCAATTCTCTCAGTACCTCGAAGGAAAGGCGGCAGAACACATACAGCTCTAGAACTCTGCTCACACCAAGGGTTTTAAGTGCACCATGGTTCACCCTCTATGACCCTCAAATACTCATGATCATGTACACACAGTCATCAAAGTGCTGCTGAGTGAAGTGCAGAGTACAGAATGCCAGAAGGCTACCCCGGGGCCCACAGTGGCCAGGACCTCGGAGAAGACCCCACTCTCATCTTCAACAGGAGACCATTGTCACAAACATGACATCCAGCAGAAAACAGCCCCAGGGCTCCAGAGACTTGTGATTCCTTCATAAGACCTTATATACTTCATTGCCTACTGGAGAATAAACTCAAAACTTCCTCAAATATAACCTGAGCCACAATATAAAATAAAAGACACAAATCTTGCCATGTTAATGCCTTGAGAAGTTTACAGATTATGTACCAATAAAATAATCCTCATAAATTCTAAAATTCTTGGTGAATACACACCTGAAGCAAAACAAGAATCTACATTTTCTTTAAAACTCAAAGTAATTACAGCAGCAGTGTAGTGAAGAGGTTTTAAAAATAATAATTACATCTTTGATACAAATCAAACTTTGTACACCTCAATTCATAGGAATGACTGGTGTAAGAGTTTAGTATTTATATATACAGTAGATACTGATGTGTGTCACTGCAGATAGAGTCTAAAGCCAGTGGACTTTGGGGGAAAAGGGGGTTAATCTGAGTTCACACTGAAATGTTCACAGATCATCATGCTATAAAACACACACACACACACAGACACACACATACATAAACACAGACATACGTAAAATGCCAACCTGAGTGAAACATTACTAAAAACCCAGAGCATCGTGAACCACTAAGTCACATATTGCACCTTTAAATAATCCTTCTTACCAAAGACAGAAATGAGAGAAAGTAGAAGACGGGGTGGGAAGGGGTGTATGCCGTGGTATGACAATTTCTCTCTCTCCCAACCCCACCCTATCCCACCCCACCCCACAGAGAGTATCGTGGTGATATTTTAAATTTCTATTCTCAACCAAGCGATGGGATGAAAATGTCACCAACAGAAGTCTTTGAAGAAAACTGGGAGGGGAAAAAAAGAAAAACAATGGAATACAAATCTATGCGAAAAAATGGGTCACAGAGAAAGCCTCCTCTAATCAAATGACAACAGGAATGTTACTGAGAAGGCAAACCTCTGATACTAAGTTACCATTTAAATATTCTGTATACTCCAATTATGAGATTCAATATAAAAATAGAGATATCTACTGAGTTTTGCCTGTGGAAGCATAATTCAAAAAAGGCACATGTTCAAATAGAAACCCAGGCAGAAAAGGCCCCGCGTGCCCCTCCCTGCATGGTAAACACCCACAGTCATGTATTTCCATCAGCTAGATTCCAAGATACAGTAGGTAAAAATAGACCTCTGATACTTAAAATATATCCAACCCAACACAAGCCTGACTTTAGCATGTGAATCACAGAAAAGTCCTAAAAAAATGAGAGAGAGAGAGAGAGAAGAGGAGAGGAGAGGAGAGGAGAGG
>NW_004949096.1:20559688-20561975 GCF_000317375.1 Microtus ochrogaster | reverse complement strand
GAGAAAGAGAGAAAACGAATCTGTTTGAAAAAGAAAAATAAAATTGTAGCTCACTTTTCCTGGTTTTTCCACAATTCTCAAGGGGAAAAAAAGTGAACCCAATACATGGGTAATCAGGAATGCAGCTGTCTATAGCTCCTGACAGCCCTAACTCCCTGTCTGCCTCATGCCCTCCAAGGTAGTTAGTTCTAACAGAACAGAACAAAGAACTGAGAATTGAGACATAAAAACACATGTCCACATCAGGGCATTTTTCTTCACTGTGGGTGTGACGGAAAGCGTTTGCTTTGGAACTAGGCGATGTAACCGTTAGTCTTTCCAAACATGCTCACTGGCTCGAGGTTTTCATAGATTGTCATTGCGGTTGTGTTCTGATAGATGAGATCAACTTTTGAGTCTTTCTGGGCTCTGATAATATCCAAAACACACTGATTGAGGAACACGTACTGGTCCTGGGAGGGAAGACAAGGAGAGAGAACCAATAAGTGCTGCTATCTCCCAAACCGTGGCAAAATAAACCAGCACAGCAAGTTCAGAATCTAGAGGTAGCTATTTAAAGACAGAAAACATATGCCAACCCAGAAAAATAACCAGGTACTGTGAGAGAAAACCTCATAAGGAAGCATTATATGTAAAACATGATCTGATCTTTTCCAAATAAATATTTCATATATGTATGTGTACACATATTCATAGCATACAGAGTGCCTGCTGGGTCATGTGTGACCTGCTGCTGCTATGACCAATTACCTGATAAGAAGCAATTTAAGGAAAGAAGTGTTGCTTCCGGCTCAACCCATCATGATAGGGGGAAGATGGCAGCAGGAGCACCGTAAGCTGGTCACATTGCATTCACAACCAGGAAGCAGAAGGCAGACAGGAAATGGCACCCAGATACAAAACCTTAAGGCCCACCTCTAGTGACCCTTCCTCCAGTAAGGCTTGCACCACCAATTTCAAAGTGGCACCACCAATTGGGGCTCAAACCCAGAGCCCAGGGGTTGTGGGAATTCAAACCACAACACAATCTAAAGGTGAATATGGTCTTCCTCTAGGAAGTGGGTTAGAGAAATAAAAGAGAGGGGAAATGTATTCTGTAGTCCTACAACACGAATTTTTCATATATTATTTTTGAAATATGAGAAAGAGATCGGGTGCTGGAGAGGTGGATCGTGGTTAAAATATTGCCATGCAGCAGCAGGATTAAATGGCAGATCCACAAAACCCATGGAAATGTTGGGTGAGTGTGGCCTCAGAAAAAGAATGTGACCCCAGAGCAAGTCAGCTAACTAAATCAGCCCTATTTTCATGCTCTGGGTTGATTGTGAGACCCTGCATCACTGAATAAGGTGGAGAAGTAATCTAAGACAGTTACACACATGCACACACAAGGACACAAAAATGGAAAAAGAGAGATGAGGGAAGACTCTGCAGACAGATAATAAGATTTCTATTCTCATTCTTTAAAAACTATAGCAGAAAAATGAAAACCTAACACAGAAGCAAAATTTCATTCTTTCTCTCACAATCGTGCAACTCATCCAAAAGCACACGATGTATCCAGACCTCTAGAACACTCCCTACTAGACTCAAACACAGCACATATTCATAAGTTTCTAAATTGGTACAGGGTAACAGTCTGAAACAAAATGAATATTCTGCTCTCATCCAGGTCCAGGAATATCCACCTCTGAGGAAGCTCCTCCCCACCACACTGTGATGAGAATGTGCCTCAAATATGAGCTTACCAAGGACACCAAGAAGAGCAAACATCCCAGAGAGCACGCACCCTCGCACTGCTCAGCCACCCTGCTAGAGCCCTGAGAATCTTTAACATTCAAGGCTGTGTAAGGTGTATAAGGGTTCCCGCATTAGTGCTTCAGTAAGTGTGGTGAGACTGTTCTCCTAGCTTAAAGATGGTCAGATCTTATTAGAAACAAAGACTAAAAACTACCAGTCTTACAAATCTAAAATCTGGAAACCAAGCCAAAAGACTTAAAAAGATTCATTTGAGGGCTGGAGAGATGGCTCAGCAGTTAAGACCACCACAGAAGTCAAGGGTTTGATTCCCACCACCCACATGGCAGCTCCCAACCATTTTCATGGAACCCAAAGTTCTCTCCTGGACTCTAACAGCATATGATACACAGATATACATATAGGCAAATCACCCAAATACACTTAATAAAAATAAGCAATCTCTTTATCTTAAAGACTGTTTCAAAAGTCAGAAGCAGTAAAGACTCTATCTGCACGTGTGCTCCCACTGGTGCTACTGTCACGTGTG
>NW_004949096.1:20553962-20558978 GCF_000317375.1 Microtus ochrogaster | reverse complement strand
TGTCACGTGTGCTCCCACTGGTGCTACTGTCACGTGTGCTCCCACTGGTGCTACTGTGTCATGTGTGCTTTCACCTGTGCTATTGTGTCAGGTGATTTAATTACAACTTAGATTAGAACCTGCAAAGAAATATACAACCAAGAGTCAAAAATATCTAGAAGATTCCAATGCTTCAAGCCCAACATGTGACTCCATTTCATGTTTTAGAGACAGATGGGGAGAGCAAAATTTCAAATGCAGATGGGGCCTCACCTCTGTCTGTACCATCAGAGGCCTGTGCATCCGAAGATCATAGACGATACCGTACACATCCACAGTGTTCTCATTCTCTATCTGATAGATCAAACGATCGATAGCAATGAACGTGCCTGTCCTTCCGACCCCAGCACTAGAAAACAGAGACATGAGTCATCATCACCAGCTGCCTTCACCATGGATCTCTCAGTTCTCCCACAGGTACCCACATCTCCATTGTCATTGTTTGAAGCTAACACAAACTTTGTTGCTCAACTGCATCTTCAAGCAAGGTGGGGAACTCACTTGAGTTAAATGGCACAAACAAAACATCTTGCTAAACCATCTCATACTCCATGATACTGAATGGTCCTAAAGCCTAGGACAAAAAGTTACACTTATTTATGAAGCCTACTGTAGGAGTGTGTGCACTTTCTGTAAATGACCAGATGGCAAATACCTTCAGCTCAGCAGACCATGCCACTGCAGTATGTTCCGATGAGGTTTTATATATAGAAACAAGTGGCCCACAGGCTATATAGCTTGCTAACTCCTTTCTATATACAGTCTCATGGCTCAGGGACTAAGTCCCTGGTTCCCTCTTGCAGACTATCCTTGAGTTTCCTTGTGGGTGTTGCTCATTAATCCCATTACATTTTAAGTTGTCACACATACATGAGCTGCCAACTAGGTATACCTGCAGTGCACCAGGATTGGTGATTCAGGAGGAATCTGCTTCATGTAGTCTCGGACCAAGTAACGAAAGTTGATGAGCAGGTCGGTGGTGTCAGGAACACCATGGTCAGGCCAGGAGGTGAAGTGGAACTGTCGCAGAGGATGACTCTCACTTGTCTGCATCTAGAAGCCAACAAAGTGGGTTAGAGATCTAGACAGTAAGGGTACCCAACAATACCACAACGAGAGAAGTCAAGTAGTGCCGGAGAACTGTATCACACAAGCAGGACAACAAGCAACCAGGCAGGAACAGTTCCAATAACCAATTCCAATTTGGTTATCCCCATCACCAAATCTTCATAACACTGCCAGGAAGGAAGGCTTCATACGCCCCACAAAAGACATGCAGCAGAGGTTCAGAGAAAATGGGGGTGAGCCCTGATACTCATCCCGCATGGAGCAATTTTGAGTTGATATCACTTCTGTTCTCAGCTACCAGTCAGTAAGAGCCCTACAGCCACACACATGCTCCTCCTGGATGAGCACCATTCTTCAGTCCACTTGGAAATGACATTTCCCTTAAACCCCAAAATCATTTCCCTAAGTATGGTCAGGAGGTGAGCACATGCTGGGCAAGAGACACCTGGTAAGTCCTGGGCTTTCCAGATACTCTATGGAACACACAACCAGTAAACACCGAGCAAATAAATATTTAGAACTATAGGGGTCTACAAAAGGAACATACACACACACACACACACACACACACACCTCAGAGTCTGCTACTTCAACATCTGGCAGGCAGGAGACAGTGAGCACTATTTTAACAAATCTAACAATTACACCAGTTTGTATTCTACTTTAGACCAAGCATGTGCCTGGAATTACCAAAGCTCTGCCTCTGGGGCCAGTCCTGTCCCTTCCTGTCCTTGATTCAACTATACTCATTTGTCTACCTGACCTTACATATGTCCCCCACAGCTGGGCACTGGGCATCTCCATCACTGACACTAATTTTTAATGTTCATTCATTATAAAATCAATAAATTTATATTATTCAAAGATTGAGAAATAGGGGCGAGGACCCTGGGGAACCTCACTGCAGATAACCAGCATCATAAATGTTATCATAAGGGTTTACTGAGAAAAGAGACCAGCTGCAAGGAGCAGGAAAGAAGGAGACACAAAAAACAGTGGAAAGTAGAAGTTCTTGGGAGCAGTTCTGCAGAGGGCCGGAGCAGGGGGCAGGGGCAGGGGAGCATGAGGGCAGGGGGCAAGGGACTCAGACTAGGGGTGGTGGCCAAAACAATAGAGCTCTGTCTGTAATGCTCTCATCTATAGAAGGAAATGTATGTATGCATTTCACAAAATTACAAAACACTATTGTAGAAAATGCCATGTGAAAGCCTGTATTGAGTCCTAAAATAAGAAAAGACTTCAGTGGGGAACATGAAATCTCTAGAATCTGTAGTTTTCTTGATATAAACACAATGAGAGCAACAGCATTTTCTTTGCCAATTCTATGCACAATTTCCCAGTGAACCCCAAGCAGAAGCAAATGTGGATAACAGATATGCCAGTCAACTTAAATGGGCAAAGGCTGCAGAAATAAGCATGACATACTTCAAAGGTTCCTCACTCACTGTGACCTTACTTACTGAGGTGGTCAGGCTACTGTATGCTCAACATCTCGAAAGAAGGACCTAAAATAGTTCCTGCGACCAGAGTCTTTGAGAATCAGTAACTAGTAAGAAGTAGTATTTCTTTGCCTTACCTATATCTTCAGGAATCTTTAAGGTTCATTCTTACAAACTAGGACCCTGTTAAAATACAACACTACTGAATCTACTTCTAGGCTTTTCTTTTATGCATAGTGTGTATGTGTATGTATACATACACATAATAAAATTATAAAAGAATATATGCATATTCTTTTAATATATATGTTGCCCCAAGCTAAGCACGGTAACATAAACCTATAGCTCCAGTACTGAGATTGAGGCAGAGGTTCATGAGTTTAAGGCCAGGCTTGGCTACCTAGTAAGATGCTAACTTAAAACTCTGTCTCCTAGTATGTACCACTGACACTAGTTTTTCACATCTCCTCATGGTAATTACAGTCATTCCTCGGGATCCATGTGGACTGATCCCAGGAAAAATCTGTGAATGTTCAGGTTCTCAAAGTGATACAACCATGTGTATATGCAACCTGCACACACACAATCATATACACTTATGGCAGTATACACTAAACGGCCCAAGTGCATAGTAGGCTATACTATCCAGGGTTAAGTACAGTCCATGGTGTTCACACAGACACATTCCCTAGAATACACCCTGCCATTCAACATGTGACTATACTTTAGATCATTTCTCAACTGCAATATCTAGCGTATTTTAATAGTTGTCATACTGTAGGACCTGATTGTACATGTTAAATACAAGCACTATGTTTATTCAATCCCAGGTTGGCTGAATTCACAGCTGAACAAAGCAGCAGAATTTACGTAAAGCCTGGCTGTATATTGTCTACATATACAGTATCTCTAAATGCTGGATGGTGATAACAGTATGTACATAAATCAGAGTTTAGCTACCCATTCTCCAAAAGCTAGCTATGCATGTGATTTCCCAATTGTTCAACCACCACAAATAATGCTGGTGAGATGGATATGATCTAAATGAACTGCAACTATATATGAAATTACCAAAGAACATGTAATAATAAAATAGCAGACACTGGACATATACCCAAGAGAAATGAAAATAAACACAAAGCTTACTCATTTCCTTCTAAATAACCTTCTAAGAATAAACAACACTGAGATTGTGACTAATAATCAATACTAATAACTAGTAAACTAATAACAACGCTCATCTGTAATAATGAGTCCATGCCTGAATTTCACGTTATTTCTTTATGTCAGAGACTCAAATTTGAGCCGACCAGATTAAAAGGGATAAACACTTTGAGACCCCCAATATGTTAAGCTCTAAGGTAGATAGCATTGTTGACTCAGAGCACCTTCTCTACTTTCAAATACTCTTTAAAAAAGAAAAATAAATTCAGTTTCTAGAATGTCTCGTGATTTAAGTGGATTTGTTTTTGTAACTTTTGGGGGGAAGAGAAGACAGTGCATTTGGCCCAGAATCTGAACCTTGGGATTAGTAAGAACAAGCAGCAAGCGCCCACCCCAAAGCATATCACTGACACAGCCATGCTCATGAGACTCATTTAGTCAGGAAAGACACAAAAGTCCCCTCAAAAAATAAAGCTAGGGTCTCCTTAGAGAGCATGTAGTTATGGGCATTTTAATTCTGTAAAGAAGAAGAAGCAAAAATACTTTTCTCATTCATCAAATATTAGTTATTTTCAACATATATACCACTTCCAAATTCATATCCAATAATTTTCTCAGATCAATCTTGACTTACATTTTTCACCACGAAATCTCTGACGGTCCATTCCGGAAGAACAACCTCTGAGGTCATTGCCACAGTTATGTCCCCATAATCCTGAGCCTGCTTGGAAGGCCAGTATTCCTCACATTTGGTCTAGAACACAGGATTGGTTGTATGAAAACACAGGAATAACACCCCCACCATCATCAAAGTCATGAGGCTGACATTGGGACTGTTTAGTTCCTCAGCTGGTTCTGTTTGACCCAAACACAGATTTGCATATGTACCAATAATTCCAAATAATATAAATGAATCTTTAAGAAAAATGAATCCGGTTTGTGAGATGGCTCAGCAGCAAAAAGCACTTGCTGCACAGCCTGAAGGCCTGCATCTAGGACTCAGATCCCATTTCCAGAAACATCACACATTTGCTGTGGCATGTCCACTCTCCAACACACATATACACATCATAACAGAACATAATAAAAATATATTTTAAAGAATTATGTCTGACAAGTTCCAGTTACCACCTAGGACAGCGCCATTCATGATGAACACCTGGCTGCCAGCAGCCATAGCATTGAGCTGTCAGACCCGACTCTCAACAAGGAGGGCTGAGAAACACCCTGCAGATGGCTCTGGCAAACAGGGAGGTGAAGAAATCACTGACTCAGGGGCTAACTCTCAGTCCTCAAGAAAAGAAAC
>NW_004949096.1:20536588-20553757 GCF_000317375.1 Microtus ochrogaster | reverse complement strand
AGAGACCTTATTCCAGGCATGAGAGCTCATGCCTATAAACTCAGCCATTAGGAGAATGAAGTTCAAGTCCAGCCTGAGCTAAGAGTGAAGCCCTGTCTCAGGAACAAACATATAAACAAAACACAAAGCACTGAGAGCTAGGGTACTGCTCAGCAGCAGAGCATGTGCTGAGGGAGGCCAAGGCCCCAGGCAATCCCAACACTAAATAGAATCGTAATTAATAATCCTCCATGAAGTAACATTAATTCTCATTCTTCAGGCACACAATTTTTAATTTAGCATGTTTTTCAACTCATCTCTATTTAGGGAAACGTGAGACTTTATCCCTAGAAGAGATCATATCTGTGACAGAAATGGCAGGAGGGTTCTAGACCACACAGGAAGAGAGAGGGCTGCTGGGACTTGCCCGGACATAAGTCTGAAATTTTGTTTATTGTGTCAAAAACTAAGTTTGAGAATCAGAGATTTAGGAGCTGGTTGCTTAGAGACAGAGAGGCAGGCTTTACAGGAGCAGAGCTGTAAGGTCTCGGATCCCTAGCTCCAGGCCCACAGTGTCCACTGCACTAACCCAGTTCCATCCGCTCACTAACTCCAGTACAGATACAATCACAGACATTAGTATGAGCTCACAAAGGAACATTGTAGAATGTATTTTCAATACTTTTTTAAAACCTCTCTGAAAGCTAAAAATACAGAACGTATTTTCTAAGAACAAAGGTGTTAACATCTGGGAAGAGTGTTCTTTTAAAAACAAATGGATTTTAAGATACACTCTACAACAATAATTAATTTATATTTGTTTCAAAAGATACTTACCCTTCCCTGTTCCACACATTTGGTCAACATAACAATGGCATATACGTTTTTCTCCCAAACCATACGCCAAAAATCTTTCAAAGTGTTGGGTAAAGGTCCTTGTGTGGCAATGAAATCTCTCTTAGAGTGATAGCCCTAGAAACAGAAAGCTCAGTCATCATTCAAGACACAGAAAGAAACGCTATGATTCAGAGGAGCCGCCGGGGCTAAGAGCAGCCACCACTTACAGGCATATAGCTAGCATTGATGTAGTCATCCGTCGAATGGGTCTGGATTGCAAGTCTGACTCGAGAAGAATCATCTGTGGCATAAAAGAGAGAAAGAGCCGCATTCTAAGCCAAGTTTCAGGAAAGCTGCACACAGGGAATTTTTAGAAGTACCAACTGGCAGCCCTTGGCTGACACACGGCTTCACACTTCACACTCCCTGTGGAGTCTGTGACTGTGGCGCAGAGAAGCCGTGTAACAGCCTGAGCATGAGAATTAGAATGACCTAGGCAGCCTGGCAGCAAGGTCTACGTTCTCACCACCTTCCCAGCCTGAACAAGCCTTTATTCCCAGCAGCCTGGGGGTCTGCTCTGAGCAGGACAGGTGCTGGGTAACCATATTCACATCTCAAAACCACCTCACAAGCTTTCAAGATAAAGAAATCAGGAGTCTCAGAGATGAAGGGACATTTCCAAGTCCTTCTATGTGGGGAAACAACAGACAGAATTTGAACTCAGAGCCTATTCCAGTATGGCAGAAAAGACATTCAAGTTAACCTTTCCCCAATGCCTTAAAAAGCTGTCATAGGGCGAGTGAGGTAGATCAGGCATTAAAGGTGCTTGCTGCCAAGCCGGATGACTTGAGTTTGATCCCCAAGGCCACATGGAGGGAAAGATCTGACTCCCATGGGTTGTTCTCTGACATCCACACACATCATGGCACATTCACACCTGTACATATAATCAATCAATAAATTAAAGATGGAGGGATGGATAGATGGATGGGCAGACAGGCAGGATAAAATTCTAAATTTGGAGTTGTAGAGATGGCTCCATCAGTAATCTGCCATCATCATCACCCTAGTGCCCATCAGTAACCTCCATCATCAACTCCCTAGTGCCCACAGTGCACACCTATAATCCCTGCACTAGAGAAGAAACAGGCTCCTTGGAGCTCCATGGCCAGCTAATCTAAGTGAATCAGGAAGATCCAGGATAAATAATGACCCCTGTCTCAAAAAATGGATGGGTGGGGAGATATTGAGGATCTGGGGGAAGATGAGGGATAGAAAACTATAATCAGAATATATTGTATTAAAAAAGTATTTTCAATTAAAAAAAGGCAGAGCAATTGAGGAAGACAACCCAACATCAACCTCTGGCTTCCATGTGTACACATACACATATACACACACTCACATGCACATACAAACCCCTCTAAATTTAAAAGTTAACTGAATGCATAAAACTGCTATGAATGGAGAGGTCTAAAATACCAACTTCACACATTTTCTAAATATCATTCTCATTTAGAAAGCATACATGCCAGAGGTGATCATAACCGAGGAATTCCAAACATCAGGATAAGTCATGGATTCCACTGCCTGACCCTCCTGGGACAGAGTAGTACAGCAATAGTAAACCCAGTGTGTCTCAAGAAAGGTCTTCTCAATAGAAACACCACCCAGACATCAAATCCCAGCCCTCACTCCAGATCCAAAGCTCTCTAAGACCAGGCCAAAGTTCTGAGTTAGTCTCAGGGGGGTAGAGACATAGCAGCTCCCCCAGCATGGCTACAAAAGCACTTCTTTCCAATTTAGGCCAAGACCCACTGACAAGTATAAGGGAAGAAGCAGAAAAAGAACCGATGACTGAAAAAACACTGAGTTTAAAATTACAAGCTAATAGAAAAGCATGACTTCAAATTAAAAAGATAAAGTCATTAAATGGCTTGGTGAAAAAGCCACCCACAAAACCGAGCACCTTCAGGACTGGCAGAGCATGGTTCAGACCCCTGATACTCCTCTCTGTGTGCTAACTCTCACACCAGCAGACTTCCCATCGCAGAGTTCACATCACTAACCCTTCAATACTCTTCAGTTTGCTCTCACTTTGTTGGGTAATTGCTGTTCTGGTGTCATTTCTTTTGCTGTGATAAATACCCTGATTAAAAGCAGTATAGGAGAGGGAAAGAGTTTGCACAGCTTACAATTCCAGATCACATCAATCTTGATGAAGTTAAGGCAAGAATTTAAAGTATGATGTCCACAGGGAAGAGCAGAGAGAGAACAAATGGACCTTTGCTTGCTTGCTCTCTCAGCAAGATTTCTCCTTTCTTAGCCCATTCAAAACCTCCTGCCTACACATGGTATTGCCCACAATAGGTCTTCTATTGATTATCAATCAAAATGCCCCCCAAAGACATCTCACAGGATAACCTAGGCAATTCCTCACTAAGACTCTCCTTCCCAAGTGATTCTAGGTTGAGTCAAAACCGATCAGCACAATAACAGACTCAGGCAATTCTCAAAAGCAGAAAAGGGCTTCTTCTCCCTCTGCAGTGCAGGGTTTATAGGTGTGCACTGTGGGCACCAGGGTGTTGAACTCAGGTCCTCACGTCTGCACGGCAAGCACTTTACTGATGGAGCCATCTCCACAACTCCAAATTTAGAATTTTACCCATCTGTCCGTCTGTCCGTCTGTCCACCCGTCTGTCCGTCTGTCTGTCTGTCTGTCTGTCTATCTATCATCTATCTATCTATCATCTATCTAGCTATCTATCATCTATCTATCATCTATTTATCTATCTATCTATCTACCTATCTATCAACCATCTATCATCCGATCAAAGATCTGGGCAAGGAGAGAGTGCGACCCTGTACCTGCTTTCCTGGTGCCCCTTTCAGAACAAAACAAACTGAACATGAGAAGAATGCAACTCTGAATAAGTCACCTAACATGGAGGTTTATTTTCCTCACTTGTGAAATGAATATTCCACCACCTACTCTACAAACTGTGGTTGTAAGGATTAAATTAAGTGTAATACCTCTTCATAGAGTACTTAGCTCATTCTAGGTAGATGGTTGTGGGACTATCTGGTACTGAATGGTTGTGAAGACAGCAAGTGGGTATTATTGATTCCATATATATAGTGCTCAAGAGATGACCAGTGACAAAGGGAAGACAGGAATAAAATCACTCACAAGGCAGGACATTGTTATAGCGATTCTTCCCCCTGTTCTCAGCTACTTCAGCTGTACATTTAGGTAGACTTATTCCAATCAGCTTCAGATCCTGAAAACAAATAAGTGAGTTGTATATTTAATCAGGCTCAGGGTAGAACAAAGTAGGAATGCAGAGGCAGAATGGATTGACTTCTGCTAAGTACAAAGATATGTTGAACATCTAACCTCCAACACCTATGAGTAGGCTCCTATAGGATATGATCATGGAAGAAGCAAGAAATCAAAATCCCAAAGTCACACTGGAAGAGAGTGGGTCCTTAACCTAACATGGGCAATGTTGTTATAGTATGGGACACAAACACACAAGAGGAAACGCCTTATGGTGACAATGGTAGTAGATGATGGAAATGGAAGCCATGCTTCCCCCAAACCAAAAGACAATGGGGCCTTCCAGAAACTGAGAGAACCGTGGCAGGATCTCCCCTAGAGGTTAAGGGGTCATGCTGACACTGTGATTTTGAGCCTCTTGTTTCCTGAACAGTGAGACAGTATATTTGTCCTTAGTCACCCTGTTCATGGTACTTTGATAGGGCAGCACTTGAACTAAATCAGAGGTGAAAATGAAAGGAGAAGGACTCTTGCCTTCTGGGGCTGGACAGTCAGGAGTCACTACCCTGGCTAGGCAGAGTGAGGTACGCAGACCACAGATGGAGCCAGGCAGCATAAAGACAATCAACACAGACAGAAACTGAGTCCTCGTGTGGAATCCGAGCGATAGGGGAGGAGGCAGTGTCAAAGTGAGGACAGACTGTGCCGGAGTTGTGGGCAGGATTCTAGAAGTACAAAAGTGGACTCTGCACCAGGGAGCACCTTGTGGGTAAGAAGCGTGCATGCACTTCTGAGTAAGGACAGTTCCTGGGCCAGTCTGGGGGACAGAAAGTAGGTGAGTCTGGAAGGCAAAGTAACACCTAACCCAGGTCAGCTTTGCCCCCACAGCTGTTAAGCCCCAGACCTCCGAATGGCCCATCTGGCTTTTCTACCGCTCATGTGGCTTAATGACCCTAGTTAATGGTCCTCAGGCTTCAATTCCCCATTTCTGCCTCTCTCTGGACAATCTTCAGGTAGCCACAAGATAAACACATATTCCACCGAAAATGAAGGTTCTGTGTGAGCTTCCTAGCCAACAGCAGGGTGCCCCAGAGAAACAGGCATAATCTTCTCTCCCCTCTAGGCTGCCTCTCACCCAAAGCTTTACCACAATGCAAAACAGTTTATGACCACCTGCCTCGTATTCCTCTGCAAACCCACAGTTGGAGTCAGCTTGCTGTTTCTTAAAGTAGGCCTCAAAATTCTCCACTCGAATTAACTTGGATCTAGGAAAACAAAACAACTTGTTGGGCTTTTCATTTTTGCTTATTTTTCATTCAATTAAGTTCAAACTCAAAATATAAGATATAAATGAAAGAATATCAAAATGAAAGATATAAAAATGAAGCTACTCACTTTTTAGGTCTTCATCATGGAAAGGAAAAAGGGGGAAAATCAATTAGATGTACTCATTTTAGAAGTAAGCATCAACTCAAAAGAACAAAGCCAGACACAGTAAGGGGTATGGGTTGGAGATCAATGCAATGTTATTTAAAAAAAACCCTGAGACACAAATCAGAAAAGCAGCCCTATCCTAAAACTGACAGTATTTGTGACTTGAAATAACTGTTTTTCCCTTGGCTCTTGATAATCCAATCACTTCTGTAAAATATAACAATTACCTTGTGAGGTGCTGTGGAGATAGGTTAGTGGGTCAGAGAGCTTGCTGCTCAAGTCTGAGGACTTGAGTTCCAATCCTCAGCACCCACATAAAAACACCGGCATGGCCACATGCACCTGTAACCCCAGTGCTGAATTGGGGTAGACAGGAGGATGACAGAGGGCTGCTGGGGGCCAAGCAGTTCTTAGCAAGAACCCTGTCTCAAGGGAACACAGCAAGCAGTGATAAGAACCATCCCCTTCTGGCCTCTGAGCACTTGTGGGGATGCATACACACAGGTACACCAGATACACACAGAGAACCCTATTTGTTAGTAAAACTGAAGAACATATGGGGAAACAAAAATAAAAGTAACTTCAGGAGGACAGTAAAACAAAGAATCCTTGCAGAAAACAGCAAGAACTTCCAGAAGATTATGGCCAATCTGTCAATCAGGAAAAATGCCAGCTATTTCTATCAAAAAAAAAAAAAAAGTGCTTCAGATAGTCACTGAACAGACTGGGGGACTGAGAATCTTAAAATAAGTTTGTAACTCAGACTTACTTAATTTGAGAAAATGACACTTCATTATTCTTGGCATCTTTCCTATTTTGAAAGGGGGGAAAAAAAGGTCCATTAGACAAAGACCTTCATCCTGACTGCTCTGCCACCTTCTTCCCAGGCAGTAGTTCAGGTAAATGGAAGCCCGCTCACCAGTCCATAACCGCCAACAGAAACCTGTTCACTGATACTCAACCTGACAGACCAAGCAGGAAATGTAAACTAAAAATCGGTACACTTACTCCTTTTTTTATTGAAAAGAATCGAAAATCTATTCAAGCAACTTTTAGAAATTTTCGTGTGTGAGGGTGTGTGTAAATTAATGCAAAGAGGGGGGAAAACCCTGAAAGGAAGTCAGGTCCAAAACTGCCACTGTGAGCACCTGCATTGTTGACTCAGCTCCACATGGTGCTGAAACAAAGTGCAATTGAGTAGCATGTACCAAAATCGGAGGGGAAAAAAGCATGCCCACTTACCCAGTAAACGTTCTGTTTAAAATTTAGCCTAGGGAAATAATCGTGAGCATGCCCAAAGGTTAGGTACAAGGACATGTAACTGTAGTCAAAAGTATTACAAAATCCAGTAAAATGGATAAATAAATGATGGCAAATACCCAGCAGCTACTTAAAATGATACTGAAATGAAGTCTTATTAATGTGTCTAAAAGGAGTCGGCTGGGGTGAGCATCATAATCACAGGAAAATGGTAGATGCAGGTTTGTTGTAATTATGGGTTACTGAATTTCTTTGCTTTTCTTGTGGGTATTTTCTTTATCACAATGGGTTTGAGTTTTGAGTTGGGTGGTGGTTTACAGGTTTTGAGACAGGTTCCACTGTGTGGTTCAGACCAACTCTTCCTATCAGTTTCTTACTAGGGACCTCACTCCCTGTGCCCTATTGACTTGACTGTTGACATTCCAGCTTTTGAGCTAGGTTCTGATTCATTTTTTAGTACAATGTAAAAGATTTAACTGATATGAAGAGAAGGGACACTATGTGATTTATTGAGGGGGAGATAAAGCAACTACTGTTTTCTTGGAATAGGCTTGGGTGGCACACACCTACAGCCTAAGACTCGGCAGAGGTGGCAGGATGAGGAATCCAAGGCTACCCTCTGCTACATTTGAAATATCCTAAGGTATTTTAATAGACTCTGTTTCAGAAAGGAAAAAAAAAAAACTGGAGAATGATGCTGAGAAAGCCAAATCCCAGGTGGAAATTTCTAGCTAGAAGCTAGGCAGGAAGTGAAGTCCAGCACACGATTCCCACAGTCAGGCAAGACAAAACCCAAAGACCAAGTTCAAGTTCCTCTTTGGTTCTTCCAGCACTGATTCTGCAATCCTAGAAGGGCTTTGAAGACCTGCCTGTTAGAGCCCTGGGAAGTCCATGAGCTAGAGGGCACCCAAAATGAAACTAATTAACTACATCCCAGGGTGGTGGTAGGAAGACAATAACAAGTAACACAACAATGGAGTAAGACATTTGCCACCACTCCTCAGCTCCTGGAGTTCAGCACTCATTCCCATACCACAGAGGAAGAGGTTAAGGCTAAGCCACTTCCAACAGCTAGCCAGAGTGGAACCTAAGTTCGAACTTGGTCAACTCTAAAATCATATGAAATTCTTAACACATTCCTAGGATCCCGGCCTGAGAACGGCATCCCGCACGGCATCCCGCACAGCATCCTGCACAGCAGGTAGGGTTGATGTGGCTGGGATAAGGTTCATAATCAAATCACCCAACTGGAGTCAGAAAGGAAGTAAGTCTGGCCAGATGGCAAAAACTTTCAACTGTTCCTCCCGATTTTACAAATGGTTCCAACTCCTTATAATAAAAGGTTTTCTTAAACAGTAGCACATGCCAACTAAATAAGCTTTATCACCTTTTCTTTCTCCAGAAGATGAAGCCTCCCACAGCCACAATGGCCAGGGCACCAAAGATACATCCGAACACTGCTCCACAGATGACACCTGGGGAAGGTCCCAACAAGAGGCATTTCAACTGGCGTTCATGAAGGGCCATGTGCTACACCAACAACCAGTCCAGGACCCACACAGAATTCAGGGAGAAAGAGGGTGTGGTGCACGTAGGGGGGAAGTGAATATCTTTAGACATAAAATTACAACCAGCTTTCAAGAACTTGTTTCTTCACCCTGAGCCCACAATTAGCAGATGGTCCTGAGAATATCACAACCCCTGGCTAGGTCTTAGTTCAGCTGCAAATTTAGTGACGTGAGAGACTTAGATCAGTGGTTTTTCCCATCACTTATGAGCAGAAGTACCTACAATAACACCCACACACAGCATGGAATCCCTCCCCCCCCCCCCCCACCCCACACCCCCACACCCCACCATTTATACGGGCTGTTTAAGGGGAATTCTTGAATTTTGCTTCTGGGTTATCTGTTCTACTCAGCAATTAGGAAAAACAAATGAACAGACCAGTAAGTCACTGTTTCTTCATACTGACAGAGGAGGGGACCCTCACCTTGGTCCCTAAAATTCCAATATATCTAGCTCTGTGAGACTGGATAGAATGAGCACTTTACAAGGAGTCTTAGGCTAGAACTTCAGGCTTGCATTTAAGTCACTGTGCAACACTGGGCCTTAGAAGCCTTATTTCTACACAGACGAAAGATAAGACAACTGCTGTGGTGCCTTCTAATATGAACATTCAAGGGCTCTTTAAACTGAACATCTTTGCTGGTACATGGGCCCACAAGTGACTCTTAGAAAGCAAAGGACTAAGTAATCTGCAGATTAGAAGTGTGGCTGGTTTTAGAGAAGAAGTGGAGAGCAGCTCTTTTAAGGACACCAGAGTAGGGAGTTAAGCTAGTCCAAAGGCCAAGGGATATGTCAGTTTCTGAGAGGAGAAAACCAGCCACCTCCACCCTTGTGGGTGCCTATGGAGACAGTAGGCTTCTGCAGACACAAGGTGGAAAACGCACTGCATGTGATGCTAGGGCTTTTGTCTCCCTCTACCTGGATCTTGAGGCAGGAACACAGCATCAGAATACTGACTGAAAGAAACATAGCTCTCATTCCCACTGATGAGTCCACCATTCTGAAGGCTGTAAGTAATATTGGTGAAGCCAGCAACACACACCCTATGGGGGACAATGGAGAAAACAAGGTAACTGAGATGTTTCTAACCACCTTAGTATGTAGAATCTTAAATTCATGAGGCTCAGCACCCAACAGCAAGGACCCATATTACCTGTAGGAGCCCAGAGGCTCCAGCCTCCCATTGTAGTAGCCGAAGGTGGTGGATTGGTTCCCCACATTGATTTCATATTTCAAGACATCAGACAAGCCCAGAGAGCGTCCCTTCTCTTCTACTCTTATGAGGTATGTCACATAAGTATCCGAGGCCCCCTTTTTGAAATCTCCATATGTGTACTTCAAAACATCTGCAGAAGGCTGGCCAGCTAAGGAACAAAGAGGCAAATCATGAATGACAACAGAAAGACAAAAGTGTCAAAGAAAAGAAAAACAACAACTCTGTAAGAACACGGGTACTGAGTGACATGCCAGCAGCCCATCTCTCAAGCAGTTCCAGGAGCAGCTGAATCCTTAGTATTTGGCTTATATCACCTCATCCCTTCATCTTGAGTCTCACAAAAGCGTATGATCCCTATTCTCAAGCAATAAAAACAAAGAGCAGAGAGCTGGCAGAAACCTGCCCAAAGCCACACTGCACATGCTGTAAAGCTGGACTCCTAGCCCTGCTCTCCTGGCCCAAGGTCACCATGTAACAGGATCTTTTTCATTCAACATGGGTCTGAGTTTGAAATTGGCTGAAAACACATTCAATGACAAAGGGCTTAAAAACGGACTCAACATTTTAAAATTCAGAGAAAGCGATCTCCACATTTTGTTTCTATGTATTCTCCAGGATGCAGGTATACATGTGTGAGCTAGTGTGTATGCATGTGTGTCCGTATGTGTGTGGGAGCCAGAGGACAACCTCAGATATCATTCATTCCTCAGGCACCTCCTACCTTTTTTGAGTCAGGATTTCTCTCTAGCCTAGAACTTCATGCTGGCTAAGCTGGCTGACCTGGGAGCTCAGGGATCCTCCTGTCTCTGCCTCCCCAGCTCCAGGATTACAAGGGCATATCACAATGCCCTTTCTGTAATGTATATCCCAAGGACTGAACTCAGGGCCTGTGCAAGGCAAGTACTTTACCAACTGACCTATCTCCCTAGCCTTGATTTGGGTAAAACACTCCCACGCAGCTATCAGAGACGCCCTTCTTTTTTTGTTTTTTTTTTTGTTTTTTTTTGTTTTTCGAGACAGGGTTTCTCTGTGGCTTTGGAGCCTGTCCTGGAACTCGCTCTGTAGACCAGGCTGGTCTCGAACTCACAGAGATCCGCCTGCCTCTGCCTCCCGAGTGCTGGGATTAAAGGCGTGCGCCACAGTCGCCCGGCCAGAGACACCCTTCTAACTGGCACAGAAAAACCATTCTAGTTACCTCCCCTCCCATCCAGTTGATGCCTTTCACAGAGTCCACTAGCAAGTACAATCTTTTTGTACTTGCTTTCAAGAGCAAAGCATCCTAGGCTAGTTAGAGCCTATGGGCCGAATGTAGCCACCACCTGGTGTAAACAGCTGTGGGGATGGGCACCTTCACCCTCATGAATTTTCCATACGGGGCTCCACACCATCACAGAGATGTTAGACAGTCATGACAGAGGCTGCAAGGCCAAGAAAACTTAAATTACTTGCTATCTGATCATTGACAGTACCAAGCAAACAGCCAGCCTTCCTGTGAGTCTGCAGTACAGGCTACAGTGCAGAGACACGATGTATTTATGTCACGAATGTGCCTGTGTGTTACAGCATCGCTCACCGTGGTGGGTCACCTCAGCCCCTACAGGCTCAAACAGTGGAACACTGGGCCCCAGCTGGTGGAACTGATTGGGAATAATTAGGTCATATCACTTTGTTGGAGGAGGTCTGTCATGAGGAGTGAGCTTTGAGGTTTACCCCCACGCCTGCTTCACTTGTGGATCAAGATGTCAGCTCTCAGATGCTCCTGTCACTGCGCCTTTACTCCACCGTCAGGGACTTTAGCCCTCTGAAACCATACTTTCTTTTATAAATTGACTGGGTCGTGGTGTTTTATCACAACAATAAGAAAGTAACCAGGACAGTTTTGTCACACAAGTTAACCCACGTTGGCCCCTCCTTACCTTCCCCAGTGGTGAGAATGATGGCATAGGCTTTGATAGGTCCATGGCTGGCGTCAAAACCACTGAACTTAACTTTTACTGAATTGTGACTGACAGATGTAATGTTAGGGGATTCATCTGGAGGAGGTGGGTCTAAAATATAAAACAGAAGACTCACCCAATGTTTAAAATCAAAGGAGAGAATGTGCTCAAATGCTCTCTCCAAGACCCGCCCTGTCCCCAAAGCTGCATGCAGAGAGGGTAAGCAACAGGAAGGGAGTAAGTTCTGTGCAGATACCTGGATTCTGAACAAGCCCAATGACAATGACTCCATAGATGTCCCCACATTTACCATCAGCTCTCCCAGAATTCAGATGTCAGAAAGGATATCACACTTCCCACCTCAAGACTGGCAGCAGCGCACTATGGCAGCTTTCCCACAACTCCAGAAACCCATTCCTTCTCGTTCCTCCTCTGGAACACTACACTTACCTGCTCAACCCCCAATACACACATCCCTTACCCTAGCACACCGGAACTAAACAACAAACCCGGGAAAGACTTTCACCCCAACTCTCCTTTTCTCCAATACTTCCCAATCGAGAGAAAATGCAACTTTGAATTTAATTAGTATTAAATATATAATTTATAAATATTCATCTGTAAAAGCAAGACACCAGTTTTAAAAAAATGAAAATTGCTGCATAAAATAATATATGATCATATTTGTTCATCTTATTTTCCCCTTTTTTGTTTAATTTTTATATAGCTTATGCTACCTTTGAACTCCCTATAATAACCAAGGATGACATCAAACTTTTGAGCCTCCTGTTTCTACCTGCCACATGCTGGGATTATAGGTATGTACTACCACATGCAGTTTATGTAGTGTCAGAGACTGAACTCAAACTTCATGTATGAGCTTAGCAAGTGCTCTACCAACTGAACTACAGCCCCAACCCAGAGATACCTAGTTCTGATGAGCGTCTATGCTCTATGACAAGTGAGACTCAGCCATGCTCTCTATTCTTCAGCAGTTCATACAGAGATGGCAACATGAAAAGAGATGCAGCAAGGGGGAATGAAACGTTCACTGTGCCTTCTATGGTCTACAAAGCCGACGTGGAGTGCACAGGGCGGGTACCATGGTGTGCTGCATGGCTTCAAGGAGCCCCATGCATGCTGTTTTCATGAGACTGTTTAGTACACAACCTGAGCAGCCATGTGTGTGGTCTTCAATGTGTAATGTGCAGTACAGCAGTCCTGGAAAGTAACTACTGTCTTTCCTTTTGACAACTGAGACTCTTTGCAAGGTTAGTTACCTTTTCTAAAGATCACGTGACTGGTAAAAGGGACAAATTGAACTCAAGCCGGGGTCCACCTATCCATTCTGAGCCGCTGTCTATAAAACACCTCAACCACTTTCCAAGTCAGGTCCCTAAAGTAAGAGGCCCTTTTAGAACAACCACTGGTTCTCTAGAAACTGGGAGAAATATTCTTCTGCCTTGAAGAATTTATCTAAGTCAAAAAACACAAGGAAGATAGAACACCACCACTCCACTGATTGAACTAAAACACAAATTAGGCAGAGACAGGAGCAATGGACAGACAAAATTAAATCAATTCTTTCCGAACAGAGAGGTAGAGGGAGAAGGGAGAAAGAACAGAAATGAATATGAAGGGTTCAGTGAGGAGATCCCTGCATAGTATATGATCTTTTCTTCCCCTAGAGCAACTCAGGCTCTTGTCAACAGATCCTGACTAAATACACAATAATGGTGCTGCTTTTTAAGTCTTCTTCCATAAGCATGGTTGTCATAGTAGTATGGCTACATTTGAAAGAAAAAGAAGAAAGTCCTTATCTTGAAGTGATTCGTGTGTAATATTTACAAACACGACCAATGGTCAAATCAGGTCAGAGTCAACCTTCCAATAACAGCTTAGAAGGAAGGCGGGGACATAAATGTGCTGAGAGTGGCCAAATGCTGGCAAGTGTCCAACAAGATGTGAGTTTCATCCTATTGTCCAGACTTAGTATATATTTGAACAGTTCTATTAAAAAGGCCTTTCTTAGCCCAGACTACTATACCCAGCGAACCTTGCATTCACCATCGATGGAGAAAACAAAATATTCCAGGACAAAAACAGATTTAAACAATACGTTGCCACAAACCCAGGCTTATAAAAAATACTAGAAGGAAAATCACAAACCAAGGAAGCCAACAACACCCATAAGAACACAAGTATCTGACAACCCTCCACCAGCACAAGTCAAAGAAGGGAAACACACAAACTCTACCACCAGAAAAATGACCGGAGTTAGCAACCACAGGTCATTAATATCACTTAATATCAATGGACTCAATTCAGCTATAAAAAGGCACAGGTTAAGAGAAAGGATACAAAAACAGGATCCAAAATTCTGCTGTTTACAAGAAACACACCTCATCCACAAAGACACACATCTACTCAGAGTAAAGGGTTGGGAAAAGGTTTTCCAATCAAATGATCCAAAGAAACAAGTGGGTGTGGCTATACTAATATCTAAGAAAATTGATTTCAAACTAAAATCAATCAGAAGAGATGTAGATGGACACTTTACACTCCTAACAGGAACAATTCATCAGGAGGAAGTCTCTATCCTGAATATCTATGCCCCTAATATAAAAGCACCCACTTATGTAAAAGAAATATTACTAGAACTCAAAGCACACATCAAACCCCACACTCTAATAGTAGGAGATTTCGACACTCCGTTCTCACCAATGGACAGGTCAACCAGACAGAAACTTAACAGAGAAATAAGTGAACTATCAAATGTAATGAACCAAATGGACTTAACAGACATCTATAGAACATTCCACCCAAACAGAAAAGAATATACCTTCTTCTCGCATCACATGGAACCTTCTCAAAAATTGATCACATAATTGGTAACAAAGCAAACATCCACAGATACAAAAAAAATTGTAGTAACCACCTGTGTACTACCAGATCAACTTGGAAAAAAAGTTAGAATTCAACAACAATTCTAACCCCAGAAAGTCTACAAACTCATGGAAACTGAACAGTCAACTACTGAACCACCCCTGGGTCAAGGAAGAAATAAAGAAAAAAATTAAAGTCTTTCTTGAATTCGATGAAAAAAGGAAACATCATACCCAAACCTATGGGACACTATGAAAGCAGTGCTAAGAGAAAAGTTCATAGTACTAAGTGTCCACATAAAGAAAACGGAGAAAGCACACATTGGAGACTTAACAGGACATCTGAAAGCTCTAGAAAAAAAAAAGAAGCAGATTTCACCCAGGAGGAGTAGAAGACTGGAAATAATCAAACTGAGGGCTGAAATCAACAAAATAGAAACACAGAAAACAATCCAAAGAATCAATGAGACAAAAAGCTGGTTCCCCTATCCAAACTAATCAAACAGCAGAGAGAGAACACACAAATTAACAAGACCAAAATGAAAAGGGGGGCATAACCACTGACACAGAGGAAATTCAGAGAATCAGTAGATCTTACTACAAGAGCCTATATGCCACAAAACTGGAAAATGTAAAAGAAATGGACACTTTTTTAGATAAGTACCATATACCAAAATTAAATCATGACCAGGTGAACAGTTTAAATAGACCTATAAGTCGCGAGGTTAGAAGCTGTCATCAGAAACCTCCCTACCAAAAAAAAGCCCTGGACCAGATGGTTTCAATCCAGAATTCTACCAGAACTTCCAAGAGGAGCTAATACCTATACTCCTTAATTTGTTTCACAAAATAGAAACAGAAGAGTCATTGCCAAACTCCTTTTATGAAGCTACAGTTACCCTGATACCAAAACCATACAAAGACTGAACCAAAAAGAGAATTACAGCCCAATCTCACTCACGAACATCAATGCAAAAATTCTCAATAAAATACTGGAAAACAGAATCCAAGAACACATCCAAAAAAATTACACATTATGATCAAGTAGGCTTCATCCCAGAGATGCAGGGCTGGTTCAACATACACAAATCTATCAATGTAATCCATCATATAAATAAACTGAAAGGAAAAAAAAACACTATGATCATTTCATTAGATGCTGAAAAAACATTTAACAAGATTCAATATCCTTTTATGATAAAGGTCTTGGAGAGATTTGGGATACAAGGTTCATTCCTAAATATAATAAAAGCAATATACAGCAAGCCGACAGCTAAAATTAAATTAAATGGAGAGAAAACTCAAAGCCAACCCACTAAAATCAGGAACACGACAAGGCTGTCCACTCTCTCCATACCTCTTCAATATAGAGCTTGAAGTTCTAGCAATAGCAATAAGACAACATAAGGGGACCAAGGGGATTCGAGTTGGAAAGGAAGAAGTCAAACTTTCATTATTTGCAGATGATATGATAGTGTACATAAGTGACCCCAAAAACTCTACAAAAGAACTCATACAGCTGATAAACACCTTTAGTAATGTGGCAGGATACAAGATCAACTCCAAAAAAATCAGTTGTCCTCCTATATACAAAGAACAAAGAAGCAGAGAGGGAAATCAGAGAAACATCACCTTTCACGATAGCCACAAATAGCATAAAGTATCTTGGGGTAACTTAACCAAGGAAGTGAAAGATCTATTTGACAAAAACTTTGTCTTTCAAGAAAGAAATTGAAGAGGATACCAGAAAATGGAAGGATCTCCCATGCTCTTGTATTAGGAGGATCAACATAGTAAAAATGACAATTGTACCGAAAGCAATCTATAGATTCAATGCAATCCCACAATCCCCATCAAAATCCCCCAAAAAAATTCTTCACAGACCTTGAGAGAACAATAGTCAACTTTATATGGATAGCCAAAACAATCCTATACAATAAAAGTACCTCCAGAGGCATTACCATCCCTGACTTCAAACTCTATTACAGAGCTACAGAAATGAAAACAGCTTGATATTGGCTCAAAAACAGAGATGCTGACTAATAGAATCGAATTGAAGACCCAGATATTAACCCACAAACCTATGAACACCTGATTTTCGACAAAGGAGCTAAAAGTATACAATGGATGAAAGAAAGCATCTTCAACAAATGGTGCTGGCAAAACTGGATGTCAACCTGTAGAAGAATGAAAATAGATCCATATCTATCCCCATGCACAAACCTCAAATCCAAATGGATTAAAGACCTCCATATTAATCTGACCACACTAAATCTGGTAGAAGAGAAAGTTGAAAGTAGTCTACAACACATGAGCACAGGAGACCACTTCCTACGTAGAACCCCAGTAGCACAGACAATAAAAGCAACAATGAATAAATGGGACCTCCTGAAACTGAGAAGCTTTGTAGGGCAAAGGACACTGTCATTAAGACAAAAAGGCATCCTACTGATTGGGAGATCTTCACCAACCCCACATCAGACAAAGGTCTGATCTCCAAAATATATAAAGAACTCAAGAAACTAACTAGACTTTAAAACTCTAATTAACCCAATTAAAAAATGGGGTCCCGAACTGAACAGAGAATTCTCAACAGAAGAAGTTCAAATGGCCAAAAGACACTTAAGGTCATGCTCAACCTCCTTAGTGATCAGGGAAATGCAAATCAAAACAACTTTGAGATACCATCTTACACCTGTCAGAATGGCTAAAATAAAAAACACCAATGATAGCCTATGCTGGAGAGTATGTGGAATAAGGGGAACACTCATC
>NW_004949096.1:20532500-20535013 GCF_000317375.1 Microtus ochrogaster | reverse complement strand
AAACATGGCAACAAGCTATTCTGTAAGGTCGCAGAACACACATCTCTTACTCTGCAGTTTCTGGCTGGATTTCTGCAGAATAAGGTAAACAGTCTGCTGGTAAAAAATACTTTAAGGGAATGCAAACACCCTAAATGGATTCTTGGGCTGCAATTCCATGCTGCTGGAGCAGCTGCTCCAGGGGTAGCCAGCCCCCTGCCACAGGGCCCACCTGTGATGCTAGTGGTGCAGGTGCTCTGGGTGGGGACTGCCATTCTTCCATATGACAAGGTGACAATGCTAATGTTGTACGAGGTAGAAAACGTCAAATCTGGTACTTTTTTCTTGCATTCTGTGTCATTCTCTGAAGTGCAGTTTTCCAGCTGTGTCATATAGTTCCAAGTGTCATTCCTGACCCCTAGCTTGAAGCCTGTATTCACGCCGGGGGGACAGGGCCACTTCAGGACCAGAAATGGCTCCTTAGGGACCATCTCACAGTGGAAGAAGGTCACTGGTGCAGGTTCTACAAAGCAAAATACAGAGCAAGGTGAGGCTCACTGGAAGCAGAGGACCTGGCCCAGCACAAAAGGAAACAGCATGGATATGCACAGGTTGGGTGGAATAAGCGATAGCAGACCATGTGACCTTATTGCTCTGGGGTTCAGTGCAGACTTCTGAGGATTAAAGGAAACAGTGTCATTCACCATGCAGCATTCTTAGAAGAGGCTGGAGAGATGGCCTAGCAGGTGGAATGCTTGCTGCTCTTCCAGAAGAACCAAGTTCAGTTCCCAGCCCCTCTTCCACCCATCCCAGCCATACTTGTTCATGTGGGGTTTTCTCTCGCTTAAGGCTGAAATTATAAGAAGCCCCAGAGACACCACTTAGACCACCAAGCAAGCAAGTAGACCAGGTGGGATGTATCTAACTGAGCAAGGGTCACTTAAAGCCACAGAAGTAGTTAACCACATCATAGACAAATTAGAGGCCGAGCATCAAGCTCTGATGCCTCCTGGCCCTCACTGTCCAGTTTCTGCAGATCCACTCCCACTACCCCTCCAATAAATCCTCCAACTTCCAGCCTCAGGGCCTCTCACTGGCTGCTCCCCTGCCCAAAATGCGGGGGTCAAAACCCTGTGATATTCATGTACTTGGCTCTTTACTCCCTCAGGTCTTTGCTCAGTCACTTTTCCATTTAACCTTTTCATGAGGTATCTCACATGACACCTTAATAAGAATACATTTCCCCTTCCCTGAGTTTTCCTTTTCCCTCTTTAGCTATAGTTATCACCTAACTGCCTGCTCATTTTATTTATTATCTGCTCTATTCACCAGGATGAATATTACAGAAATGGAGGGACCTCTCTAATATACCAAGTGCTCAATAAACACATGTTAAATGAAGCAACGGTAACAGCATCAATGTGTTACACACACACACACACGCTATCAGCTGTCTTGCAGTGCTTCGTGCCACGGTTGCCAACTGCAGGGACAGTAACCCATATGCTAGGAAAGGCTTCCTGAAAGTTAGCATCACAAGGAGAAGAACAAGAACCACTAGGAACATGGGACTACTCACCCATACAGAACAACTTCCAGCCAGGCGATGCTGTAACATTCCCAATTTTTGCATAGATCTCCACTGTGTAAAGGGAGCCAGGGATTAAGTCAACGATTGTCACAGAAGTGATTCCAGTGTCTATGACCATCTTAGTTACATTGCTGCCATCTCCAGCCTTCAAGATAAGGCAGTAGGAAAACTTAGCAGGGGCTGGGTCCAAATACTTCCACCAGATGACCGCCACAGTGGTGTTGGTGCTTACTTCAATGTCAGACACATTGCTGGGCCCTTGGTTTAAAATTAAATAAACAATTAAAATGAATCACTTTGAATTTGCTATATTTTATTTGCTAAATCCAAAAGCTGCCTGGCTTTTTTCAAGACAGAATTAATATAATTAATATGCATTGCTTCAAAAGATGATTACCCAAAAAGACAGTCATAAAATATGCATATTAAATATTCATATTAGGTGGTGGCACATGCCTTTAATCCCAGCACTTGGGAGGCAGAGTCAGATGGATCTCTGTGAGTTTGAGGCCAGCCTGGTCTACAGAGTGAGTTCCAGGACATCCAAGACTGTTTCACAGACAAACCCTGTCTTGAAAAACCAAAATAATAATAATAATAATAATAATAAATTTAATACATATTAAAGTCTGCAAAGAATTTAAGGTGTTCAGGCTTCTTTTAAGCTTAGCATGTATATGCCAATATTTTACTTCACAGAGAGATGGGGAAGGGAGGGAGAGAAGCAATAGAATTTCCAACCTCCTTTTGGAATCTGACTAATGAAGAAGGTAAAGCACATGATAAGCTATCACTTCCACCACCGATCCCATCTGGATGCTAAGGAAGTCCTGATGTGGGAGTGTCATATATCAATCTGTTGATTTCATTGGTTAAGGAATAAAGAAACTGCCTAGGCCCCTTGATAGGCCAACCCTTAGGTGGGTGGAGAAAACAGAACAGA
>NW_004949096.1:20526770-20529942 GCF_000317375.1 Microtus ochrogaster | reverse complement strand
TTTTGTTTAAACAGAAAAAGGGGAAGTGATGTGGGAGTGTCATATATCAATCTGTTGATTTCATTGGTTAAGGAATAAAGAAACTGCCTAGGCCCCTTGATATTATTTCAACAAAGTCCCTCTCTTTCACGGTCACAAGACGAGACCCTCATGTGAGGGTTCTTCAGTGCCGGCAGAACAGCAGCTCCCTAAAATGTCTCTGAGGAGTAGCAGGCCATACGACATTCTCCATTCTCATATGATGTAACTTTCTGCTTCCAGAGAACAGTTCTGTGTTCACATGGCTCCAGCCACAGTGCCCACAAGAGCTGGGGAGCCTTTGCTGAAATTGATATTTTTAAGTTAAACAGCTCCCATATCAATCTAAAACCCAGAGGCATAATCTGCCCCTTCTCCATCCGTTACTGTACTTCCTCCACATGAGAGACAGAAAAAGCACTCCCTCTGCCCACCCCCGATCCCCACAAGACTCACGTGTGTACTGGGCAATGGAGCTGGAGTCACCTTGGACCAGGTCCAATTCTGGAGAGATTGTAATATTATATAAGGTGCCTGGGGCAAGGTCCTTTAGTATGACAGTTTTCTGAGAAACAGTGATGTTGTTGGTCTTGTGGGGGCTGTGTTCAGACACCAGAACTATGTGGTAGTGGTACCCAGGAGCACTGTCTGTGTTCTCCCACTTCAGCTGCATCTCACTGGTGCCAACACTGACCACTTGGATGTCGATCACAGCACTGCAGTCTAGTCAGAGAAAAGAAAGAAAACTATCTAATCATGATTCCAGCTTCATCTCATAGTGTCTGTCAACAGAACCAACTTTTTGTTAGCCAACTCGCCAATGAGTTCAGGCCCAGTGTACTAGTAGAGGTCAGGGCGAGAGTGAAACCCTACTTTTAAAAAAAAAAAAAAACCCAGTGAGTTCACAAAGGTCAAACTGTGTGCCTGGTACCCATGAAGGCCAGAAGAGGGGGACTGGATCCCCTGAACTGGAGTTAAAGGTAACCATGCATGTGGGTATTAGGAATCAAACCCAGATCCTCTGGGAGATCATTCAGTGCTCTTAACAACTAGCCATTTCTCCAGGCCCATGGGATTCTAATGTGTTTGGCCTGTGATACTCTGTCAAGCTATGTACTGTGAATGGGTACACTTTTTATAACTAAATTGTATCTCAATAAAAAGTGTGTTTGAAGATGGGTGGTGGTGGTGGTGGTGCACACCTTTAATCCAAGCACTCAGAAGGCAGAGGCAAGGCAGACCTCTGTGAGTTCAAAGCCAGCCTGGTCTGGTCTATGGAGTGAGTTCCAGGACAGGCTCCAAAGCTACAGAAAAACCTTGTTTCAAAAAAGACAAAAGAAAAAAAAGAATGTGTTTGAAGTTGAGTGTGAAAGCTGAGGCAGGAGGATTTCAAGTTCAAAGCCAGCTTGAGCTCCACAGCATGACTGTCTAAATAAGAGAGTTAAGTGTTGGTTTGCTTGCTTTTCACCCATTTACTCAAAAGAGTGTGTTCATATGAGCTGCCCGGCACACTAAGGAGGAAAACAAAGGAAGAACTTTATAAACCATAACATGCTTACATTATGGAACCTTTCTCTAAAAGCAGGAAGGTCATGCTAGCTATGGGGAGTATCATTATACACACAGAGCAAAATCATTTGTAAAATTATGACAATGTAGACAAAAGGTATGGCTGTGCACACAGAAAATAAATTCAACTATATGAGAGTGGTTAAGAGTTACATATGCTCCTTCCCTTTAGCATGGTAAATAAACACAGCATATTATTTATCATTAACCATCTGTCAATGTGCATTTTGGCAGTGCTAAATATATTCCTAGTATTGTATAAACATTACCATTATCACACTCAAAATGTTTTCATCATTTTTCAACACAAAGTCTGTATCTCCTTTGCAGCACTACCATCACGTTCCCTCTACCCGAGTTCCTCTCTCTCTCTCTCTGAACCTGCCTATTCTAGACCCTGTGTGAACTGAAGCATAAGTACCTGTCTTTTAGGGGTGTGATGACACACACCTTTAACCCCAGTATGCAGGAGATAAAGGCAGGAGGATCTCTGTAAGCTTGAGACAGTCAATTCTGTTTCACACATTGTAGGCCAGCTAGGGCTGCATACTAAGACCCTGTCATTAAATGTAATAATAAAATTATCTTTCTGTGTGTGACTTATTTACCTTCTAATATTTACAAGATTACATCTATGTTGCAGCATACATGAAGATTCACTCCCTAAGGCAGAATGATATTCTATTATGTAAAAACAAAGTCATATTTTGTCTATTTGTGTGCCAATGGGTGGTGGATGGTTTCTATCTTGGGTTTCTGTGAGTGAACAATGGTGTACAAACAGCTATTTGAGATCCTGCTTTCAATTCTTTCTGAGAGATACCAAGAAGTAGAAAACTGGATCAGGAAACATTTGTTTCCCTTTTTCTAGATTGCCTTTAGTGCTGTTCAACTACATCTGAGGAATGAAGACAACGATTCAATAATGGACAGTTGCCCTAAGTGTCTGGGGTGTACGCCAAGCCCTCTCGCCACCTATTCCAAGGAACCCACCACTAACCACACACAAATACAAGGCTGATTTTAAATTACGCCATGAAATAAACATTGCCAGACATGTTGGCACATGCCTTTAATCTAACACTTGAGAAGCAGGCTGATTTCTGTAAATGCAAAGCCAACCTGGTCTACAAAGTCAACAGGGTCCAGGCCAGCCAGAGCTACACAGTGAAACCTTGTTTCAATAAATAACAATAACAGGGGAAATATTCACAATACACAGATTAAGTGAGGAGAAAGCAGATTATAAAACCACACATGAACCAAGACAGCAAGTCTTTATAAAGGATAAAGTCTTTATAAAGCAAGGTTTATAAAGGATAAATATGTATGTCTGTGTACATCTTAAAATAAGTGTCAGGGAGCTGGCTATGGTAGCATGTGACTCTAATCTCAGCATTTGTGAAGTGGAGTTCAAGACAAATCTCAGCCGCATAGTAAGTCAGAAAACCACATCTGAAAGCCGGGCGGTGGTGGCACACGTCTTTAATCCCAGCACTCAAGAGGCAGAGGCAGGCGGATCTCTGTGAGTTCGAGGCCAGCCTGGTCTACAAGAGCTAGTTCCAGGACAGGAACCAAAAGCTAC
>NW_004949096.1:20523167-20526670 GCF_000317375.1 Microtus ochrogaster | reverse complement strand
AAAAAAAAAAAAAAAGATCCTTTCTCAAAAGGGGGTGAGATGCTGGTAAGATGGCTCAGTGAGTAAAAGCACTTGCCACAAAAGTCTGACAACCTGAGTTCAATTCCCAGAACCCAGAGTAGAAGAGAACCTGGAAGTTACCCTCTGACCTCCACGCACAGTGTGGCACCTAACTGATAGGGTTACATATGATTCTTCATCACTTTATTTTTGTATTGTCACTATCACCACAGTCATGAAATGTTTTAAGATTCGTTTTATAAAAAGAAAAATATATTTTGAAAACAAGACATCTATAAATTATGCCGGCTTCCTGTAAGAAACATCAATATCAGGATGCTTACCAGTTCTGCCATCAACTGTTCTGGATGGCCCTTCAGTCCCATCTGGTCCTTGCGGAAATATTTCAAAATGATAAGTGGTTCCAGGCTTTAATTCTTTGATGGTAAAGCTCTGACTTCCAGCTGTGTAATTTTTACTCTTCTCGCTTCCCTTCTGCTTCTGCATGGCAAGGATCCGAAATGACTGTGAGTCTTTGCTTTTCCAAGTCAAACCAATTTCCCTTGTGCTGACATTTGTCACATGGAAGTCAGAAACCGGACCAGGGGCTATGGAAGACAGTGAGGATGGTTAGATGAAGAACCTCCATCTCCAGCCATGGTACAGTAGTGGCACTGTCCACAATACCAGCACTTGAGAACATAAGACAGGAAGATCTCGAGTTCAAGACCAGCTTGGACTATAAAAACAAAGTATAAACAGAGCGGCCAACCCTCATAAGAAGCTGACCTGTTCTCCCTTTTGCTTTTCCTGGAGCACCAACTGCAGAAAAAACTGGTGCTTCTGGCTAAAGAAAGATCACTTGGCCACAGAAGGTAGATACCATGTCAGTCACCAGTGACAGGAGGTAAGGATTCCCAAGCTCTGAGGATGAGTGCTGGCCATGGCTGGCTGCTTTATCTTGAACATGTTACTCCAAAAGGTCTAATCTCACCTCTGTCAGTTCCCTGCTGAGATGCCAGTCCACATTATCTAGATCATAGCTTCCACTTCCATAAAGTAAGACTAACACCAACCATACCACAAGGATGTCCAAGCTCTCAGTGACACAGTGCAAAAGCATCACTGAGCAAATGATTAGGGCCAATCAATGATCACTGCTATTACATCTCACACCCTGAGGGGCAAATGAGGCCCTGTGGCGCCATAGGCTGTGCTCAGCATTCCTCACCTTGTACTGAGACCTGGCACATAAGCATAGAGTGCTGGCTAGTTTTTAATGTTAACTTGACAGAACCTAGAGTCACCTGAGAAAATGAAACCTCAGTTGTATAATTGCGCAGACTGGCCTATGGCCACATC
This sequence comes from Microtus ochrogaster, assembly GCF_000317375.1. NCBI lineage: Eukaryota > Metazoa > Chordata > Mammalia > Rodentia > Cricetidae > Microtus > Microtus ochrogaster. The sequence goes on along the minus strand of NW_004949096.1, from coordinate 20,525,308 downwards.
TGTAAGAAATGGTCTTGATTGGTGATTGATGTGGACAGGCCCAGCATACTGTAGGCATGCTGTATTTGGGAAGGTGGGCATGGGTTGCTTAAGAAAACCAGCTGAGCAGTCAGAAAGCTAGCCAAGCAGCCGCATTCCTCCATGGGTTCCCTGAGGAGTGGATTGCTTGCTACCTAGCAGTGTAACCTGAAGTGAACTGTTTCTTCCCCCAAGTTTCTCTGGTCACAGAGTTTACCACTACCACAACAGAAAAGCAAACCAGACAAGATACCAGGGAGTGAACTTACAAGTATATACTTGGAGGAAGCCTGGTGTGCCCTCGATGTGACCCAGGAAAGGACGTACTGTGATGTTGTATAAGGTGCTCGAGCTGAGTCCATAGATGATGGCCTCAGTCTTACTGACAGTTTGATTGATAGAATTAGTCCCCCCAGCCACATGTATCTTGTAGGTGTAGGGATAAGATGACCCATCATTATACTTGATCTTCCAGGTCAGGGTCATGTTTGTGGCACTGATGTTCACAGCTTTGATGTCAAAAACCTGGCTGGAATCTTTGAAGACACAAGAGGAGTAAAAATAATCAGAATGGTCAAGTCAGAATGAGAAGAGAAGAGAGTATCAATCGGGACCTGTCGCTGGTCCTGCGGAACACATTTAGGTATTGGTCACCCTCATCATCACCTCACCATGACCAGAAATGTATGTGGATCTCACCAAAGCTGGGCATCAGTGGAGAATACACAGCCTGGCCACCTCACATCACAGATGCTCTGCATTCAGCTTGGGAGCAGACCTCGAAAGATACTAAGATTCCAGATCAAACAAAAGTATGAACTTTCACATGTGCTGCCCAGGAGATAGGGGAGGATGAGCCAGAAAATTCCTCAAGTACACATTCACCCAAGAACAGACACTAGTCATCATGAATTATAGGGAGCTAACTGGGCTCTACCAGTCAGTATACCTGAGGAAAGCCACTGAGCTGTGACACGGTTACCCACCCTAACCTTACAAAAAGACAACGTGAAAACCAGATGTCATCCAGTTACTATGAAATAAGCTTTTTGTACACTGTAAAGATGTGACTTTGCCAAAGTGTCTTCTGATTGGCTTAATAAGGAGGTGAGTGGCCAAAAGCTAGGCAGGAAGAGGTTAGGTGGGACTTTTGAGCAGAGAAAAAAGAAGAGCTAAATCTAGGTGTGGGGGAGATGGCAGAGGAGATGGAGAGGAAGCTGGACGTTCAGGAGAGGTAAAAGCCACAAGACATGGCAGCATGTCTATTAATAGAAATGGGTTGTTATAAGAGCTAGTCAGAAACAAGCCTAAACTGAGGTCAAGCTTTCATTATTAGTAAGTCCCTGTGTCATTATTTAGGAGTTGGCTGGCAGGACAGAAAAAGACTTTTACATCCAGTTATCTACTCTCCCAGCCCATCCTGTCTTTCTTCTGCCTGTCCTGTGCCTCAGGAGACTGCACCCTACATATGGCATCACTGGACACCTACTACATGGCCTGTGAACACTCTCCACTAGTGAATGAGATGGGCAGGATCCCGACAGTTGGCTGATGAGAGTAATCGGTCTTACATCCCACAGTTTCTGCTTTCATCAGGCTCCAGAAAAACTATCTGCTCCCTCACTCCAGCTCAGGAGGTAGTCATCCACCAGCCACTTAATCCTGACCACTTAACCAGTCACGTGAACAGTATCAGATGATGTGTGTGCAAACATGTGAATGCACACATGTGTTGGAAAATAGGGGGCTGTGATCCAGGGCTATCCTTTATAAATATTTAAACAGTTTTTAAAACAGAGTCATAAATCTATCAGAGCCCGGTGGGTGAGTAGCCTCGCCACCACCACTCCCACTATTCCCTTGACTTCTGCCTTCATGTCTCGGGTCTGTCATCTGTATTTCTGATCAGAACGCTTCAACAGGAGTCCTTCTCCCTAGCTCCCCATCTACCCCACCTCCATTTATCCAAGACCTACCATCCTCCCTGTAACAGACCCTCCCTCAGGACTGGATGTTAAAACCGTGCTCCTGCCTCCCAATGTCCTCAGCATTTAGAGGACAGCAGGATGGGCAGTAGCCATGTACCACCTGGGCAGTAGCCATGTACCACCTGGGCAGTAGCC
>NW_004949096.1:20512821-20523067 GCF_000317375.1 Microtus ochrogaster | reverse complement strand
TGGGCAGTAGCCATGTACCACCTGGGCAGTAGCCATGTACCACCTGGGCAGTAGCCCCACTCCCTTTCAAAGCAGCACCCAACATTCTTGGTGGGAGGAACTGCTGCTAGTCACTCACGTGAGAGCCAAGGGTCAACACCTCCCTCACCCAGCACACACAACATTTATCTGGGGACTCAGAATTCATCACCAGATCTAGGGTGGCCCCATACCACCTGGATGCCAGCTTGTCTTCTGTCCTTGCTCTTCCAGCCTTCGCCCTTACCCACTTAAGTCTGCTGACCTAGGGCAGTCTTTCAAAATATTTTCTGTTAAGTCAGTGTACACCAAGTCCCTGAGAGCTGCGAAGCTGCGGTCTGTTCCTGAGGTCAAAGGGCCCACAGGCAGGTGTTTCCGTGCATGTTTATCTCAAGCCCCCATCCATATGAAAAATCTCCAAGACCAGGAACCATACATCTCCTTATTCCATCATTAGTACCAATCACAAAAGCTTCCAAATACTGAACTCAAGAGAGGGAGCACCTATGAATCACAGCTAATGATAGTGATGTGAGGCCAGCAAGTGTCTCGACAGAAAGTTCAATATGAATCCCAAGGGCAGGCCCAAACAGAAGCTCTCTGGTTAATCCGCAGATACAGAGGTGAGGTGGCATCCCGCATCTACACCCCTGCTCAATGCTTTACTAAGTTTCACAACAGATACGTCATGGCCACAGAGGTAAGTAGAAACTCAGTGCACGGGATCTATCCAAAATCTCTCTCAGAAAGATCCTGCTAATAACAGAACTAACTGCTAAGAGAAATAATCCAGAGAGAGAGAACTGCACAAGATAAAACTTTTTGTGGGAGGCTCAGGCTGAAGCCATTTCGCAAAATCCAACCTACTTGTTGTAAACACTTCTTTATTCCCAGGCTGTCCTTCTGTGCCATCTGCTGCTTGAGAGTAAACGACGGCGCTGTAGTCAGTATCCGGCTTTAGCCCAGTGAGCAAGACCTCTAGGGAGGGACCCTGGACAGAAAAAGGGTCTACGGAGTCGAGAAAGTTCCTGTGGAGTTGGCACAGGTTGGCCACTGGGCTTCTCTTGCTACCATTAGTATCTGTTTCAAACACAGGAGGCAAAGACATTAAAAAGATATATCCCCCACCTTTCACCACCCTATCCCATAGAATGACACATCTAACAAGCCCACAGTTGGTACTCCATAAATATCTACTCTCTGCCTCCTCCTGAGAAAGATCCGGTTCCCTGTAAAGAACCAGATTAGTTCACTGTGTACTATTACCCCAGAAACACCATGGATATTTTGTATCTTTCTTTGAACTCTAATATGTTGGTCCATTTTCCTCTCTTTGGGACATGGTTTTCCACCACTCCATAACTCTACCTTAGCTACCACAGGCCACGCCAGGACCACACCTGAGAGGGTGGTAGGGATAGCAGGGGATGAAACGGGAAAAGCTCATGACCATTTCTCCCTGAAAAGCAACCTGTCACATAGACCAAAGCGGGAGAAGAGATGAGAGGGGCGCATCTTCTGAAGGCTTGATGACCTGTCAGGGCCATAAATTATCTTTCATTCCTATCATTTAACATCTGATTTCTGACCCTAATCCCCAATTTGTATCTCTGTTTCCTTGATGCAAAATGGAGACTGAGTCTCCGTCCCTCCTCATTTCAGTTACTGAGGAGTCCACTAGGAACACTACAAAGTCTACAAACAACTCCAAAGAAACTCCAAAGGACATCTGCTGTTTGCCTCAGTGAAGAGACGGCTTGGACCATCCTTAGGTTAGCACTGGGCATCTGTTTACCTGAGGAAAAATTTAAAAGGACTACCTACTTCCTGAATTCCAAAATCCAAAAGTTTCCGGCCCTACCACCATACTGAGCCCCATGTTCACATGTAAAACATGAGCCCTCTTCCTTTTTCACAAATGTATGAGCTCAGACTACAGCCCTCCAGCGATTCTAAGACCCTACACAAAAACATGAACGGTATGCTTTAAAATCCAGTCAATGATACACTCAGAACCTGATGCACAATTCTGTAACACACCTTCTGTAACCAGTAAGTCATTCTGTGTCTCCTTTGATTCTGGGAAAGAACAGTTACTCTGGGCCCCCAGCGTCAGGCCTGAAAAATTGATGGGTAAATGTAGAGTCAACTCTGGGGAGTTTCCAAAGCTTTCAAGAAGCATCCGGTAAGAGGCAGAGCCATTTGTGTTGCTCCAGGTGAGAAGGGCCTGCGTCACACCCATGAAGGCAACTCGGAGATCAGTCACTGGCAAAGGTTCTGTTCAAAAACACAAAGTTGGTATTAGTGGAAGAGGTATCTGCAATCATCTTTTCTTACATCAGTGCCACTTCAAAGTGACCCATATTTCATTTGTATCAATCTAAACGTCCCCACGACATCACAGGGGCAGGGGACAAACACTTTCTGAAAAGATGAGAAGGAACAAACCTTAAAATCAAAACTGCGTATGTTCTGTGTCACTGTTCAAGACTAACTCCAATAGGAACTTGAAATTCTTTAAAATACTCTCCCACACAGTGGCATTTAACTGTACTTATTTTAGACACTAAAAATAAAGCATATAAAAATAACTGTTTCTAAATCTAGATGTCTCAGTTCAAAATAATGCAAACAATATGATTTTATAATGCCCAGATATTCTAACCCAGGAGACATCCAATGCCAAGGAAATTTTCTAAAAGACTTGCCCAGGCCCTCGCATCACCTTATTTACTGGATGGGAACATGAATTAAACCATTTCACCATAAGAAACACACATCCCTTTCAATTTTTGTGACTATTTTATTGCTTGATTAGTTGGTTTCACCATGTAGCCCAAGTTGGGCTCAAATGTCCAACCATCTTCTCACCGCTGCCTCGTGAGCGCTAGAACTAGAAGCGTCCCACCACACCCAGCACTGCTCCCTTTACTTTGTGATAGAAGAACAAGGAGACCAGAGGGGCAGGACGACTCGCTCAAGAGCACACACTGCTGGTGTGCTCGGTGGAGAGACCAGAATGCAGAGAAGCAGATAAGGCAAAAGTGATGTATTCCAGAGAAGACCCCTGCCTGAGGTCTCAGGGAGCTGACTGCAAAGCACTCCTAAGGCAGCTTCCAGCTATGGCATGAGGTGACTGATCAACGTTTTATCTGAATTCTCACATTGGATATCTAGATGCAAAGATTTCTAAATTACGTCACTGTGGGCTGCTGGGTGTTGTCGCTAAATGGGACTACATGGAGGCCTCCGTGCCCACCGAGCACATACCACATGGGTACTGAGGATCCAAACACCAATACCACTGAGCTACAACCCCTGTTCTCTGTCTTTATTATTAAAGAATTAAACACCAATAAACTAGAAAGTTTAATGATTTTGGTGGCTGTCTGGATACCATGGTACTCTGACAGCTAGAATCAGGCTCTCCAGGTTCCAATTCAATTGCTTAATATCCAGTATTAAGGAACCTTAGAAGAAAGTTAACTCCTCCATATCACAGTTTTTACCTTCAGCCTCAGGTTTTATGAGGACAAAATAATGTTTGTCACGCACAGTGTCTGATGCGATCTCTTCCACAGAACCCTGTTCCTGAGGACTCTAACGTGGATAAAGACATTTTCCTTCCCTTCCCATATTACTGCTACTATAGCCACCAGCTATGTTCCTTGTCCCTTACCTGTTGTGACATTTTTGTCCGTGGGGTCTCCGAAGGTCTGATTGGCTGCCATTGGAGTAATGGAGAATGTATAGAAAGTAGCTGGACTTAAGCCTGTGATGTTATATGACATTTGGTTTTTCTCAGTAGTAAACGTCAGATTCTTTTCCATCTTATTCTCTATTCTGTAAGTGTACTCTGAAACCGCTGAATCGTTGTGCCTCCATGTTAATTCCACACTGGTTGGGCTAGAGACAGCTTCAGTGGCAAACACAGGGCTCAAAGCTATTTAAATATAGAAGAGAGAGAGATTAATTACATGTAATAAATATAAGAATAAAGCCTACCTTGTATGTCTACCTTTCAGAACTCAATTTCATTTCTCTTCATTTGCCTCTTTGACTTTCCTGAAATAAAATACATCCAAATACACATGTACTCATGCATGAGAATACGTCCCTAAACCAAAGACAAAACAAATAGAAACTAGCCACGTTGGCTACGAGTTTAACATAGATTTGAATTTTGACATTAGCTGAGACAGAGAGATCTAAGATGCAAAAGAAGTCTGGGAAACTGCCTATTCTACCAACTTACTGAGTGACTTGGAGTGATCCCCTTAAAACTACTCCATCCTAACTGTGAAGGGTTAGTAAGCCATCATGACAAAACAGACAAGACATTAAAGCCCCTAGTCATATAATTTTATTCAAAGTCATCTCAACTCTTAGGCTATCAGTTTCATCCTTGGTACAATGCCAGGTATGCAAATCCCAAACCAATGGAAGCCACATGGTTACTCACAGTGACACTAGCAAGTGCATGTACCCTAGTTAAGTTCAAGATTGAGGAGTAATGCCCAGGAACAGCAAAACACAAAGTAAAGCCTTAATCTTAAGGTGCTGGGGAAACTGCAGGTAACACCACAGCATGAATGGGATGGTGTGCCTCACCTCGGGGCAGGTGTAAAGTTATCCAGTTTATAGAAAGGACAGGAAGAGAAAGAAAAATGAAACACTTGAGGGATCATCTTGTGAGGCCCCTTCAGTCATGAGTTTCCTCTACAAAGTTCACATCAGTACTGGGTGCTGCCATTTGCAAGCAGTGATAATGGGGATGAGAACAAAGTGGCAACTACAGCAGAGGAGGAAGTATATCGGCAGCACCCGTCAGCAATTCCCCGACATGCTATCTATCAGCCCAGAATGTGCACTTTCCACTTACTCAGCTCACCTGCAAGAGCACAGCTACAGCGCCATTGTCAGTAGCAAAAAGACATGCTAAGAACAGAATTGTTTTCATTCATACAGAAAATCTGAGCAACATGGGGAGATAGATGTCTACATTTCAATAGTCATGGGGTAGAAAGTACAGCTTTTTCAAATTTTGCTAAGTGTTTCCTCTCCATTTATTAAAATAATACTGTGGATTTTGTCTTTTCTATTAATCTAACATATCAGATACACTGTTTGCATATGCTGAACCATTCTTAAATCCCTGGAATGAATCTCACTTGATCACAATGAACAGTCTTTAATGTGTTGTTGAAATGGGCTTCTAATCTTTTTATGGAGGAATTAACAAAACCATTCATTAATATAAACCTCCCTCTTAGGACATGTTTTTGTCATATCCTGTGTGTTTTGAAATATAGTCTTCCTCTCAAATGTTTTAATTCCTTTTTTTCTTACACTGTTGCTTATCTGAAAGTGTGTTGCTAATTTCCAAACATCTGTAAAGTTTCCCAAGTTCTTATTAACTTATTTCTAGTTTTCCTTGATTTTGAAAAATACTTGCAGAGCTCTCAGAATTATTAAACTTGTAAGATATATTTTGTAGCCTAGCATAGGTCTATCCCAGACAGTGCTCGATCTCCAGTGCAGAAAAATGTGTATTTGCAGCCGATGGAGAAAATACCTGGATATGTCTCTTAGGCCTCCTTGGTACACACTATAATTAGAACTCAGTCCTTTTCCTTACTTAAGCAGTGTGGGTAGTCAAGCTGGGGTTACACAACCATCACACCCTCTGAGGTGGTTTGAAAGAAAATGTTCCCCAGAGGAAGCAGCACTATTAGGAGGTGCAGCCTTGTTGGAGTAGGTGTGGTCTTGTGGGAGGAAGTGTGTCACCTTTAGGTCTTTTTCTTAAGCTCAACTCAGTGTGACAGTCAGTCAACTTTCTACTACTGCCTACTAGTCAAAATGTAGCCAGCACCATGTCTTCCTGCATGCCGCTATGCTCCCTGTCATGATGGTAATGGACTGAACTTCTGAAACTGTAAGCCAGCACCTCACTTAAATGTTTACTTTGTAAGAGTTGCTGTGGTCATGGTGTCTTTTCACAACACTATAAATCCCAACTAAGATACCTTCTGAATGTGGTGAAAACATCTTCTCAGTTACTCACCCTGCTGCCTATCACAGTGACTCTACAGATGGGTCAGGTCTATAACCTTAATCCAGAAATCAATTCTGGAGGCTGAGCCTAAATCATGTATGTTATGGGCTAAATTGTGTCATCCCCAAAAAACATACATTAAAATATTAAACATCAGTACCTCCAAATATGTGTGTGCTTGCAAGACAGTGTGTATCAAGGAGTTAAGTTCAAGAGAGGTCATAAGGGTGTGGCCTCTTGCAATAAAACAGATGCCCTCATATGTTACAAAATATTTGTGTACTCTGTAAAGATATGTCTCTGCCTAAGAAGCCTTCTGATAGGTTTAATAAAAAGCTGAATGGTCAGCTGCTAGGCCAGAGAAAATAAGCAGGACTTCCAGGGAGGGAAGAGGGGGGAGGAGGAGGAGGAGGAGGAGGAGGAGGAGGAGAAAACTAGATGGGAGAATTCGCCAGCAGACTCAGTCAAATGTACAACACGAAGAATAGGTAACCAAGCTATGTGGCAGAACATAGATCTAAAAAAATAAAAGTTTGATTAAGTTATAAGAGCTGGTTGGGAAAAAGCCAAAGCTAAGGCCAAGCTTTCATAATTAATAAGAAGTCTCCAGGTCATTATCTGTGGGCTGGTAATCCAAAGATAGTCCGACAAGAAAGCTTGCTACACTTTTAAGAAGAGCACATTAGTATAGAGGCACAGGGGCTGGGGGAGTCCCGTGATGACACAGGAAGAAAACAGCCACCTGTGTGCAAAGAGAAGCTCCTCAATTATAAGAAAATAAACTATGGACAGTGACTGGCATAGCTCTGGGGTTGGATTCTGCAGACCAGTGGCTCCAGCTCCCTACTAGCCCCCCTACTAGCTTATTTGATACCACCTGTGTGGTTCCCTGTTATTTGTAAAAACCTTTGCATATTACTGTTGCTAACAAAGATTTGCCTTATTAGAAGGGTTCAGTAGATTGGTCCCATTTTGCATAGCACAATGAGACCAAGCTAATCATATCTCAAGGAATCCTAGGCTCTAGGATGTTTTTTATCCAGTAAGAAGTGAAAAAAATGTTCCTGAATTTTAGAGACAAACCAAAGCTACCAATTTTTTCCAAAAGAATATGCATTTTTAAAATACTAACTACTATTATTCGTCTACAGAAAAGTAAGGTCTTTTTAAAAATAATTTCTTTACTTTAATTTCATGTGCATTCCTGTTTTGCCTGCATATATGTCTGTGTGAAGTGTCAGCTTCCTTGAAACTGAAATTACAGGCAGTTATGAGGTCCATGTGGGTGCTGGGAATTGAATCCAGGTCCTCTGGAAGAGCAGCCAGCTTCTTAAGCATTGAGCCATCTCTCCAGCCCCAACAGTAATGATCTGATCCCAGAATTGCTTTCAGATAGATGTATTTAGCTATAAAAACCATCATTACTAGATCGTCAGAAAAGCATATTTATCTTGTCTTCCTGTAGAGCAAGGAAAAAAAGCACCTAGCCATGGCTGGAGCTCGGTCCTCCACACCACCCTCAGACTCAGGGGGACAGGATTCTGTTCTGCTTTACTGTTCTAAGGATGGAGCCCTGAACTCCATACATGCTGAGAAAGTACCCAACCATGAGCTACAGCCCCATCCCCAGGCTGATACTAAAAACCAAAGGAGGCTGTCTCTGCTTCTGAAGAGATTTGAAAATTCCACAACACCACATTTTAAAGGTCAAACAGTGACACAAAAAAGTGCTTGCAGAATAACAGCACATGCAATAGGAAAATAACTGCTGCAGTTTTAATTCATTTCTCTCACCCATGGGGATAGGCTGGCAAGAGAAAAATCATAGAAAGTCCAATGTTTTTATGAACTGGTGGTTGCACTGTGTCCCCCAGGCTTTTCTCAAACTCTCTAGTTCAAGAGACCTCTGGCCGAACAAAGTCTCCCAAGGAGTTGAAACTGCAGGAGTACACCCCCACGTAGCTCAGAAAACCCAGAATTTTTATAGCTGTGGTTGAAGAACTGACTCTCTTTTCACTTGCTGCTTCTACTTTCACTTGGCTTCTAAGGAAAAGCAGAAAGTAAGTGGATTTTCACAGTTTTCTGTGAGCGTTATGACCACTAGGGGACAATAGCAAACAACACAAGAAAGAATGAGAAGGAGCGAGGTACTCACCCTCACCTGCACCTGTGCACAGGACCTGTAATGGAAGAGAAAAAGGAAGTCAGCAGATTCATTCAGCCATGGAAATGCAAATCAGAAACAGAGCAGCTGGGGACCTGTTAATGGGAATGGGCTTTGAATTTGTGGAAGGTTGGTGGCCACAGTCATTGTGTCTGGGACTTTAAAGACAGGGAGAGCTCAAGTCAATGACACAGGATTAACTATGGAGGCCATGAGGCTGCTGACTTGTTGGAGCTCCAAAAGCCAGTTCTCCCTCCTGCCTCTGTGAGATGAACTGAGGCAGACACAAAAGCCAAACCAAGTTTGTCTGAGCCAGAACAAATGGAAATGGACACCAAAGGCTCTTCCCACAGCCAAGTCCAGAGCCAGCAGACTGGTAAAGCCTGAAGTGGAAAGTCAGGGGGCTTGGATCGTTCACCTTCTTCAGTATGTCAGCTGACGGCAGTCTTTTTTTTTTTTTTTTAATCATCTGGTATGCTACTTTGAGAAGGAGTGAAATATGATTTAGTTGACAATGTCAATATTCCATTTGGGGTAGAGAAAGACCATGCCATAAATCATCTCCCCAACATATAATGAATTTGCAGTTGTATGTTTCGTTGTTTCTTAAATACATGCTTTTGGAAATTGGAATTTCCAAAGTATGGTGATTGTGAAAAAGAAAATAATAAAAAGAAGAGAAATGTCCTGCAACTTATGACCATCCTTAGAATTAAAGTCTACCTTACCTACCCATCAAGCTCTCTACTCTTGGTGACATTCACATTCTTGAAACTAATTTCCCCCTTAGAAACTTTACATATTTATTCCCTCTTGCAAAAGGACAGTGCCAACAAAACTTTCTTTCTTCTTTCCTAGGTGCCTAAGATGTCACCCATTCAAAAGTCTCTTCAGTAACCACCCAGGAAAACTCAGCACCCTCCCCCTCCATTGCCACTGTCTCCTCCACATGAGCACGAACACAGTTCATATCGCAGGCTCAAAAATGCCACAGGAAAGAACAAGCAAGCTGAGGAGGAGCAAAGGCATTCCCAAGGTCAGGCAATATGTCAATCAATGCCTCTGTGATGGGTCCCAGGAGAGGAAGGAAAATAAAGAAGTTCACGGCTAGCACAAGAAAGCAAGCATATTTTGCCCAGTACTTAAAAACAATCTTTAACTACAAAACCTCCACACATTAGGAAGGTTGAGTCCTGGCACCTGCCCACGGTACATCTCTCCTTGGTATCTATACGCTTTTGTCCCTCCTGGAATTCATTCATCTTAGAACCACCTGAAATCCTAAAAGACCTGCATCCTGCCCTCCAACTGTTTGCTGGAAAGCAAGGGAAATAAGGTAAGTCTAAAAGTAACTTGAGACAGAGAGCACTACCACAACATGCCAGCATGAAGCACCTACAAGAGCCCAGCACTCCTCTGAAATCCCAGGGCTGCAGCCAACAGCCTTGTTATCCCAGAGAAAAGCAGAGAGGCAGCTGCGCCTTAGGAAGACAGACAAATGGTACACCTGACCTGGGTGCAATGTGGCAGGGGATGTCAAACAAGGATGTATGCAAAAGCAGGGTGTGGTATTTCTAAGTCTGGGTCTTGTGTACCTTAAGTCACTGGCACAGGTAAAATCACATGATGAGGAAAAGGGAACACAGCTGAGTCCCCGTGTGTTCAAGTCACAGAGCGCTGACTACCAGATATGTTCTAAACAGCTCTCCAACACTACTCAATGCTCCAAACAACTCATTAGTAAGAAGGTGAGTGGCAGGGTCTGGATTTGAAGCCTGGTGCTCAATTACAGAGGACCTGTGTATAACCAGCAGCTCTGCCACCTAACGTGGAGAGAAATACACTAGGGATCAGTGAAGGTTTAAAAATTAATTATAAAAGATATTACATCAGCATGTTCCTTTCCAGTCTTAACAAAAGTAATAATAAAAAGAAAGAACGGAAGAAAGGAAGGAAGGAAGGAAGGAAGGAAGGAAGGAAGGAAGGAAGGAAGGAAGGAAGGAAGGAAG
>NW_004949096.1:20493296-20512721 GCF_000317375.1 Microtus ochrogaster | reverse complement strand
AGAAACAGACAGACAAGCAGAGTGAGCATGCTCTGTGCCTGGTGCTGAGGCAGGCAGGGCAGGGTTTCTGCTCTCCCTGTGCCACTACACCAACACTTACCACTCAGCTACCTGCTTTTGCACTGTCTGCTGAAGGAAAGTCACACTGGTTCACACAACAGAGTGAGGTAAACTGACGTTTGTAAAAATCCTGAACAGCCCATTACTCCTCTCCCGGGATCAGCTCAGGTCAATGATGAGCACAGACAGGAGCCCAGTTCAGGCCAGTCACACCCCAGCCTCTTCCACACCAGCTAAGAAGACACCTGGCCAGGTGGGCACTTCACACATGCTTTTAAAATGCCAGCAACAGAAAGGTCATCTTTCCAGAAGGAAGTAAAAGCCGGGTTATGCCTGGTGCTGAGATAACAGAGACTGACACTCTCAGGCTCAAAAACAGCAGACCAAAGTTACCTGCAGAAAAAAGTCCCCTCCCTCAGGTACCTCCACATCAGTTTCCACCCCCACAGGGAAAGCAGTAAGCATTCCTCAGGCCCCTTCAGAGTCCTCAGTCCACCCAGGTAGCATATAAGGTTCAGGTTACACAAGCCAAGATCACAGATACTAGCCCTGCCCTGCCCAGGCATGGGGAGACAAAAGAGAACCTGAAAGGCCTGCTTCTTCCCTCTGGGCAGAAAGCAGACCCTGAGGTGTGAACAGATAAGGGGCTTGTCAAACTTCGAGACATGCTCCGTTCTCACTGGGAGCTCCCCCCCCCCAGCCCCCATCCCTTCCCTTCCCAGGGGCTCCAGATGCCAGGAGCCTTTGCACCAGGAAGCTGCTGGAGGTGTTGCAGAAGTACTATCTACACAACCAAAAGTGCAAGCCATACAACAGAAAAATCACTGGTCCACAAAAAGGAATGGGGTACTGACTCCTGATACATGGCTGGATCTTAAAATGATGACAGAGGCCAGACACATGAGTCCATATAGTGTATGAGTTCACTTATATAAAATATCCACAGAAGCGGAACACAGGCAAGGGGTCACAGGGGCTACAAGTGGGCTCAACTTGGGGGTTTCTTTGTGGGAATTCCAAGTGTGGAGAGCTGACAGATAAGAGTTACACAACAGGGTGAGCGCAGTGCACACAGCTGAAATGTGCTTCCAAACAGTCCTCTCAGTGTGGAAGTTCTTCTCATTTCTAAAAGATGGTATGCAGCAGGACTGGATAGTCTTGCTCAGCCACTCCCCACCTTACTCAAGGGAGGAGGGAGAGGGAGCTTCCTGGAGAAAAAAGAAAAGAAGGAGGAGAAGGAAGAGGAAAGGAAAGAACTGAATTCTTCCTGCTCTACAAACAGTTCGCAGAGACTGCACTAGGAGCATGAACCTAAAACTTTCAAATTCTCCCCAAATCTGCATGAAAGCACCACACACCAAAATGGACTCTCTTCCCCTCTCTCTCATATGACTGCCCAGTTGCCCTGTCTCCAAGGCTATGAACTTTGAAAGCCCTGAATGCATGTGTGTGTGTGTGTACACGCACGCGCGTACACACACAGACACACAATCACACCCTTCTTCCTGGATCACCTAAGGCTGTCTCCACACCCATGATGCTCATCTCCCCACTTCTCACAACCTGAGGTCCTGCAGAGCAGAGACAGCTGCATCCTAGGTCTGCAAGGCTCAAACCTTTCTTTAAAGCTCCCAAAACATCATCCATACAGATAAAACTAACAAGAGCCAGAACGGGTGATTATCTGCGGTGCTCTTTTTGTTTCTGCTCTGTAAGATTATGGCTGTGACTCTGTGCAGAACCCTCTATTCGGAACATAAAACAGACAAGTGCCTAAGGTGGGGGCCTTTTGTGAACACTAAAGGCGAATGGAACCTTACCCTATTCTCTCACTTACTTACCTCACTGACACCTTCCTTTCTTAATCTGTGTGTCAGGACCTTCATCAGTGTGAAAATAAAAAGACCTTCAAGGTCACCCTTCTTAAAATGCGCAGTATCAGCCAGAAGTCCAGCAGAGACAGGGAACATGCTCAGCCAGGGGAGTCTGGAAAAGCTGTGGATGTGGCAGTGGGAAAGCAACGAGCATCCTGCAGCGGCACTCCAGAGGAGACAAGCCGAGGGGACTGCCTCCTCCATCTCTGGGCTATCCAAACAGGGAGGTGGAGGTCAAGGGCACCCCTGGCATAGAACACAGAGGTCATCTCCTCTTGGGGTATAAACAGATGGGCATGGAGAAGGCAGAGCAGGCTCACCTGACTACACTGCAGAGCCTGTCAATCTGGTGGGTGAGAGCCAAGAGTGGTCAAGGTCAGTTCAAGCAGGGGATGGAGAGGGGGACTGACCATCACAGCAGTTGGGAAGACTGAGGGAGACGATGTCTGTGTGTTCAAGGCCAGCCTGGTCTACATAGTGAGACCCTGTCTTCTAAAACGGTCAGGCTTGACTTTCTCTGCCCTTTAGGCTACAGCTTGAGGGTCTCACAAAGTCATTCATTTCACCTATTATAAAATAATGGAAGGGCATCTTCAATAGACATCCCGTATCTGTGTTCTCTCAAGATTCAAATACAGCAAAGTTCCTTGATTCCAGTCCTAACACCCTTCCTCCTCACCAAACCAGCTGATGATCCCTGAGAACCTCTCAGTCCATTCCACTCAACACGCTGCCTCAAGCCTCGGCGCGGCTCTTATGGTGGTCCAGACCCACTAAGAGCTCTTTGGGGAAAGCCCCCAAAGAGAATGCCAGAGCAAGAGGGCAAGGTAGGGGCCTAGGCGAGCAGGTAAACCTTGCTCAAGGACCTAGAGAATGTGGATGGCAAAAGGAGTCAGGAGAGGGACATAACTTGTAAAAGTGTGGCCTGAGACTGCACTGCTGTAAACTTGACTCTCACGGAGCTGCAGGTGTTACATCGATCATCTAATTTAAACCTTCCAGAGACCATAAGCTATGTGTACCCCCATCTTACAGATGTTGACACCACACCTGGGAAAAGTTAAGCTCCAGTCCCAATAACTATACAACTTACAATTTAAGATTTAAGGTCTGACTGACCCTGAATCCCCTGGCCTTAAGTCCAGGAAGCACTGAGCAGCCTGCCTCATCTACTGGCAGGTCTCAACAGATTCCAGGAACCCAAGGTCACCATTGCCTGGCCTTGCTAAGCCTGGCCTGCCTGAGGGATAGACAGGTTGTTTCAGCTGGTTGGAACAGACTGAATGAAGCAGCTTTTGCAAAAAAAGCTGAAACACAGAGCAGCCTGAATTTTAGCAAGTGACAAGGCTGCAGGTTTTCTAGTCTACATGGTCAGCATTCCAGGGTGAATAATGAGGACTGAACTAATTACACAAGGTAACAATATCCTTCTAAAGCCAAGCCCACAAACCATAGTACAATAGTTATTTTTACTTACTGGCATAATTAACCAAAATGTGAACACTTCAAGAAATGTTTAAAATCAAACAACATTTTATAGGGTTTGGAGCAAACTAAGTCCAATTCTGAACGGCCACCATTTTTCCTAGATATAGTTTATCTCCTTGTGAATATTACCCAGCAGCTCCCTGAAATACAGGCCACAGAAAGGCAAATCATTAACTTATGAAAAGGGCAAACTGGCAGGACCTCCTGCCAGGCACAGACAAAAGGCACCATGGCTGAAAATGCCCCAGAGGGTGGTGTTACTTGGAGGACCCATCTCAAAACCTAGCATTAAATTCCACCTTGGAGCCCAAAAACAGGACCTGAGCAGACAGCAGACAAAGAGGCAAATGATCAATCACAGCAAGATGAGCACAGGCTGGCTTACTCTACCTCATTTGCAAATAAATGACTCTTAATTTGATCCTGCTATTGTCTTTAAGAGTCAGCAACACCCATAGATCCACACCCTGAAGATTCAAGATGAACCTTCAGGGGTTCAGTGGATGGGATGGGCACAACCCAGCTGAAAAGTCCAGCAGCCTTAGCTCTGCTCTGGAGGCAGTGGAAGGCATGATGACCTCCTCCATAGGCAGAGGAAGGCAGTCAGAAGATCTACCTGAGTGAGGCAGAGTGGGGTGTGGCTTTGGAAATCCTGGGCCAGAAGTCTCTATAAGTATTCTTAGCAGAGCTGAGGATTTTACCCCCAAGAAAGAACCTTATGAAACATGTAAGAACAATTCTACATTTCCTATCTATATAAGTATCTATGCATACCCGATGAAAACAGCAACCTCAAGTGACTTTTCTACTTCTGGAGTAAGTATGTGCAACCAGGTGAGGCCACTGATGATCTCCACTGTATTCACATTTCACATCAACACCCAGGATGCAGAGGGAGGAGGATGGCCGGTTCCGGGACAGCCAAGGGAAGTGCACAGCCTGTTTTACAAGACGGGACAGTTTTAATTTAAAATTTAATGCAACAGAGACTTGAGCAAATGTTTTCATTACAATCTCAAACACTCTCAAATTTGTAAAGCATGGTCTGAGGAATTCTTTTTTAATGAAACACACACATTTATGGAACCTTTAAATGGACTACAGGGAACATAAGATGGAAAATGGTGGTTTGCCTCTCCGTGAACTTTATGAAGGTAGAGAGTAGATCCCATATACTTTAGCAGCCCCACCAGACTACATGGCATTTGTAGAGCCCACAGGTCTACCCCCTCCTCTACTCTCGGGGTTCATCTTAAAGACAGTTTCTGGCCAGACATCTTGTGGTAATTTCTGGCTAAACATCCTATTTGTTCCTGTGCTCCCTCTGCCTCCCTGGTGGTTAGCTATAGGTGTAATGGTCTGTCCTGTCTCTTTAAGAAACAAGCCACACACACTCCCTCCCCCATTCACTGAGGCAGGCATATCTTCCTTCCTCCTTACAGCCTGAATCTCTTCCTTTTCCTTTTCGAAGAGGCAGCTTCCAACTCCCTCTCTGTCGCTCTCTTTCTCTCTGCCTCTCGGCTCTTCTCTCCTTCTCCTTTCCCCTCCATAATCTACTAAATAAATATCCAACCTCCCTCTGCAGGATGTGCCTATCCATCTGTCTCTCACCCACCACTGGGGACCAGCCGCCTTCGGAGACCCGCGGCATGGTCTCCTGTGCTGCCTGGGACTGGCTGCTTGGGGACCTGCTTCTTGGTCTCATGGCCTGCTGCAACCACTAGGGGATCCTGCAGCATTTTAATTAATCCATTACAATAGGGCCATTGTTTTATGCTTGGTAATTTCCCACCTGCCTGGGGGTAATTCCATTGTGCAGCAGTTAGGTATATAAGGGTTTTCCTAAACTTGAATAAACGGTAGTGCGCAATACAGTAGCACAAACTGTACTGTAAAAAGTAAGGCAGGCATTACAGTTGGAGATCCATCAGCAAGACCAGGAAGTAGAATAGCCCTGAGAGATGGCCCTCGGAATGCTGGCCAGCAGGTAAGAAACTGATGGTGAGGGTGAACTGAAAATGGGTGCTAGTAATACAGTATTGACGGGCCAATTGATAGTTCTTTTAGAAAAGCAAGGCACCAGTATTAAAACTAAGACAGCACAAGAGTTAAGACAGTTTTCTTTTGTGTAAGGTAGTTTATTGCCTAATTTTTTTTTTTTTTTTTGATTTTCGAGACAGGGTTTCTCCGTAGCTTTTTGGTTCCTGTCCTGGAACTAGCTCTTGTAGACCAGGGTGGCCTCGAACTCACAGAGATCCGCCTGCCTCTGCCTCCCGAGTGCTGGGATTAAAGGCGTGCGCCGCCACCGCCCGGCTATAGCCTAATTTTTTGAGAGAGTATAGTCCCTGGTTTCTACAAGCAGGGGGCTTTAATATTCCTGACTGGGAGCATTAAAAAAAAAAAAAGTACTAAAGGGATATAGAAGAGAAAGACTGTACTGCTAAAGGAAGAAGTTAGAAAAAGAAGAAAGGAAGGAAGCAAACAGAGATGTCTCCATGAGATCTCCGTGGCAGAATCCATTCCATGCCGCTTCAAATCCTTTTGCTACTGCTTCTGCCTCTATAGATTAGAGGCAGAAATCAGAGAGATCCAAGTTAGACTAAATAATCTAAGTAGAGAAAGGCAAATTTAACCTGTTGAGGAAATTATTGATCTACAAGGACAGAGGATCAGGCAACATAACCCTCTGGCCTTTAAGGACAGTAAGCAACTAAAAGAAGCAGTTATGGCCGATGGAACTCATGCCCTGTGAGTTCCATACTCATCCACTGTGGCTTTAATGGAATCCTTTGTGGAACTCAACCTTGGGCCCAGTAGTTGGATGCAGCTTTGCAGAGCTTGTCTTTCAGGAGGAGATTGTTATGGAGGGGTGACCACACTGCATAACCTTGACATGTTAACTGGTGCAGAGCAGTATGCAGGCTTAGCAGCCCAGATCGCTTTTGACCCTGCTGTCTATGCTCAGATAGCAGCTGTGGAAATGTGGAAAGTTCTACCTAATAAAGGAGCAGGGGAACAACTGTCTAAGATCCTTCAAGGACCCTCCAGAACCTTACCCTGTTACAGCTGGGAGGTCACATTTTTGGGGATATGGACACAACTATGCCTGTCATAAAGCATTGGACTATGAAAATGCTAACAAATACTGTCAGGAAGCTACACACCCCCATAGGAATAAGGGTTTAAATGACTATGTCCGGTTATGCAGGTACATTGATGGCACTCACAGTAATGGGACAGGTAATTGTTTCTGCCCTTAGGGGGAGACAAGGTGAAGCTACATCAAGGACTTGTTTTCAATGGGACATTTAAAAAGGAATTGCCCTGCAGGTAAAGGGAAGGTCAGTCAGCCTAGGGAGAATCCAGGTGTTTGCCTACCCTAGCTCAACCAGTGCTTTTTCCCTACTAAACAAGAAAGAGGTGACAAGGGGTTTGGCTCCACAGGATTCCCTGGAGCTTTAGGGGGTTTCTAGTTTAGAGAACTGCCCCACACTTAGATTAACAATCAATGGGAAAAGGTTCCAAGGCCTTCCAGATACAGGCGCTGATTCTTCTGTGATTGCTAAAAAACACTGGCCTGCAGCCTGGTCTCTACAGCCAGCCTCTACGACTCTACAGGGGATAGGAATGACCAGTCTCCAGAGTGCAGTACCCAATATTTAGATTGGAAGGATGAAGAAGGCAATAAGGGCATTTTTAAACCATTTGTCCTGAAACACCTTCCTCTTAATTTGTTGGGGAGAGATGTTTTACAAACTATGGGAGCAATCCTGAACACTGAACCTGTGCAGTGCATGTTAACAGACCAGGGCTTTGTCCCTGGGCAGGGGTTGGGCAAAGATCTGCAGGAAGACCTGCAAATTTTAGAGGACAAGAAAATTATACAACAGTCACCTGGACAGCATGCAGGGTTGGGAAATTGTCTTAGGGGCCATTGCAGAACAGCTAGAATGCATTCCCATAAAATGAAAAACCTGTATGGTTAGAGCAATGGTCCCTAAGTAAGGAAAAATTACAGGCTGCTCATACCCTGGTCCAGGAACAGCTTCTCCCTGGAATACTTGTATCTTTGTTATTAATAAAAAGTCTAGTAAATGGAGGCTGCTGCAAGATCTTAGAGCAGTAAGTGATTGTATGGAAATAGTAGGCACTACTCAACTTGGGTTGCCTCAGGCTGTGGGTATTCCTGCAGGATACCATCTTTTAGTTATTGACCTTAAGGATTGTTTTTTTCACCATTCCATTGCATCCAAAAGACTCTGATAAATTTGCTTTCAGTGTATCATCTATAAATTTCAAGGAACCATATAGACCAAAAAGACTCTGATAAATTTGTTTTCAGTGTATGGTCTATAAATTTCAAGGGACCATATAGACCCTACTATGGGTAACATTACCCCAGGGCATGGCCAATAGTCCTGCCATCTGCCAAATGTTTGTGGCCCAGGTTATTGCCCCCAGAAGGTATAAGTGTTCTCAACTGTTTATCATTCATTATATGGATGATATCCTATTAGCTGGACAGGACCGAGATATAGTTCTTGAGGCATTGGCTGACTTTCAGGAATGGGGGGGGGAAGTGGGGGGCGGTGGCAAGGAGGAGGCGGAAATCCTCAATAAATAAATAAATTAAAAAAAATAAAAAAAAATAAGTAAAATAAAAAAAAAAGAGAAAAGGAATGCCAAGCACATACTGGGTTGATGACTGCCTCCGAAAAGGTACAACAACAGTTTCCATATCAATACTTGGGGCATCAGCTGTTGCAGACAGGAGTAAAACCACAGAAAGTTAATCTTCGCTTAGATAAACTACAAACTTTGAATGATTTTCAAAAATTGCTTGGAGACCTCAATTGGGTCTGGCCCAGTCTGGGAATTCCTACTGGAGTCTTAAAACCACTTTTTGACATTCTGCAGGGGAATCCAGATCCAACCTCCTTCCGTAAGTTGACACCTCAGGCAAGGCAATGTATTACTTTAATTGAGGAAAAGCTTGCCTCTGCTCATATTCATTATACTGACTATAGCTAGCCTCTGCTGTTGATAATTCTTCCCTCTCAGCATAGAACTACTGCAGTTTTTTGGCAGCAAGGACCCATCTATGGGTACATAAACATGTGTCATCTGCAAAAATTGTTATCTTATATCTATTTGCTATGCTGCATGTTATTCAGAAAGGATATCAACTTAGTTTGCAAACCTCTGGAATGTTACCTGATAAGATTATTACACCATATACCCAGGCAGAAATAACTTGGCTGCAAAATTTTTGCTGAAGACTGGGCCTTGTTTTTATGCATTAATCCCTACAGGTTTGATAATCATTATCCTTCTGATAAGTTGGTCACCTTTTTAAATATCATCCGGTACACTTCCCTAAAGTCATTTCTTTACAACCTCTGGCAGGGGCTCAGAATGTGTTTACTGATGGTTGTTCCACTGGGAGAGCTGTGGTGGCCTCCTCTCCTGATTTTGATATTCAGCCTGTTGATGCTAACTCTGCTCAGGTAACTGAATTGATTGTTGTACAAATGGTCCTAGAGAAATATCCTGATATTCCATTTAACCTTTTTACTGACAGTCAATATGTAAGCAAAATTCTTGCACCTTTGGAAACTGCAGCTTATATTGCCTCTGTATCTCGAGTCCAGATGCAGTTATTGGCTATTCAAACTTTGCTTTGTGCCCGATCTGTTCCCATTTATGTAGGGCATTTATAGGCTCATACTGACCTTCCTGGTCCTTTGAGTGAGGGGAATGCATTGGCTGATCAGCTTATTCGCCAAATTTGTGCAGTTAGTCAAGAATCTTATAAAGCTGCAGAAAAGGCTCATAATTGTTTTTATCTCAATGCTGGGTCTTTAAGATTTCATTTTAAGATATTAAGAGCAAGCCACTGATACTGTTAAAAAAAATGTTCTCTGTGTACAGAACTTTTAACTGTTCTCCATTTGGGAGTTAATCCTCATGGGCTTGCCCCTAATTCATTTATAGCAAATGGATGTCACCCATGTTCCTTCTTTGGGGCATATGCAATATGTTCACATAACAGTGGATACATATTCTCATCTTATTTTTGCCTCAGCCCATACAGGAGAAAAATTACAGGATGTTAGAAGTCACTGTCTCCAGGCTTTTGCATACATGGGAGTTCCAAAAACTGTAAAAACTGACAAAGGGCCAGCCTACACCAGCACTGGCTTTGCTAAATTTTGCTCTGAGTTCTCTATTTCTCATAAAATAGAAATACCTTATAATCCTCAATAATAAGCCATAATGGAGCGTGCACATCGTACGCTCAAAGTTTATTTGCATAAAACAAAAAAGGGAGAATATGGTTCCACCCCCAGAGACCATTTATCTTTTATTTTGTACATTTTAAATTTTTTGACTGTTAATGTTCAATCTCATACCGCTGCTGACCAGCATTGGCAGTCAGTTTCTTCTGGGATGCCTCATGTCAAATAAAAGATGGCACTTGGTGTGGTCCAGATCCCGTGCTGGTATGGGGGAGAGGGGCTGTTTGTGTTTTCCCACAGGATGCTGACAGTCCAGTATGGGTACCTGAGTTCCTAGTGCATGCTGTGGATTTTCCGAGGACAGGACAGAGCCCAGAGGTCAGATGGACACTGGTGAAGAATCCTCTGTCTCTGATGCCAGTGGGATTGGATAGCCCTGTGTGGCCTATTTCCCTTCTACCAATTTCAGCACAGGTAAACCCGTTATACCTTTGGATACCACCCAAAATATTATCACAGGAATTTGGAAAATTCCTCAGTTGTAGAAACTTCTGATAGCAGAATTTGCCCAGCTCCAGTCAGTCGCTGCTGGCCTGGGCCTTTGAGTTATGATTGGAGTCTTTCCATACTTTGGGTTGGGTGCATTACCACCTCCCCCTGGACTCTTAATTCCCATCCAGCAAAAAATTGTACTTTATCATCCTGCTAATATTTCTGGAGTTTTAAAATGTTCTGAGCAGATTTGTCAACTCAAGAGTTGCTGGGGTCCTGAGGAGCTGGCTGTGGTGTCCGGGTGCCGAGGATTGTTCCTCTACCTATCAACACATCCCATGATGATCAACTCATCCTGCATCAAACAAGAAGAGATTCTGGAGTTACAACAGCCATTATGGTGCCATTGTTATGGCTGCCACAGCGGCTATGGCTGCTGGATTTACCATTAGACAGTTAGTTGCTTCTGCTAGCACAATACCTTATAGGGCAGGTTGCAAATGCCTTGGCCACTCAAAATGAGCTACACTCACTGATGAATATTGCAGTTAAATTTGCAATTGGTTTTGGTTAAAGACCACCGCTAGGTTAAAACTTAACAGCTACAGTGAAAATGCTTACTGCTGTTATTTATGGACCCTGGAGTACACAATTTACAAATTGGCTCTTGAGATTATTCTAGTTAACTATACCAGGGTTCCTCCCACCAGTGCTGAGACCTTACTTAAAGGGCTCCAATTTGCAGGCAGACTCATTAAGGATTGAGCAGGCACAGCCTCCTTAAGAAGTGTTTATGTGTGCTAGAGCATCATCTTCATGTTTTCATGGTGCCAGAGGCAAGCTCAGGTTAATATCGCCATTCAACAAGTTCTCTTAGCTATTGCCCCCGAGGATCTTTCAGCACGAATCTGGCTGAACTTGGTGATGGGTGACTAGTGAGCCAATGATGGGAAAGGTTTTTAGGGGGCTGCCCCAACCTAAAACAGGAAATGTATTTTACCTGGATGCTTTCCCATGACAGGTAAGGGGTGTTGCCTGACATTCAATGCCACCCAAAACAGGCCTAGTCATGTAATTTATATAAAAGGGGGACCTGGAGGGCCCAGGGGTCTGCCCCTCTTCCCGGGTTCATCTTGAGGACAGTTTCTGGCCAGACATCTTGTTGCAATTTCTGGCTAAACATCCTGTTTGTTCCTGTGCTCCTTCTGCCCGCTTGGTGGTTAGCTATAGGGCATTGTTTACTCCACTTGGGCTTGGTAATTTCCCACCTGCCTGGGGGGAATTCCATTGTGCAGCAGCTAGGCATATAAGGTTTTTCCTAAACTTAAATAAACGGCATTACGCATTCTCTCCTCGCGAATGGCCCGTGTCTCTTGTGTGTTCTTTTAATCTCCAGGCTCTTGCCCGGCTCATGAACTGTGCCATAGAGAGTAATGTAGGCGTTACAGGCATTGAGACTGACCACAGATCCCCAGACCACTTGGAAGGGCTCAGTTTCCATCTGCAGACAGGCTAAGATCCCAGCTCTTTCTCCTTTTATCCATTTATCATAAGATAAATCGGGGTGCTAAATCAAGGCTTCATTGTTGAATCTAGTAGTATCTTTTGTTTGATGACAATGTTTTGTTCATTTGTTTGTAAGACACTGTGCAGAATTTGTAGCCCAGGATGACCCCAAATCTGTGATGCTCGTCCTCAGCTCTGATGTGCTGGGGTTATCAGCATGTACCAGCATGCCCACTTTTCTAGGATATTTCTTAAAATCTTTAAGGACAGGGAGAATTGACATTGTTCTTTTTTTAATTATGGTGATCAGCATCTAAAAAATAAGAATACTTTCTCATCTGGCCACATACAAGCCATTAATTAGATCTGGTTGACCCTCTCTGTGGGGGTAAAGGCTAAGCAAAAATGGCCACTGGCAGTACTGTCATCCCAATGCTGAGGACAAGCAGCAGTTGCCAAGCAACATGGCACCCACACAGCTGGTTTTCTCTATTACATGTGAGCATGCAAAGACTGGGAGAGGCTCTATGACTTTTCATGCTTTCACCTATTTCATTTATTTATGTTTCCAACTGCCTGAAGACATTTGAGTGTGTGTAGCCTTCGACAGTCATGTGCTTTGCAACCAGAGTACAAGGGTTATGACCACCAATGAACTGTTTACTTTCCAAATTCTTCCCTGAGGAAGAGCTTTCTGGGCAATGTCACTTGTCAGTAATGCCCATACTGAGACTATACACTGTACTGTTCTCTCTACCCCTAGATTATCTCCTTATTCCCTAACCTGTTCCCTACCTGTGCTACAACTCCACTCACGAACACCCCCACCACCACTAGCAAGGGAGCAACATATTGAGTGAAGAGCTGCTGTCTCCAGGTGAAGACTGGACTCCAAACCCTCAAGCTGGAATACTAAACTCACTCCCTGAGTCCAACCAGTCCCCTCTAGAACTACCCATCTGCCCTAAAGTCCGGATAAAAGAAGCCAAGAGATACTGTTCACTACGGCCTGAGGTACTCAGACCGGCTGCCACAGCCCTGTCAGCTTCATGCTATGACTTCTTGAGTCCCCTTCTCCATCTCCCTACCCCTTTTTCCCAAATGAGGAAAGAATATCCAGGTCCGGGTTCCAAGTTCATGAACTCTGCCTCTGACTGGCCACAAAGTGCTCAGGGGACAGTCTCTCACAGTCCACTCTGCCCACAACCTCCTGGGCTAATCCTATCACAGAGGCCACAGCATCAACAAACCTATTTGCTTTCCCAGAACTATTCTGAAGTCACTGCGGAAGCATGGATTAGAGTCTGCCATACACCAACAATCTCCCCATGGGTGTCCCTGAACTGCTGGGCTGGGGATCAATAGAACCTTGGCGCCCAGCCTGGGTCTGAACACTGGCACCAACACTTGAGTCAGCAGAGGCCCGCAGTCTTTTCTATCTTGTGTGGTTTGAGTGTGGTGCATCTCCACCAGAACTGCTGCTGAGACTCAAGGCAGTAATGAGCCAGTGTCAGGAGCTGAGGTCAAGCAGGAGAGGCTTGGGTCGTGGAGCCACAGCTCTGAGAAGACAGCTGCTGAAGCCAGGACTGGACTGATTGCTACTATAAAAGCTGATGTTGTCGTGAAACCAGGATTGGACTGATTGCTACTACAAAAGCTGATGTTGTCGTGAAGCAGGATTGGATTGATTGCTACTACAAAAGCTGATGTTGTCGTGAAACCAGGATTGGACTGATTGCTACTACAAAAGCTGATGTTGTCGTGAAGCAGGATTGGACTGATTGCTACTACAAAAGCTGATGTTGTCGTGAAGCCAGGATTGGACTGATTGCTACTACAAAAGCTGATGTTGTCGTGAAGCCAGGATTGGACTGATTGCTACTACAAAAGCTGATGTTGTCGTGAAGCCAGGATTGGACTGATTGCTACTACAAAAGCTGATGCTGTCGTGAAGCAGGATTGGACTGATTGCTACTACAAAAGCTGATGCTGTCGTGAAGCAGGGTTCCCCACCATGTACCCAACACATCTCTTTGTTCTTCAATTCCTGCCATCACTTGAGGCAACATGGCTCTCTCACCACATACAGACACCCAATTCTAAATAGACAGAACATGAACCAAAAAAAAAAACTTTTGTTTTTTATTTCCCAGTCTCTGGTATTCTGTTGCAGCAGGAGGAAATACTAAAATTACTTACAAATTATCACCTACTCTCCAAAGTTGGTGCTGGGCTCAACAGCACACATCTGTGATCCCAGTGTTTAGAAGGCTAAGGTTGGAGGATCATGAGTTTGAGGGCAATTTGGGCTACATAGTCTCAAAAAAAAAAAAAAAAAGACTCATTATTCAGCAGGCTTGACAAATATTAAGCAGCTGTGGCAACATGGCGGGACTCTATGAATGACAGCAAACTCCTTGGGCCCTGTAAGAGGGTGTCACTCAGGCACCCCAAGTCAACAATTACCAATAATGGTATCTAGCTGTAGCAAGGACAAGGAAAAGTATTGGTAAGTCTGAAAAATGAGTATTTCAAACTTCATTTGTTTACACTTGCTAATTTTCACTACTTTAAGAAACCAGCTAGGGAGATGTGAGATGGCTCTGTAACGTACAATTTTGTTGTTAAGCCTGGAACAAACAAAAAAATCTAAAACATTTTTAATGCTATAAACATTATTTACCTCACAGGGTAGTTGTGTCCATTACTAAGTGATGTGATCTACATGAAGCATTCATTTACATGGAATATACTATAAATATTAACTCTTATAATTACTGCCACCAACAGGGCCTAAGAAAGGAGGGCCAGATGAAGTAGACAAGGGCGGAGTCATCTTATAAGACTGAGAAAATGCTGGCCAGGAACAGTGGCACCAACCTATAATAGGAGCAACCAGGAGCCTGAGGCAGAGGGATCTTGAGATCAAGGCTAGACTTGGCTACACATGGAGACCTTGTGTGAGAACGACAAGGAAAAAGTAGGACCTGTGAGGTAATTTTGTCACTGCAAAAGACTGAACAGCAAAGAAAGAAAATTGGAGTCTTGGGTTCATTTCCTGAAAAAACTTGAGCTAAAAATCTTCAGACAAGCTGGCTATCAAAGTTCTCCCATTGCCCATCACAGCCACAATGACACTGAGTCCCCAATGAGGCTACTCTGCCTCAGCCCACCTTTTTGCAAAGCCACCATCTGATATAGAAATGAATAATTTGCATGGGTATGGATTTTTCTTTATTGATATAACTTTAATATCAATATTTCTGCTCTTGATTAAGGTATTGTGATTGTGTAGTTCATTTAAAAATGTAATGTATAATTAAGAAATATAGGTTAATAGATAATCTCTATAATAGTCAAGTTTGTAGTCATGTTAGGTTTTCTAGATGTGCATTTCAGATGGATAGGTGTTCTTCATATCCTTACAGACTACAGAATATGACATTTAATGTTTTAATAACTTAGGGCTTTTCATGACAATGAGACACATCTGCTCCTGGCAGCACCAGTCTACTTCAAGGGGAAGATGGGCATCAAAGAGGCTCCTTATGGAGTTGGTTAGCCATTTGGGCAAGAAACTGCTCTTGCCTGGACTGATGCATAAACTGGACATGAAGAACCCGCAGAGAGAGGACTGCTGAACTTGCCTAGAAATGAGATGGTCCTTTGGGGTTCCTGTTTCATGAAAGAAAAATGTCTTGCAAGACATTCTACAGGACACAGAAGAAAGTGACTAAACTGTCTTTAAAATTTCAAGCTTCATGGAAATGTCTGCTGGAAACTATGGGCCTGTAGACTGAAGATGGATGCCCCAACCATACAGAAGAACTTTGGGTGACTGTACAGGCAGCGAGATGTCTCTGTCATTTCTAGAGTTTTGGAAGTTGCTTATTTCTTGTTTACTTAGGTAATATGTCCTTCTGGAGTCTTTGATGGAGTTGAAGAATAGATAGATAGTTATAGTTTTCCGGAGACACCAGGTCAGACATGCTGAATCTTTCCCAGGCTGGCCACGATCTCGTGGTGATACATAGATTAAGAGAAATAGGCTAAATTAAGATGTAAGAATTGGCCAATAATAGGTTAGAACTAATGGGCCAGTGTTTAAATGAATACAGTTTCTGTGTGATTATTTCGGGTGTAAGCTAGCAGGGCGGCTGGGACAAACAAAGGGTCACCCTCTCTCAACAACCATCAGCCCCACTCTTCACATGTATTTGTCAGGTCTGGCTAAGAGCCAGCTATCTTGGGTCCCCCCCTTAACCATGTGACAGAACAGTCTCATAAATGCCAGGTGTGGTAAAAGGTCACTTCTCAATTTTACTGCCTATAGCCTTTCATTTCAGTGAAAACCTGTACCATCCAAACATCTGGACAACACAGGAATTCCACATGTACTCCAATGAGCATGTAACAACAGCCTAAGTACAACCATTGCCCAGCACAAGATTTCAAGAGAAAACCCATCACCTCTCCAAGAGACTGAGCTTTTGATAAAGACACCTTAGCAAGTCACATCATATGACACACGTGACACGGAGAGGGTACTACGACATTCAAACAACAGAACAAGAATGAGACCTGAATCTTCAAAGAGCAGACAACTGGGAAGCTGAGGTGAATGATTACTCTTAACATGTCACTAAGTCTCATGAGTACCATGAATCAGAGGCCCAGTCAGCTTCTATGAAATGTTAAGCATTAACTATTTTAGGTTCTGCAGGATACACAAGTCTTGTCTAGGTATAGTGAGAAGTCAGCCACTATGACAGTGTTCTAATAAAGTTTTATTTACAACTACATGGGTTTCAAATACTTTTATATTATGAAATTTTTTTCTTTGCTTTTTCTCTCAATTACTTAAAAACATAGAAGCTATTCTTACTTAGCTCACGGGTCATGCAAAAACAAGCAGTGGATACAGTGGGGTTGGCCCTGCCCTAAATTCCATGTTTGCTCTGGACAGAACCACAAGAACAGTCTTGTGGCAGTGCAGAGTATGGGCCCTGTGGCCAGGTTCAAGCTCCACATCCTGGTTCTGACAATTATTACCTACACTGAGCTCAACCTTCTCTGCTGAAATTAGGGATTATGTCTACACATAGCCTCCTCAAACACTTGAAAGAGTTCCATGAGATGCCATTGGGGCACAAGGCACGGTCAAGAAAGAATGAATGCTATTACCATTGTCACTTTCCCTTTACTCTGGGCTAGATTTCAATCAGTTCAGTTTTTAAAAAGCACTCGGAATCTCTCGACTGGTCTAAGTTCCAAGTGTCTGATGAGATATAGGAACCAACGTCTTTCTTAATGAATACAGGGCATTTAGGAGATAAAATAACTGGAAATGAGCTTCTAGTGTCAGTAGAGATCAATGCTGATAATCAAGGGGGTGGGGGAATCTATATAGCTGCCAGCTCACAACACCCCACAGCATCCTGAACAACACACTTCTAGTTCTAGAACAAACCCCCAGCGCCTCACTCACTGTCTCTCCTGAGACATATTCATCCTGTTTTGACTCTCCAGGCCCTGGGACAAAGATGGTCTGGCCTTCCGTGATGTAAAGCTGAACTAGGCGTGTGTAAACTTCAGGGCCTTAAAGGCCACCTCGTGATGAATGTGGTCAACCATACTGAAGAATCACGCCTAGCCCAGCCTGCCTGTGTTTATAGGTTGAAGAAACAGAGGCCCAGGCAGGCCTAACACCTGAGTCTAAAACGTATTTGCTCATCACATGCAAGGCCCTTGACATAAAGGACACAGTAAAGGTTTCCTATTCCCAAACTGCTTAAAGACTGGTGAAAGCAACAGTGAAATGCATGCTCACTTCAGTATCTCTTTCCTTGCCCCGGGTGGAATCCAGTGTGTTACAATCTTTCACTGTCTCTACTTCACCCTCTGATCCTTTCAGCACGCTTTTCCCTATCAAGAGATGGAATCAGTGTCTCTTTAAAGGAAAGTGAGTCATGAAATGAGGAGTTCACACATCACATGCCCCCTTCCACTATGCACGTTCCTCAAATTCCTCAGTAATCCAGAAGTCAGGCTCAACTCGCTCCAACTAGCCCTGCTGCCTAAAGAGTGGGAGCTGCTGCTCTCTCCTTTCCTCAAGCCTGGCTCACTGTTCCATACAAGAGAACCTTTCCCCAAGAGAAACTAGGGCTTCTATCCTGACCTAAGTGCCAGCCCCTGGCATTTAGCCCTCACCACCAGGTACCGTCACTGGCCATCTGGTTGGAATCTTCTTGGTGGAGATGCAGCAATTCACATCTAGCACAGAACCTGCACTGGCTGGCTGAGTGGTGAATGGACAGTAAGGAGGAAGGTGGGGTAAAAAGACAAAGTGGGAAAGGGTCCTGGCACCAGAATTGGAGGGGATCTTGGCATCAGGAAAGAAGAGAGCAATTAAGCCAAGAAAAATGATGGTGGGGGTGGGGGGGCACAAAAAAGTGCAGAAAGTGGGAGGTGTGTGCTTGGGAGAGAGTGAGGCAGAGGGGGAGGGGGAGGGAAGGAGGGAGGGGCAAGGAAGTACAGGAAGTGGGGGGGGGGACTTGGGAGAGGGTGAGGCTACAAGTGCTTGCCATTGTGTGAAATGTTTATTTTCTCCTTCCTATCAAAGGCAGCTGGCCTGCCAAGGGCAATATTCTATAAATCTCTCCCAACCTTGTAAAACTTTTATGTAAATCTTTTAATCTATCCTACCTGGTAATAAAACTTTTGCTTACACAAAGTATCCCCTCCAGGTTCTCTCTCTCTCTCTCTCTCTCTCTCTCTCTCTCTCTCTCTCTCTCTTCCTCTCCTCTCCTCCCTCCCTCCCTCCCGTAATCTGATAGCCTAAAGCAGCCAACCACCCTTTCCTTCATTTCCTTTGGAGGATTCTTTTAAAACTAGCCAGTCAAAAAAGACTGAGGTTAGACCCCAGTCAATGAGGAAAAGACAGAGACACCACCTGTGTTAGAATAAAAACCAACTGCATTTCCGTCCCGATGGGCTCCTTAAGTTTGGGTTGTAGTGCAGTGCCGGGATATTTTTTTTCTTTGCTCATGTAATCCTTTGTGTGACACTGAAGTTGTTTTCTTTGTTTGTTTTATGTTTCTGTTTTTCCAAACAGGGTTGCTCTGTGTAGCTTTGGAGCCTGTCCTGGAACTAGCTCTGTAGACCAAGGCTGGTCTCGAACTCACAGAGATCCGCCTGCCTCTGCCTCCCAAGTGCTGGGATTAAAGGCGTGTGCCACCACCGCCCAGCTGTTTGTTTCTAACACTGTGAAAGTATGAGAGGACCTGAGTTGAGATCCTCAGAACCCATGTAAAACTGTTCCCTGCAGCATCACGGGTAATCTCAGCCGCTCTAGTGCTGAGGAGGTCTCACTGGTGAGACTCCGACTGTGGTAAGTAACAAAACCATCTGTGGCAAACTGAGAGGGCCAGACCTATCCTGCACGTGCTGCCTGAGAAAGGGTGATGCACTGGGGAAAGCCCCTGGGACCTGAAACAATTACAACCCAGACCCCCCCAAGATGATCTGATCAACCTAAAAGGCTGAGCTAGAACTTGCTATGACTTGAGGATAACTCAAATAGAATAAACTAAAAAAAAACCTTTTTAATGGTTTTAAAACATCTTTGGAACCTAGTTCTCTGGAATGCAGGCTGAGTCTGCCCAACGGACTCTGGGATGCAGGCTGGGTTTGCCCAATGGGCTCTGGGATGCAGGCTGGGTTTACCCAATGGGCTCTGGGATGCAGGCTGAGTCTGTCCAATGGGC
>NW_004949096.1:20453177-20493196 GCF_000317375.1 Microtus ochrogaster | reverse complement strand
GTTTACCCAATGGGCTCTGGGATGCAGGCTGAGTCTGTCCAATGGGCCCTGGGATGCAGGCTGGGTTTGCCCAATGGGCTCTGGGATGCAGGCTGAGTCTGCCCAATGGGCTCTGGGATGCAGGCTGAGTCTGCCCAATGGGCTCTGGAATGCAGGCTGGGTTTGCCCAATGGGCTCTGGAATGCAGGCTGGGTTTGCCCAATGGGCTCTGGAATGCAGGCTGAGTCTGCCCAATGGGCTCTGGGATGCAGGCTGAGTCTGCCCAATGGCTCCCAAAGACCTTCATTCGGGCTAGTCTTGTTTTTGGTTTTCAGATATATCATTTATTTTTGTTTTATGTGTGTGAGTGTTTGCCTATGTGTATGTAAATGTGCCATGCAAATGACTAGTGCCAAAAGAAGGCATCAGATCCCTAGAACTGGAGTTACAGACAGACAGTTGTGAGCCACCGTGTGGATCCTGAGGATTGAATCCAAGTTCTCTTCAAGAGTGGCAAGTGCTCTTAACTTCAGAGCCATCTCCCCAGTCCCAACCAGGCCAGTCATGATGGAGAAAGGCCAAGGGTGTGCTTCTATCAGTTATCCAGTATACTCCTGAGCACCTCCCCCAGATCCCCCTCAATAAACCCAGGAAGACAACACAGTTTAAGATATAATCCCATAGACCTGCATGAAAATTGGGACCAAGAGTGATTTTTCTTCCCTGACTAAGAACTTGAAACATTACCATATCAAGGTCAAAAAGACCGGTTCTCTACCACTCAGCATGCAGTAAATCCTCTTCCTGTCTGTGACTGGCACCATCTGTCCACACAGCACATTACTGGTCACGTTCTTGGATCTCCTGGTTTGCTTTGTGTGCTTTCAGGAAATAAAATCAACACTTAATAAGGCATAATGGATGTATACCTACCTATTTTATAAACTTCAATGAATCGTGCCAAATTGAAAGAGTCAGGATTTTACAGGGAAAGGAACAGTCATGGAAGTCACTGTTGGGTATCTTTGCCCTGACTCTCATGTGCTACATAACACCAGGTGAGTCCCCAGTGCTCCTGAAGCTTCTGTCTGTGCATATTCAGAGGAACGCTCTGGCCTGAATGCCCACATCCATGTCAAGCTAGAACCTAAGCAGACTCTTCATACATGTTAGCAGGCTCCAGGTATAAGGCTTACCCTTTCTTCAGAAGCAGCAATATTTAGCCTTGAACAAAAGGCAGCCCAGCAAAAGCTCACAATCATTTGCACGTGTATTCTCTCTCACGCACGAGCGTGTGCACATTTTACCTAACCAAAGATAATTATTAACTATTAGCAATAATTACCACATTGTACAAATAAATTGTATTACAGAAAGAGTCCCCCTCTTCCAAAATTTGTATTAACAAAGAAAAAAGCTAAAATTCCCAAAGTCTCTTAAGTCCAGTCCATCTTTCTTCGCCATCTAATAAAACACTTTTTATTTCCTTTCATGGGTTTAAACTTGACTAAAAGGCAGATTGTCTGGGAGCATGCTGCTGAGACAACAGGACTCTGTGTGTGCTCAAACAATCCCCTGTCCCAGTTGACTGTTTTCTATTTTTTCTGAATAGACACTGCACAGAATCAGGAATCAGAAACGGTCCTGTGATCTCGCTAATTGCATCCACAGACAAGTACAAAATGGGTAAAATTTTTTAAAGGCACAACTGATTCCAATCCTAAATGCTCCTCCAGAAGCTCCCAGCCTTCTCTCCCACAATGGCTTGCCCACCCCTCCCTGCCAACCCTCACACCCCAGGGCTGGGCTAGGATTCAAATGGCAGACAGGGTTGCCCTCCAGACAAGACTGGTCTCTGCCCAATAAAGGCCAGAACTTGGAAGAGGAAGGCCAGGAAGTTGAAAACAACATGTCCCTGGGCATCCATCCTCTCACTACCCTGAAGTTGACCCAAAGTCTCATCCAAAATCTAGCATTTGGGAGCAGTTGAATGACAAAGAACTTCCACAGGGGGAAAAAAAAAAGTCTCCTTACTGGCTACATGCAGCTTCCCAACACACACATGCACTGCAGTAAATGCAGGGAGGGAAACACCTACCCTGTCCCAGATTTCACAGATCTCAAGACAGCCAGGGTCTAAACCTTCCCGAATTTATACCAAAATTCCACAAAAATTTTTATATTAAATCTACAAAGAAATAGCCAAGTCCCATTAATAAAAAGATTGAGCTGACAAGTCCAGCCAAAAGCTAATGTTTCATCAGGATCAGCTCAAGGCCTGAATCCCCCCCTACCCCCGGGTCGACAAGGGACAGAGTGCTGCTGAGCCCAGTTATTTCTCCCTCAGGAAGCCACAGATGCCACAGATATTGCACTATGACTAAGCTTGTTATTGATTGTTGATGTTTGCTCGAAACAGTAAGAAACCCCAGCAAGAATAGTTACACTCAGAAATCTGGAGAAATTTCCTACTTTTACAAGTTTTAACAAACTAAATATTAGAGGTTCTTTTGTTTTGTTTTTTTTTTTTAACTCGGTTCCTGCTGTTCAAAGAAAAATTTCCCTGCTCACAGTGTGGCTTCCAACATCCTGCAGACCTGCAGACTCTGAAATGGGATTCAAAGGATTAAGTGGGAGAGTGCTATTAACAGCTCTTCTACAGCAGGCATCAATCTGAGGCAGGAGCCAATGACCCACCAGGGAGAAGAAAGGGCTGAGCGGGAGCTGAGTCCACGCCACACCTGCTCGCTGGGAAGGAAGGGTAAGGGCAACAGTTGATGCTGGGCTTTCTCCAACCACAGTCATGTGTCTGTCTAAGGCCTGCACCACTCACCAAAGACAGCCAGAGCAACCAGTGGCTTCCCGTTTCCACTTCAGAATGGCAAAATCCTCTTGAGAAAGTGCATACTAAAACCCAAAGGAGATTAGAGGAACTGGGTAACAAAATTAGTAAATCTTAATTTGAGAACTCCTTGTTTATTTTGTAACAGGTGGTATTCCTAGGGCAACATCCACCTTGGGATTGTTTGTTTTTCTCTTGGTTTTGTTTTGAGACAGCATCTCACTGTGTAGTCCTGGTTGGTCTGGAAATTGCTACAGAGATCAGGCTGGCCTCAAACCCACAGAGCTCCATCTGCTTCTGCCTCCCAAGTGCTGTCTCCCATACTCAGCACACCTTGTTTTCTAAGAATGGGTCTCTCTCCAGGTAGGCTAAGCTAACTACAGATGGAGCCCCAGGCTCTGCCTCCCCAGTGATGGGATGCCACCATACCTGGATTTTTAACTGGGTGTCAAAGACTTAGCAAACACTTTTCCAACAGAACGACCAACCTAGCCCCTAAAACTACAAATCTGTGGTATTTTGTTTCAGAGCATCCTCAGTAGAAAACACTGAATATGGAACAACAATACATTCCACCTGTTTCTGTATCTCATTTGGTTCTCCTTCACATAAACGTGCAACTGTAAACGATGAAAACTTAACAATTCAGCTCTATTGGCCAGCAGAGGTTCTACTCCTGAAGAGGGCATAATGAGAAGTGAAGCTGGCTGGGAAAAGGAACACACGGAAGATTGCCAACATTAAAAGTTTTACATAATAAAAATATATAAAGAATAGAATCAAAGATTTAATAGAGTTCCTGAAATAATCACAAAATATTTCCTTGAAAAATTCTCTCTTCATGCATACTCTAATCTACAACACATTCTGCTTGCAGATTTTAGGTATGAATTTTCCCCATTGTTTGGAATATATATATTAACCTCCATACCAAAGGAAGTACAAGAGATTAAAGGAAAGTTATGGATCCATCATTTTCATTATCACAGATGTGAAACTTCCAGAATTACATTAATAAAGAGAAATCTAGCAATGTACAAGGGCAACAAACTCACAGAACCTCAGGAATACATTGGTTTAAAAACAAAATATATACTACTAATCACAGCATTGGGGGAAAAAAGAAAAACCTGTAAGATTATCTGGAAGGTAGAGTAAAGGTATACAGTTCTACCTCAGCGCATTCATGTGAGAAGACTCTTGAACTCAGACAATAATGTAACCTCCTTATTCAGTAATGGCAAAACTCATACTGCAGCACTGTTCACAACAGCCAAGGTACAGGAAATAATCCAAGTGCTGGTCAGTGGATAAATGAATAAAGAAACAGAGAATGAATGGCAACAAAGAGAGATTAAAATTGGTGAGCCTTTAAGAAGGAGAGCCTGTTACTTGTAACAACACAGATGGAACTTGAAGGCAGTATGTCAAATGAA
Organism: Microtus ochrogaster; assembly: GCF_000317375.1. NCBI lineage: Eukaryota > Metazoa > Chordata > Mammalia > Rodentia > Cricetidae > Microtus > Microtus ochrogaster. The sequence goes on along the minus strand of NW_004949096.1, from coordinate 20,488,939 downwards.
ACAAGTCTGGCAGAAAAACAAATATTAATCCCACTTTGGGTCATTTGATACTTAAAGATGAGGATACATTCTGAGGACAATGCTCTTATGCAATTTCACTGTTGTGCAAACACCATAAAGTCTTACACAAATGTAGATGGACTAGGTCACACTTAATGTGGCCTCTCAATACAAGGAACACAGTAAACACAAGATTCACAGAAGGTCACTTAGCCAATGTAAGACTACCTGTACTGTGTGCCAGGACCACAGCTATCACTGTGCAGTGAATGTTTGGCTGCATATGGAATCTAAAAACAAGCCCAAAGGTAAGGAGATGTTTCAGGGGCATCTTTTGGGTCAGGTGAAAAATCCTGCCTCGCTATACCACTATACCAGAAGGAGATCAATGAAGGAAGAAACTCAAAGTCAACTTCGAGTCTCCATCCACATATGTACATGTGCCCACACACACATGCACATCATTCACACACGCACATGCACATCACACACAAAGTATAATAAAAACAAGTAAAATTCACAGAGTAGAACAGCAGTTTCTAGAGGAGGTAGTGTGAGGCATGGAGACATGTGGACCAATGCATCCAAGCTTGCAGGTAAGCAGAATGAGCACATTTACTGTGCTAAGTATAGCACGGGATTTATAGTTAGAATACGCACACACTGTTTGAAGTTATTGAGATTTTAGATGCTCCACACATACACACAATGGAATCTGTGTGTAAAGAGACTTGTAGAGTAATATACATCTCTATCTTATCCAACAGGCAAAAAAAAAAAAATGAGGAAAATCACATATTACTCAGAAAATTTGCTAAAGTGCAAGAATTGTCATACCCATTGATGGTTTATACCAATGGCAATGAATGCACTGCTACTACACAAACTGGATATCAGAAAACTGATACTGGGTGTTGAAAGCACACCACAGAAAACTATGTGAAATTCTGCTTTAATAAGCAAAGTTAATTAACATGCTGCCTAGAAATATGTACAGATAAGCTAAAAACAACTTAATGTGCAGACATAACCCCAGCACAGTGGTGATCTGAAATCACTGGGGCATCTACTTACTTTTTTACTGCATTGTTAACACTTTTTCTAATTATCAAATATTACACAACATGAATTTGTGAACCATGAACACAATCCTCTCTTGTCATCACCACGGAGCTGACACTTGACAGGATGAAAAGCAGAGACCAAGTACCGCTCTGGAGGAGCAGTCAGGGAAGTCAGGTGTCTTGCCCAGAGCAGCCCTGCCAGAAGGAAGACAAAACAAAGGGCAAAACCTAAACCTCCCTCTTGATTAGTGCTCTCTCTGTCTACCTATAGATATCTGTTTTGTGTTGACCTTGTTTCCCCAGGTATACAGTAAGGTAAGGATACATCTTATTGAACCTAGGAGACAAGCCTCTGGGCATGTCTGTGAGTGCCTTTCTAGGTTGGCTTGTTACCTGAGACCTACTCTGAATGTGGGCTTGGGTCCCAGGATGGATAAGAAGGAGACAGCAAGCTGAGTAGCATCTTCCATCTCTCTTCTTCCTGAAGCTGCAATGTACTCAGCTGTTCTGCCACCATGCTTGTGAGGAACTGTAAACCCTACACTCTGAGACCACACAGACCCTTCCTCCCTTACATTGCTTTTGACAGGCATTATAGCATAAGAAAGCAAATACAGTGCCAAATAAATACCTGTGGGCTAGGGCCTGGATGCCTATGTTCATGGTAACAGGTTCTATCATTTAACACAGATCCTTATCAATTGGCCCAGGGGCATCCACAAACAGCCTAAACAAGTTGCTCTATCCAAACAGGTACTAGTCTCAGTTTCTAGAAAATCAGTTTCCAGCCCGCAAGGTAGCAACAGAAAAGTGAGCTGTCATTAGTCATTAGAGATACCTTCCATCATTTGCTACTAACAAGCTTGTCAAAGCTAAGCAAATGCAAGACACTCTTCAAATGGTCAGCACTTGAATTATAAAAGACCCTCTTAACTAGGACGGTAAAGGATAAATTTATAAAAGCTTATGTGTGGAATGAAAGCTGGAAAGTGCCCAGAACCTAGACACTAGAGGACTGTGAGGAGACAGAAAGATGGAAAGAGGCAAACAGAATCAGAGACATCAGGGAGAGGTGGCTGGTTGGCTGGTGGCTAGGCTAGGTCATAAAGTGACATGGTGCATCAGGTGGCTGGGATGAGAGGCCACCACCGCACTTCCACAGCAGATCTAATGGCCTTCAGAGGAAGAATGTTCCTATTTGCTTGCAAACCTACATTCTAGTCCAGGACCCGTGCTACCTTGTTTGGACCATTGTTGTTTTCTCATTCCTGTTTCTGACTTTCTCAGAACTGTTTACACACCCTAACAGATGTTATATGCTGCTCTGCACACCTCACATAATCTTCAAATATGACAATGTACTCTGCAGAAGTCCACATAGAGACAGCAGAATGGAACTGCCTTCATCAGTTCGACAAATAACAAGCTCACTTCAATCCATTACTGGTGGGAATGCAAACTTGTGTAACCACTTTGGAAAGCAGTGTGGCGATTTCTCAGGAAATTCGGGATCAACCTACCCCTGGACCCAGCAATATCACTCTTGGGAATATACCCAAAAGATGCCCTATCATACAACAAAAGGATATGCTCAACTATGTTCATAGCAGCATTATTTGTAATAGCCAGAACCTGGAAACAACCTAGATGCCCTTCAATGGAAGAATGGATGAAGAAAGTATGGAATATATACATATTAGAGTACTACTCAGCAGTAAAAAACAAGGACTTCTTGAACTTTGCATACAAATGGATGAAAATAGAAAACACTATCCTGAGTGAGGTAAGCCAGACCCAAAAGGAGGAACATGGGATGCACTCACTCATAATTGGTTTCTAGCCATAAATAAAGGACATTGAGCCTATAATTCGTGATCCTAGAGAAGCTAAATAAGAAGGTGAACCCAAGGAAAACATAGTCATCTTCCTGGATATTAACCTTCATCAGGCGATGAAAGGAGACAGAGACAGAGACAGAGACCCACATTGGAGCACCGGACTGAAATCCCAAGGTCCAAATCAGGAGCAAAAGGAGAGAGAGCACGAGCAAGGAACTAAGGACCGCGAGGGGTGCACCCACACACTGAGACAATGGGGATGATCTATCGGGAACTCACCAAGGCCAGCTGGCCTGGATATGAAAAAGCATGGGATAAAACCGGACTCGCTGAACATAGTGAACAATGAGGCCTACTGAGAACTCAAGAACAATGGCACTGGGTTTTGATCCTATTGCACGTACTGGCTTTGTGGGAGCCTAGGCAGTTTGGATGGTCACCTAACTAGACCTGGAAGGAGGTGGGTGGTCCTTGGACTTCCTACAAGGCAGGGAACCCTGATTGCTCTTCGGGCTGATGAGGGAGGGGAACTTGATTGGGGGAGGGGGAGGGAAATGGGAGGCAGAAATCTTTAATTAATAAATAAATAAATAAAGCAAGCTCGCTTCAGCGGCACATACACTGAAGTTTGACAACCAACTCACTGACCCACAATAGCAGCAAGAAGCACCTGATTTCTGAACAGGATCCACCCAGAAATATCAACGTGCCTACTCAGAAACTACAACCTACAGGCTGACTGGGAGGCTTAATGCTGCCCTCAGATCAATGCTCCAGGCTGCGGTCCAGTGCTCAGCAAAGCTGCCCATGCTGGAACCCAGAAAACAAGTTTTGGGCTGAAGAAAAGGATCTAACTGCTGAGAATTCAGATCAGAAGACCTCACTCTCCCTGGTTCACTCAGCCCTGTCTGACACTAATTGCGAGAAAGCAAGTGACCTTAAGGAATTTTTCAATCACCTGAAGGCACAAAAAGATCACAGATGGAGCCCAAAGGGAAGATGTGACACAAACAATTCTGTTTTCCCTTAAAGGGGACCGGTCCAGACTAGTCTTTATGAAGCCAGTTACATGAGAACAAATGGGTTTGTGGCTTTTCCCAACACCACTACTACCCACAGGACTACCCTGCCCTCAGGTGTGTAAAGAGTTTTACTGTACGAGAACATTTGCACAGTTAACTCCTCACTAGGATGACCAAAACATGCAAATTCACACCTTAATGACAGTGACATTGCTAAGAGAATGGCAATCCGAAAGCTCTTCTGTATATCAGGAGCCTTGTGTCAACCTCATAAGAAATCACAGTAGCCTTTCTAGGAAATAGGGGATGCTTCTGGCTCCATTTTACAAATGGGGAGTATGAGGTACAAGCACAAAAAGAGAACAGACCAAGGTCATAACCCTGCGTGCAGCTCTGAGGTGTCAACATGGCTCCTTGAGCCATGACTCTCCCTTAAGGCCCCCACTCCAAGCCAGAAAAGCTTTGTTCACTGCTGACGAATGAAACACCCCACACCCTTACACCACAAGCCCAGGCAGACAAGCAAGTGCCCTCTCAGGACTCTCTGGAACTCAGTGTTGTAGAATCACAGGCTGGGGAAGAAGCCCCAGTACCACCAGATATTTGCCTGCTGGAATAGGACAGACCCTGCAGTTTTCCTAAATTGCTGGAAGCCACAAGAGCAAAATAAGGACTTGGCCTGAATGACTCAAACATGGAGATTACTGGCCACATGCCCAGGCAAACTAGACCAGGTGACTGACAGTTCCAGGAGGAAACCTCAAGACAAGGGAAGTCGTATTTGTTGTAATATAGCACCACTTGGAGCCCACAGGCTCTCAGAACAGTTCAGCGCACTCACGTCTCTGGAAGCACAGTGGACACGTAGGCCAACCTATGCACAGACGAAGAGAACCATTGGCCTCAGGCTCTAGCCAGGAGCACAACACCAGGAGACAAGGCAGAAATGAACAACCAGCCAATGCCTGTTAGGTCCTGGGAGCTTGAAGAAAGGCCCTTGTGAACCAAGAGTCTGGGAAAAAGAGACCGCCCTTTCATCCCCCTGAAGCTGAGGTCATAAGTGGTTGAAGGAGAAAAAAAGAGTACACCAGGAAGACAGATACAGGCCTTTGAGGGTGGGCCTGAAGCAGATAAATGCTACATCTGTCCTGGGTGGAAAAGGGGAGCAGCTGCTCCCAAGCCATGGGGAACCTCGCAGCTCACTGGAGATTAAATCGTGCCCTTGATGGGGTACAGAGTCAGGATGGAATGGCTGCTTTATTAAAAAATGTGTTTTCCCACATTTCTCTTGACTTCTTGCTTTCCTCACCCATACTCTGGATAGCTGTAGCATTCCCCAGAAAAATGTGAGGGTTTAGTGAAGTCCACCCAGACTCTGTAGAACACTAACATAACGTGTCAGTCTAAATAAAGTGCTCCAGGGGCCTTCAAGACAACAGACATGGCAGTCACGCAGGAGGCAGAGGCAGGCCTCTAGGAATTTGAGGACAACTTGGTCTGCATAGAGAGTTAAAAGGAAGCCAGGGAAACCATAGAGGGATACTGTCTCAAAAATAAAAGATAGTATTTTATCTGCCACACAACCCCATGACCAAGGATGGGGTAACACAAAAATTAAGAGAGAGAAGTGTGTTACCTGAATAAATGAAAGACGATGAATTCTTCCCAAAAGACTAAAGCAAAGCATGCTACCCAACTTGACTCAAGGCAGTACAACATCAGTTTCCCTCAGGTGTAGATAAGCCAGGATGGAAACTGTTTGCTGATATTCCCAGGAGCCAAGCCCAACATGTTATTTCTCCCTTCACCCTAAGCAAGAGAAAAGAAACATGTTGGCATACACACAGGTCCATGCTGAGTGCCTAATTCATTCATCCTGAAGAACACACAAAAATATACTTTAATGGCAATAGCACGTAGAGACAGGCCTTGGGATCTGATCATAGTTGGGAATCCCAGTAGTGATGACCACACACTTGGTTGCAAAAACAAATGTGGGCATTTTCACCTATCACCATGCCTGGGTCTCAAGATAATTCTATGGTATCAAGTCAGACAGACCAGGGCCATGTGCCAAATCATCATGCATCAACTGTGAACAGATGGAGTCTCCAGGAGAGCATGGTACTGTACAATGTAGGTAAGGACCACAGCACAGCCCACAAAAATCATTCATGTTGGTTATACACGGTTTCAAGAGGGAGATGGGACGTCTCAAATGCTGGCAGTATGTCATGATAATTTCTGCACCATAGCCGCACTGTCTAAATTCTATTAAAAGGCTTCTACTCAAGTCTCAGATGAGGAAGAAAATGCTATAACTGGATGCTATCATTGTTGATAATCCTGGGTCCTGAAAGAAAAAAAGGTCTTCTCAAGAAAGGGCTGAGACTGACTATGGGCAAGGCCTTTGCCGTTAATATTTATTTTTATTTGCGTGGCAGAGGTGTAGGCAGGCACGCAGACAAACATGTGTACAGATGTCCATGGAGACCTGAAGAGGGTGTTGGATCCCCTAGAGCTAGATTTAAAGGTGGTTATGAAGCACCCAATGCAGATGCTATGACCTGAACTCAGATACTCTGGAAGAGTAATATGTGCTCTTAACCACTAAGCTCTCTCTCCAGCCCCAAGCAGTTTTTTATCCTCCCCTTCTAAGACATGTGCCTGGAAATAGAGATTAGAACAGCTGGGAAAGGCAATTCAGATCTCTGAAACCACTAAACAGAAAAAGTGCAAGATCATCAGCTGAGAGCTGAGAAACCACACAGGCCACAGTGGAGATTATTCAGAACATTAAGAAATAGATGCAGAAACTCTGCTAAAGAATGCTCTTCTGCTGAAATCCCTCACCGACTTATATATTAATGAGAGGAGGAGGAAGAAAAAGAGAGTCTCCTTTGCTCTGGAGCCAAAATTTTTCCTGATCCAAATAATCTCATTAAACCACAGTGTGAAGCCTCTCAGGTAAGTAGAACAGTTCCACCTAACAAACACTGCTGCAGAATCTGAACACAGGTATGGCTGACTCAAAACCAGTGCTTATAAGTGTCCTACTTACCTGGGATCTGAGCATGGCTTGCTGTGCACATACTAGGTAAGCTTATACAAGCCACACATCTGTGAGTTCTCAGGTTCCTAGTTCCTTAGGGCCCAACTAGTTCTGACATTTTACGGTTTTAGGATAGAGTTTTGGACTTCCCAGACAAACATTATTTCAGACATTACACATACCAAAATGGTAAGGGCTGACACAGGGGTCACAAAGAAAAACTATTAATATTCTTATACAATAAAAAGTAAACACCTGCCCCTTACAAATATAGGAAGGCCACATTCTTTCTTAATATGTTTCATTAGTTCTTTGCCAATTTCATAAAATTTATTTTGATCGTACTAATTCCCCACTTCTCCCTGTAACCCCCCTCCTCAGATTCACCCCTCCCAATTTTATATCCTCTAGGGGCTTTTAATAACCCCCAAAGTCTAATTTGTGTTGTCCAAATAACCCAGGGGAATGGGACCATCCACTGGAATGTCCACATTCTACTAGCGGAAGGCCATATTCTGACTCAAAGACAGTCCTTTGAACCACAACATTTACCTTCCCGAGAATTACAGTCAGTGTGTCTCTGTCTGTCTGTGTCTGTCGTTTATGTCTGTGTCCGTGTCCATGTCCCTCCTTATGACAGGGTCTCACTGGCAAAAAAATCCACCTGCCTCCACCTCCTGAATACTGAAAACTTTTCACAAGCTATGCAGCAGTCTCAAACCAGTGTTTGGGAGCTCTTGTCACGTGCGTTTCTAACCACAGTGTGGTAGTTTGAAAAAGAATGGCCCCTATATGCTCATATATTTGAATGCTTAGTTACCAGGGAGTGGCACTACTGAAAAGAATTAAAAGGATTAAGCAGTGTGGCCTTGTGAGAGGTAGTGTGTCACTGGGGGTGAACTTTGAGGTTTCCAAAGCCCAAGCCAGTCCTAGTCCCCCTCCGTCTCTCCCTTTCCCTCTGTGTACGGGTGTGTGCATCTCTCTCTGTGTCTCGGTCTGCAGACACCAGTACGTAGTCTCAGCTACTGCTCCAGTGTCACGTATGCTGCCATGCTTCCTTCCGTGATGATGACTAAGTCTCTGTAACCATAAGCAAGCCCTTTATGTGCTTTCTTTCCTAAGAGCTGCCTTGGTCATGATGTCTCTTCACAGCAACAGGACAGTGACTACGATACATTGTGATACTCACAAGTACAATGTACTACTGTGCCTGGTACACAGGAAGAGCACACTCCATTTTAGCTGCAGAATGAACTTAGGTAAAATGAGTTGTACTATCACCTATCAGTATTGTTTTATAGGAACAGCATTAATCATCAGAATAATACAATAATCATAGCATTAATTAATAATAGTAATGATAATTAATAATGGTTCTCAGTGCACTGCAGGAATTGGCCCATTTAATTCTCCCAACCCAACTCCTCACCATTTCCTATCAAAGGTTTGCAAAAATGCCAGGAACACAATAATACTGAAGTGGTTCCAGGTTAGAAATAAAACAGATTTCAGCATATGCTATGGCTCAGTGTAAAGAAACACACATACAGTCTTTTTAAAGCTCCATTGCTCTGCAAAGAGCAGCAGGAAGTTACAAAGGACAAAGTAAAATAAACACACAGTGTCATCTTGCAGACCAACTAGTCAGTCAGGGGAAGCAAGCAGCCCAAAGCCAAGGACCTAAGTGTAAAGTCATTGCTGCCACCCTAGGCTATGGAGAAAGGATACCGGTTAAAAATGCCTTGGCCCAGAATGAACATACAAAATTTCACTAGTCGCTGCCTTATTAGACAATGCCAAGGTCCCCAAGAAGCTGCCATTCCAGGCAATCCTCATTCAGCTTCCATACTTCCCTTTCCCTGAAACCTGCTCTGTCTCGGTCATCCCAGATTCTCTGTCAGAGGGGCAAGCAGAGGTAGGAGGTGAAGGTTCCAACACTCCAATGTGAAGACATTAAAGACAGCAGAAACCATCACTGCTCCAGCCCCAGGCTGCTGCCCTGGCTTTCAGCAAACATGGCTTTTTTTTTTGCCCAAACCTACAAACCTAGAAAGGCAGAGAGATCAGATATCTCCCAACATAGGGACTCCGGGAAGAAGAGGAAAAAAACATCAGCACCCACATAGAAAAGAATCTCTACCATCTATAGTATCAGTGCAGTCCCTCCACAATCCTTATTCTTGTCCCCACTAGTGTATCTGAAACACTTTAGCCTGGGAACCCCATGATGTTTAGGAAAATGGTTAGGTCTCCAAAAGCTTTTGTTTGTAAATAAACTTACCATGTTAGCATAAATAATTATCTTACTAAAAATTATATTTTCAATACCAAAAAAGAGCATAATGGCAACATTAGATTTTTGCAAATCTCTTTTGTATCTTATTTATACTCAAGGAATAGCCAGGTTTTTCATTCACTTTTATAACCCAGTTGGGGGGTAAAATATGAGCCAACCCTGGGTTCACACATGCAGTTTGTTAAGAGGAGGACCTCTGTGGGTATCTGATAAATACAGGTGTTTTTCTTTTTTTTTATTTTTATGCTTTATTTAACTTTATTTTACGTGCATTGGTGTGAAGGTGTCAGATCCCCTGCAACTGGATCTTCAGACAGTTGTGAGCTGCCATGTGGGTGCTGGGAATTGAACCCGGGTCCACTGGAAGAGCAGTCAGTGCTCTTAACCACTGAGCCATCTCTCTAGCCCCCAGGTGTTTTTCTAGATGCTACACTGTAACTCAACAAGTAAACCATTAGCTGTGTTGTGAAAACCAAACTGTGTCTATGGGGTTTGCATAGGAAAATCATCATTCTCTGTATCTACTTCACTTTGAGTTTGGTGACATTAATAAATTTAAACTGCTTATTTTTACAGTGAACCATCTGTACTTTGAAACAGTTCTTTACCCTACACAGTGTTGTCATCAAGCAAACAAGAGATTACTATCATTCTGAAATACTTAGGCTCTTACAGGCTCCCAAAAGGGTCTCAGGAACCCATACCCATTCCCAAGTTTCCCATTCATTAATTCATCCCACCAAGATGCCACTATGTGCCGGGTGCTAGGAACGCAGCAGTGACCAGAGCAAAGCACTGTCATACAGAGGCCAACTGTGCTCTTCCACATCAGGTGCTGAGATCTGCACACGGGAGCAGCGTGTTCCCTGGGAACCCAGCTCAGCCTGAGCTTTGGCAGTTCAACAGTTTTACGATAAAATAGGGCTTTTCTTTGTAATACCAAAATACTCTGGACATGGGGTAGATCAGGATGACCTGCCTCTAGAAGGGGTGCAGCTCACTGCTGAGCCTCTGGAGGGGTAAACCAAGCACACCCTCCCCTTTCACTGCACAGCAGGCTCACATGCACTCATGGTAGATACGATAAAATGGGGTTACTGTTTCCCTGCTTTACAGAGGAAACTGAACCTGAATGAACTCTCTTAAGTTTATTTCTTAATAGGTTAGCCTGGAATCCCAGCAACTGGGAGGCTGAGGCAGGAGGATCACGAGTTCAAGGCCAGCCTCCACTACAGATTAAGACTCTAAAAGAACAAAAGAAACGTATGGTAGGCTCGGGCAGAGCTCTTGCTAAGTATATCTGTCTAGGTTCAGTTTCAATCCTCAGCACTACACAAGAGGATGAGGAAGAGAAGGAAGGAGGAGGAAATGCTGAAAACAAAAGGTAGTTTGTTCTTCCAAAACCCCACTCCTCACACTTCCTTCCTAATACATCAGGTCAAGCCCAGAAAGGAGCAAAGAGAGGGCTGGACTGGCACTTGGCAGTTGCTGCAGTTCAGCACTCTGAGCTCTGTAATTATTTGAGGAGACCTCCCAGGGTGGCTGGAACAGGTCAAAGTCTTAAGGAGTTAAAAAACCAAGCCCTCAGTTTCTAGTGTTGCTGTTCTGGGGAGAGAGCTCCCATATCTGAGCCAAGTGTGCCCGGAAAGTTCATCAACAGCATCTGACCAATGCCACAGCCCTGGGCACAGTCAGGACCTGGGCCTAGGGCAGGCGGTGGTGGCACATGCCTTTAATCCCAGCACTTAGGAGGCAGAAGCAGGCAGATCTCTGTGAGTTCAAGGTCAGCCTGGTCTAGAAGAGCTAGTTTCAGGACAGGCTCCAAAGCTACAGAGAAACCCTGTCTCGAAAAACCAAAAAAAAAAAAAAAAAAAAAAACCCTCTTTCAGAAGAACAAACTTTATTGCTCTACCCCTCTGCACCACCTATTTTACAGATGGAAAAGTGAGCCCAGAAGCCACACCTTCCAAATCTCCCAGTGAGTCGGTGGTGTGACAGAAGCCAGCTCTCATCTTTTCCTGGAAGCCCTGACAGCAGCCCACCCCACCCTGCCATCCAGGAGCCTCCTGAACTGCAGTCACGTATTTGTGATCAGCAACAACGCACAAGCCATTAGGAAAACAACTGTTTAGAGAGGATGGGTGCATACATAGCAACGACCTGAGCAGTCACCCAAAGCACAACCAGCCCCAAACCTTGGCCACCTCCAAGCCCCACATGGCACTTCCTCTCCTCCCATTCACTGTGCCAACTCAGTCCCCACCAAGGTTAAAAAGAAGTGAAGTTCCCTTCTGCCTGACTGGTCAGTGCATTCCACTGACTCAGAGTGCTGGAGAAGACACTGTTCATTTTCCCTGAGCTGGGAACTGGCCCACATCCGGACCTGACACTAGCAGGAGGGAGCCCTTGGCCACTGAGCATGGGAAGATGAATGGAGAGCTATTTTCTAATGTTCTGTTCCTGTCTTTATTCCAGAAGGCTTGGTACCTGTGCCAGAGTTGCTCTAAGTATGGTTTCCAGACCATTGCATCCAGAAACACACCTGGGCATGGACAGTCAGGTGCAAGGGTCCCGTCTAGGAGTCAGAGGAGTGAATCTTAACAAGCTCCTCAGGGAATTCTTTCTTGCAGAATATAGTTTGAGAATCACTGGCAATCTGGGTTTATGTTCATTCATTCATCCGACATTTGCTGCATGTCTTCCACATAATAAAGCAGACATACAAAAACAAATGTCATTTGCTTAACACCTCAGGTCTAAAGTAGGTAACACAGTGGTGAGTGCTAAAGATCACCAGGCCTCAAGAGTGGGAGAGATGAAGTTGCCTGCCGAGCGGCTTTACCAAAAAAAGAACCATGGAGTTGAGATCAAGAACATCATTTCTTACCTTAGCTCGCTTTTAGCATTGCCTTTGTCTCAGCCAAAGCCAGACCCAACCTGTCCTCACATAACCTAGTACCCCCTGTTTCCTCAACAACACTCACACATGTTTATGGATGCACAGAAAACCAGAGCAGAGCTCCGTAGATCACATGCCACAATGGTAGAACGCTTGCCTAGTATGAGTAAGGTCCTCAATTTGATTCCCAGCAAAATACACACACATGCATTCACAGGCGCAATGCAATTTGTTAAGAAAATAAATAATAATAAAAGGCTGAAAGCAAATCCAAACAGGGGCTAGTATCAGCAAGTGTACCCATCTCAAGCCTCTAGCCTCTCCCCACACAAGAGCTGCCCCCTGAGAGTTCTTCTCACACTTCTATCTTCCCTAAGGGTTGTAAGAGCTGAAGCTGTGCACTGACAGGACACTTCCCTCAGACCCGTGGCACTGGAGATGCTCGCTCAGGACACTCACACTTTGTGACAGTCATGCCTTGTCCTGACTGGGGAGAGACCTCCTGATGCCTCATTGTCCCCACTGACTCCCATTACACCCTTGCTTCATCTTTGTATCTTTTCAGAAGGAACTCAGAGATAATGACCCAAAGAGGCAGGCATGGGGGAGGAGAGAGAGCCTTCTCCCCTCTCAGGGCTAAGTCATTCCCAAAGGCAGAGGAGAAGAATTAACCCCAGCCAGAAACAGTGAGCTCTAACATCTTAGGTCATGACAAACACACCCTTGAGAGGGCACAGCTGGGTGGAAGAGAGTCTCTTCAGAGCCCCTCCTCATATTTCTCTCTTCCAGACTCCTCCACAGAACACAGCTTCCCTCCCCAACCTCCCCCGGATGGCAGTGGTCTCTGAGTGTCAGTCTTTGCTGGCAGCCAGCATCTTGCCATGAGATGGGCATCTGACTCTGAACCAGCCAGGTAATGGGGTTTCTCTGAGAGATCACATGCCACACTCCAGCAAGGAGCACCAACATCAAGACAAGGAGTCCCAGGAGGAGAAAAAACTCTCATCATGCATTTCCTCTAAAATGCCCTTTGGTTCTGCCTGTCACTCCCTGCCTGTCCACACTCTCGCTTACCATAAATGTCAAGACCAGGAATCAACAACTGGTTCTGCAAAGAGCCAGTCGATACTTTAACCTCTGCAGGCCACAGGCCACAGACTAATAAAACTTTATGGACAGTGACGTTTGAATTTCATATAATTTCACACGCTACAATATACACTCTTTGGGTCTTGTTTCGACCATTTAAAAATGCAGAAACCACTCTCAGTTGCGGGCTTCACGAAAACAGGAAGGAGGAGCTAGGGGCATGGCTTAGGTGAAGGAGCTTGCCACCAAACCTGATGGCCTGTTTTCAATACCCAGGATCCACATGGTAGAAGAAAACTGATTCATACGAAACATCCTCTGACCTCCTAACACACACGGAAAGACACGGACACACACACTCTAAATGTAATTTCCTTAAGAAAAGGACTAATAAAGCCTACACTAAGTATATAGTCTCAAGCCTTCATGTTCTCACCTACACAAGGGGCTTCCTCTTCAAAATCTCCCTCACGTTGACCTCTGACTTCCACATGAGGGCACACACATGCACAAGCACGCACACATACAAATGAATACAATAATTACTTTAAGAGGCGGAAAGTACGCTGCTCCCTAGTCTACACCTTTGTCCCTTGTTCCTAAACTCCTTCACTCCCTGTTAAATCCATCCTGCTCCTTCCACTAAAACGTCCACTAGAATCCTGCCTTTCTCTTCCTGTCTCTAGTACTCCAGGACACCATTCTACCATTGTCTCTACCAAGAACCACCGAAGCCTATGATCTTCAATTCTACTGTATCTGTCATGGCAAACTTGACCCAGATCTCATCCTTAAAAGTATTCCCTGCTCCTCCAACCCCAACACAGTCTCAATTCCTATACCACTCTAGGCCACTCACTTAGCTACCAAGGAACTTAAAATCTGCTACAAGAGTGAAAAATAGATAACTACGTGATGGGGACGAAGTTAGGGTGTGGCTTCCTGGGACCCGGAGAAAGCCGGTATGTGGCCCAGGTGCTCTCTCTATGTGGTTCCCTCGCAGTACAGCTGAGCTTGGACTTTTCGTTCCTGTTTCTTGAGTTTTTCCCTTATAATAAATAAAAATATAATTGTTATTTCTTTTAGCTAGCCTGGTTATTTCCCAAATCGAGCTAACTTCAAAAGCTACATAAGAATAGATTAGTTATAATGCTTGCTTACAGGATTATAAATAGTTCATTGCTATTTACAAAGCAACTGACGGAATGCCTCCATAAGGGTTTAGCCCTGTAACCTGAATGCTGAATAAGGATCCATAGGCTATCAGCAGTCTGTGTTTCAGGCTGTGGGCCAGGGGATATGTGCCTGGACAGCATTCTGTAATGTGAGGAGCAACAAACAGGTCACAATAGGTCTCTAAGAAATACATTTGGGGACAACCATAAAAACTGGGAGGGATCTATGGCTCGTTCAGAAAGAATCACTCCCCAGCCTCAAAGATCAACATATAAGATCAACCAAGGACCCGTGAGGATCATGGGTGTTTCATCTCCCAATCTCTCCTTCAGTCCATACCCACAGCTCAAATGAGAGCTGGGCACAAGGGCTCATCCGTCCTGTTTTCTGCTATCTAACCCGACTTATTCATTTTGAAAAATGTTGCACTCAAGTTGAAACTGTAATTCCATACTTAGTGCTATAACTAGGACATGGAAGAGCAAGCAATTTTTTTAAAGAAAAAAGAAATGTTCTTTTCTTCCATTTATAAAATCACTTTCTTTAAAAAAAATAATTTTTCTGGCATTTCAATAGTTTATATTTGATTTTTATAAAGAGGCAGATGTTTCTGTAATCCTCCCCTCCTTCCTTTAGGACTTTAAAAATAGAACTCCAAGGAAAACTCTTAAACACAACCACCGCGGGGTCTTCCATTGATGCCAACTCCTACAGGCTTCAGTGGCCAGCATTTCTGTGCCAAAGAGACTTTGAAATCAACTCTTTGAAGTGAGGCCTGCTGCTTTGTCAAGGCTAAAAGTTAAAATGGAAGTTAAAAGATGAGAAAGAAGACGATACACAAGCATGAGAAGGGGAAGAAAACCCATTTTACCCTTTACCATGGTTAACTCCAGGCCAGCTTGATTCACTATCAGCAAAACTTTATTTATGCTCAAAGCACTATGCTCTCTGGAGAAACAGAGAGAGGGCAAACAGTACATATGCAACACACTGTAACATAACAGCAAAAGTGAAATTCCCCTTTAGGAGGAGAGAAGAGGTCAGGGGTCAGATATCAACACTGAGCAAGAATCCACTACAGTCAAGTCTTGTACAGGTATGAGCAAGAATCCCCTGTGCAGGTATGACATCGACACCATCTCTAGCATCTCTGCGTGATTTCATGAGGCTCTGAGATCCACACACCCATATCATTCCTTAGCTGATACGCAGATGGCAGAATCTAACCACATCAAGTCTCCATGCTCTTCCCACAGGGCAGATTCAATAAAAATATACCTGGATGGGGGCAGAGGACAGACCTTGGAAGGTTTCATGGACAAAAGGTACTTCAAAATGCAGACGAGATAACCAGACTTTTAGAAGCTACAGCTTGGAAAGGAGACATTCCACAGTTTCTCAGAGAGAAAACTAGGAGCTAGCTCAACATGGCTGTTGAGGGGTGTGAAGGCAGAAAGGGGGATCAAGGCACAGGATACAAAATGCCACCAATGGCTTCAGGGCAGGTAAAGAACACAACCCTACATCAAAACATTCTTCTTAAAAACTGTGGAGAAACATTAAGGAGCCACAGTATGAACAGACGTAGTGGCGCACGCCTTTAATCCCAGAACTCGGACGGCAGAGACAAGTGGGTCTCAGTGAGTTTGAGGCCAGCCTGGTCTACAAAGTGAGCTCCAGGAAAGTCAAGACTGATACACAGAAAAAAGTCCATCCATCTTGGGGGGGGGGGGTAGGCACATATTGGAGGATTGCCAAATGGTAAAGGGTAGCTTGAGTTATACAATGAGTTCCAGGCCGGGCAGACTACATAGTAGTTCCTGTTTCAAAAACTAGAAGAGAAGCTGAACACAGCAGCATACACCTTTAATCTCAGCATTCTGGAGGTAGAGGCAGGAGAATTCAAGTCTATATACCATCCTGTCACTGTCAAAAAAAAAAAAAAAAAGAGGAGGTGGATGAAAAAAAGGAAAGGGAGTTGTTAAAAAAAATAGAAAATCACAACAAATATCACTGCTTGTTGTACAACACTGACCAACAAAATGTTGGAAATTTAAGTTCTCAGTTATTTTCTGTGTTTTTCTGAAGCTAATGCCCCATATGGAATTTTCTCACTGGCTCCTCTATATGTGAGATGACCCTCTGTATGCTGTAAATATGTTTTATTACCATTGGTTAATAAAGAAGCTTCTTTGGCCTATGGCAGGGCAGAATATAGCCAGGTTGGAAGAGATATATAAAGAGAGTAGGTGGAGTTAGAGAGATGCCATGTAGCTGTCAAAGGACGCAGAAAGAGGCAAACACCATGTAGCTAGCTGCCCAAGAGGCAAGAGGTAATAAACCACGAGCCTCATGGTAAAGTATAAAATAATAAAAATGGGTTAATTTAAGGCATAAGAGCTAGCTAGAAATATGCCTGAGACATTAGCCAAACAGTATTATAATTAATTTAGTTTCTGTATGATTATTAGAGTCAGGGCAGCTGGGAATGAATGAGTGGTCCCCATTTACGACTCTATTTGCAGAGAAAACCCCAACTTGACCGTGGACTGGTAACCATCACGCCTCCCTCACTGCACCTCTGCTGAACTTCTGGACAGGCAGCACCTACTCTGACTCCTCCCCCTCAGCTGGTGACACTCCATATCCTCTTCAGTTATTTCAGCAAGCATGAATAACTCCCAAAGTGCCTTAAAAACAATGATACACTGCACGTTAGAGAACAACCAACATGAAAGTCAAAAAGCATGAAACAAGAGACAGTGGCCTCGGGGCCAAGCTTCAAAGTCTCCATGACAGTCACGCTGACACTGAACCCATGGCTTCACCCTAAACTGTATGATGCAATAATCTAATTTTTTCACACCAACTTTACCAGCTCCCCTCTTAATTACAAGAAAAATAAAGCTGAATTAATTTTATACTAAGACTCACAAAGTCTGCATACAATGCCAGGATCACAGAACAGGCAGGGGGAGATGTATCCTATCAAAATGATACCACTTGATATCACGTATTGCCTAGAATCTAAAGTGTATAGTAACTTGGGTCCTATGCTGGGTCATTAGAATTTGAGGCATGAAATCTTTTATTCTTATTAAGTAAAAGGATATAAATATATCCACACACAAATTAATCCAATGTTCCAACGAGCTAATAGAAGACAGCTGAAATCATTATTTCTGGTGGGAGAAAACTTAGAACACAGAACAATGAAGATATTTAAGGCCATAAGTATAATTTTGTCACATGAAATACATGAAAACTCCTGAAGCTATCTTAAATATTCTACCCAGGTTATAACATGTGTCTCTAAACTCAGCATCAGAGAGGTGGGAACAAGAGGGTCACTGAGTTCAAAACAAGCGTAAAAATAAGGCGTAAGACACAGAACATAAATAAAATAAACCTCAAAAAACCAAAATATATAACACTAACATCCTGAAATTTTTCAGCATGAACTGGATATGGTGAGAAACACAGGCAAGCCCAGCACCTCAGCAGATGCAGGAGAACCAGGAGCTCAAGATCAGACTTAGTTAACCACAAATTTGATGTCAGTCTAGCCTACATAAGATTCTATCTCAAAAACTAAAAATTTGAAAATATATCTATTTGCAAAAATAAATGAGTCAACAATAAATGCAAGAAAAAAACTTTTAGACATGTACAATTATATAAGTTGACTTTTATATATCACATAAACATAATGTTATCTTTTTAACTTGTATGAATGAGAGGTTTATACATATGCGCATGTCTGTGACATACGTGCACATGAACATGGAAGCCTGAAATCAATGCTGGGCATCTTTTATTGATCTCCACCTAATCTATATGTGTGTTGCGTGTGTGTTCCTGTGTTCAGGCATCAAGGGTGCACATGGAGGCCAGGGGTTAACATCTGTGTCTTCCTCTTATTACTTTCCACACTATTTTTTAGGACAGAGTTTCTCACTGAACCTGGAACTAAACTGGCTAGCCATACAGTCCTTGGATCCTCCTGTCTCCACCCTGAAGAGCTGGGATTTCAGGCACACGCTGCCTCACTTGGCTGCCTGCCCCCACTCCCACAAGTGGTGCTGGGGATCTGAACTCAGGTCCTCATGCTTGCATAGCAAGCACTTTACCCCTGAGCCCTCTCTCCAGTCCCTGGACATAATTTATTTTAAAAAATTATTTTCTCCATCATGTAAGGGAGGAAAAAACGGGAAAAAAAAAAGTAAAAAGATATGAACCATCCCTCCCCCCCACTCCAGTTTGGAAGGAAATTCTTATATGAAGGGGAAAAGGATCTTTTCACTATGAGGCAAAAAAATCTGGACATTTTTAGGTTACAGTGATTCACTCATAATTAAGAAGACATGGATACCAGGTACACCAACATACACCTTTAATGTCAGCACTTGGGAGGCAGAGGCAGAGAGATCTCTGTGAGTTCAAGGACAAGCCTGTTCCACATAGAGAGTTCAAGGCCACCAAAGCTATACAATGAGACCCTAGAAAAGAAGGAGAAGGCAGCAACAGCTGCCATTACCTCCATGACCAATGAATAAGACTCATTCTCACAAAGGCAAAAAGTAAGCATTGTTATGTACTTTACACACATCATCTCTTCATCTTACAGATAAGAAAAACAAGATCGAATAATGAGTAGGTGGGTGGACTGCCCTGCAAGGCTTGCTAAAGAAGGTGACCATCACAGAAGCACCATTTCCAAAGATGCCAAGAAGAGAATGACCTCACGTGGGATCCCCCTCATGAAGCTGGGTTGCCTCCTCAGCCTCCAGAGTACTGGAATTAGGGCCAAAATAGGGCAAAAATAATCAAGACACATGGAGAATGGTTGGCATTGCTGGGGAGGTGTGATGGTTTGATCTTGACTACCAATTTAATGGGATTTAGAATAACCATAAAACAAATCTCTACCCCCCCAAGTATATAATAAAGTAGATATTCATCAATTTAGTGCCTCAAATCATCTCAAGCATCAGTAGCGACACAACCAACACTTTCAGCAACACAGACCAGAAAAACTCAAGAAAACCAACCACAGGAGAGGAGGGAAGCTTGGTGGGTAAGTATTTGCCATGCATGCATGGGAACCTGATTTCACATCTCCAGCACCCACAGAAAAACCAAGCACACCTCAGCTAGCATGGAGGAGGCGGAGACCAGTGGCAACTGGAGCTGGCTGCCACTTAGTCTGACCAAATTGGTGAGCTCCTGTCTCACAACAACAACAACAGTAATAATAATGTTGATGATGTAGAGAATCAACTGAGAAAGACACTCCTCCACATGCATCCAAGATGTATATATGCATGTACACACACACACACACACACACACACACACACACACACACACAATAAGAAAATAGTGAATGAATTTTTAAAAAAACAGTGGCTTTGGAAGGAAACAATTCTGCATTTAAACTCCCCACTCTGTCTTCTCCCCAGCAAATCTTTGGAGTTGTGTTCTCTGAGTCAGCTGTTTGTCACTGTGACAAGGCAGACAGCACCTTCGCAGTTACTATGGTGGATGATTCTGGAGAATACCAATCTATAGGGCACAGGATTCTTCATTGGGATGACTGAAACACTAAGTAATGTGCCAAGGATATAGTTGTGTGATGTTCCTAACAATAAAGCAATTAAGTGAGAGTTGTTATTACTGATTATCATTATGAGCCATTAAGTCTGTTCTGGACCTTGTAGAAGGTTCCCTACAATGAAAGGCAGATGAGAGAGATGATATTTATCCCTTCTTTTAACTTGTGTGCAGTGCAGTGCAGTTCTAGTGAACCAATAATTATTCAACCCAGGAAAATCAGACCTCTCTAGCACTCAGAAAACAACGATAAACTTCTTCAGCAACTGCAGTTAGAGCAGCCACATGACATTCCGACCAGCGAGGCCCTAACATGTAACATCAAACTACCAGATTTCCTTCTGCATGTGAAAATGTCAAAGCCATTTCTAATTAAAGAAAATAAGGAAGTTCTGCCTTTCCCAACAATACCAATAAATGATACTCACTGCTGATGATAAATTTCCAGAGAGTAAATAATAAGACACATACTCAATAATCCCACTTAAGATATTTTCCACAAAGAATAATGCACAGAACAGAAACTCTTAGCAGTAGAATTCTGTTTTAAATCAGATCATCAGCCATAGCAAAATCAAAATGCCCATAATGGGGAGTCCATCATTCAAACATATCAGTGGGGTGAATTAAAGTATACCTACCAAAAGAGAGGAGAACTATGAGAGAAAAATAAACCACAGAGCTGATCCACCCATACTATGGAGAGAGCCTGAGTTCACTGCCCAAATTCACAGCTCAATCAATGAGCTAGGCTCCCCTGGTACCATTCCTTACCATGAAATAAGGATCCAATGTATAAGAATATGGATTTTCCATTCTGTGCCAACTGTAAATATTTATCTGATGCTCAATCAAATATAATATACAGCACTTTTTGAACCCCAAAAGAATGACTTAGTGGATGGGAAGCTAGCTAAGAGGTGTGCACTCCCCAATGGGATAGACAAATATTGTTTGTATACTCTGAGATGATTCAAATTATTTCTTCTCTTGTGATTTTACCTGAACCTCATTCTGCCTCTTCACTTTGATCTGAAAATCTGTAAAAACTGAGATGAAAATCATCTACTTCAGATACACTTCTACCATCTATGTTCTTGAACATCAACTTAGCTCCAAAGTGAGTACTATACTGTCTAGGGGCACTGTCCATCATCACCAGACAATAAGCATTCCACTCAAATAACATAAATTTCCTATCAGCACACCCGCTATCACAATCGACTAGAATTGCCAAAAGATGAAAACAGATGCACATCTTAGTCTCAACAGTCACCTCCTCTGTACCAGATAAGCTGATCCCAGAACTGAGTTCAAAGATCATTTTCTCTTCAAAGCTGACCTGAGAGTCTCCCCCCTCCATGGGCTGATCTGGAATGAAAAGGAGCCTACATAAGAATAGCAGCTGTCAAAAACCACCAGACTTTGCAAGGCAGAATCCATGTCTTGTTTGATTTTCAGAAAACTGGGAGGAAAGAGCTTTCTTGTCCTTCATTTCACACGTGAGTCAAACGAGGATTAGAGAGAAAAGGGACTTAATCAACATTTATCAAGAAGGGACATACTGGATCCAATGCAAGGTTAATGCAAGCTTTGAGTTCCTCTATCTGGGAAATGCAATACAAATACAGACTACACGGATTCTCATCCTACTGAAGTTCAAATTTCATCTGAACAAGGTCCATTCAAGTCTTTTTAAAATTTTTAAAAATTCTTTATGTATGTGCGTGTGTGTGTGTGTGTGTGTGTGTGTGTGTGTGTGTTTACACATGTGTGTGGGTACCCAAAGAATGTAGAAAAGAATGTCCCCAGAGTTACTGGAGAATCAGAACTTTGAGTTACTGCAGGTAATGAACCATCCATCACGGCTGCTAGGAACCAAATTAATCATTATTAGTCTAAACCAATAAGCCATTTGTCCAGCCCTCCCATATATGTCTCACCTGTTTTCAGAACCTGAGCAGTGGTTAGCCTGTATTGCCTGTATTTAAAAAGTTCCTGATGGCTAAATTGAGCCAATCAACACAACCACTAGCAACAAGGCTACTTTAGGCATGCCACTTTTCCAAATGAGGAGTAAGTGATGAAGAGCTGGGTGTATGGTGCTGGCTTGTCTTCTGGCACTGGGTATTCTGCCAGTCAGTTCTTAGCTCACACTGAGCTGGACTAATGTTTTCCAGGCCAGTAGCATTTCAGACCTTGTAGGTAGAGACCACTTGTTTGTTCCTGGCCGCCCAAACCCAAAATAATCACACAGAAACTATACTAATTGCAATACTGTTTGAACACTAGCTTAAGCATATTTCTAGCTACCTCTTACATCTTAAATTAACCCATTTCTATTATTTTATATTTTACCAAGAGGCTCGAGTCTTTCTCCTCCAGTGGCTACATGGCATCTCTTTGACTCCACCTACTCTCTCCTCCTCTATCAGCGTGGAATTCCCGCCTTGTCCTATTCTGCCCTGCAACAGGCCCAAAGCAGATTCTTTATTAACCAATGTTATTCACAGCATACAGAGGGAACTCCCACATCATGACCTTATGCACCCTTAGAAACTCAGTATGTGCAGAGGTCCCTGGGTTGCAGAGGCACCTGAAGACTTGCTTCTCCTTTTCGGTTCTTCCTGCCCTATCTGTACCTGGCAATATGTTCTCATTTTGCATGCCTCTCCACTTCTCTTACTTTCCTGCTTACCTAGATGGAAACTAGAAGAATTACACTTTTTGGACTGGTCTTTAAAAAGTGAATAAAAGGGGGGCTGGAGAGATGGCTCAGTGGTCAAGAGCACTGTGTGCTCTTCCAAAGGACCCGAGTTCGATTCCCAGCAACCACATGGTGGCTCACAACCATCTGTAATGAGGTCTGGTGTCCTCTTCTAGCAGGCATACATGCAAACAGAATATTGTATCCATAATAAGTAAATAAATATTTTTTAAAAAAAGTGAATAAAAGGACTCTTCCCTGAGAAAAGCATCAATGCACGCCTGGGGAGCTCCGTTCTTACTGCTTCTTGGATTTTGTTTTTTCCTTGTGGTTTCCCTTTGCTCTGGCTTGGCCAGTCAGATCTAGAACAAAGAGGACTCTCCCCTTAGAAGAGGGCCTTCCCTTTTCATCTCCACGTAAATTCACGCACTGAAGGGTCACCGGATCTAAGCTGAAACTTTCTTCCTGGACAATGGGTTAGAGAGAGAGAAACCATGTCTGACAGGCACAGCCTAGTGAGCTGCAGAGCACACACTTCAGGCACTCGCTGGTTATGGCCAGAGCCACCTTTGGCAAACCACTGCACTGTCTTTCTTTCCTTCCCACCATGTTTGCAGAATGGTATCTCCTGCAGGCCAGGGAGGCAGCTTCCAAGCTGGAGGTTCTATTAATTGCTCTGGGGGTGGGGAAAGAGTGTCATCAAAGGAAGGATCTCCTTTCCAGGAGACTTCTTACTCTGGTAATCTAAGGTTTCTAAGTGGAAAGAGGGGACAGCCGAAAGAGAGTCCCTCTACTTCCCTCTTTTCTATAGCCCCACCACAAGTTTCAGAAGGCCCAAACTAAAACTGAAGATCTGCATTCTTCTTTCTTTGTGTAAAGCAAATTCCCCTTTTCACTGTGGCTCTGGCAGATGCCCAACAAAAGTCATTTAATTGTGATATATTTAGTCACATTTCACTGTGACCCTGCAAGGTGTCTACAGCTATTCAGAAGACCACCTGTCAACAACAGGATGGAGAATCCCCATGAAACTAGCCCTACGTCTAGCTCCTCAGGAGGAGGATACAGTACAGTGAACTCTGAGTTTAAATCCAGACCCATCCCTTGCATCTATTCTTCTCTCACAGACCTAGCTCCTGAGACCCCACCCCACCAGCTCTAGGGCAATGTAGAGACCCTGTGCATAGAATTTAGGAGATGGCAGGGACCTCCCTTGTTAGCAGTGAGGCCCATCTCAGCATTAGAGAAGCAGGCATTCTTATTTCCTTTTTTTTTCCTGCAATGTATACTGTTTTCTAGATTTTTTTTAAGAAATAGATATATGGCAGGAATGATCAGATCAGTATGGTACAAAATACAGGATTCTAAAGGTCAATTGCCCAGGTAAATTCCATTTGGCAAAAGCATGGATCAAAAGCGTCATGGGAGTTGAAGAGAGGACTCAGTACACAAGCATGAGGGTACCTGCATTCCATTCAGGCTGCCCAACTGAAACCAAAGTCAGGCATAGCCACATGCGTATGTCATCCCAGTGTTGGGGAGGTCAGAGCCATGTGCAGCAAACACTCCTGTCATAACAGCATGTAATGAGGTCTACAGGTACATCCTAGCAACTCAGGAGACACTTGTAAACAGTTCTAAAGTATAATAAATGACAAATAATTACAAGAGAGAAACAGACAGACAGACAGGGCTCAGGGTTCATGGAGGACTGAATGACCAATGGAGCTTGAGGAGTAAGGGAACAGGTCTAAGGCATGCTAGGACCGCGAGACGTTCCTTCCCCATCACTGTCTACAATGAGAGGGAGCCCAGGCATTTTCCCTGCTTTCTAAGCTAAACCACCACGATGGGAGTCATGGCTTTCACTGCCTCCCTTAACCTCCAAAAAGAGTTATATACAAAAGGAAAAGGACCTGTGTGCCCCACAGTGGTTGAAACCAAGAGTGGAGAGGAAGGAAGAAGAGCACTGCCCTTTGAGAATACTAGTCCAACATTTGTGCAGAAAACAGGTCACACAAACTGGAAGTGGCTTAGAGGGGAGGCCTGAGATAGTTTTGCTCTGTTTTATTTACCAATAAGTCTAATGACTTATTTTATGAATGTTATGTTTGCATATATGTAAATGTACCACATGCACACCTGGTGCCCTCAGGTCATAAGAGGGCATCAGATCCCTGGTACAGGATGGTAAGCCACCATGTACTCTTAAGAGCCCCGCCAACTCTCCAGTCTAAGAAGATGGTTTGAAAGACACCGTCGAAACTGAAACAGCACCAAATACCCACTTAAGAGCTAGCCTTTCACAGAAGAGAAACCTCAACTCACAGGCAGCAGGCTGTGTGTGTGTGTGTGTGTGTGTGCGCGTGCGCATATGTATGTGTGTGTATATATGTTAATGAAAGAGCGGGGCCCTTTGTTCCTTCCCGCCTGGCTAGCTCACACACAAAATAATCACACAGAAACTGTATTCATTTAAACACTGCCTGGCCCATTAGCTCTAACTTCTTATTGGCTAATTCTTACATCTTAATTTAACTCATTTCCATTAATTGTTGCCATATAACTGTGGATTACCAGCAAGATTCTAACCAGTGTCTGTCCCAGGCAGGAAATCCATGGCGTTCCACCACTCTTCCCTTCTTCCCAGCATTCAGTTCTGTCTACTCCGCCTACCTAAGGCTGCCCTATCAAAAGGCCAAGGCAGTTTCTTTATTCAACCAATGAAAGCAACACATAGACAGAAGAACCTCCTACACCATATATATGTACATATGTATGTATGCAAGTATGTATGTGTGTATATGTGTGCATGTATATGTATTATGTGTGTATGTGTGTATATGTGTGCATGTATATGTATTATGTGTGTATGTGTGTATATGTGTGCATGTATATGTATTATGTGTGTATGTGTGTATATGTGTGCATGTATATGTATTATGTGTGTATGTGTGTATGAATGGGTATGTGTATATATGTATGTATGTGTTTGTGTGTATACATGGTATACATGGGTATGTATATGTAGTTGTGTGTATGTGTATATATGCATGTATGTGTATGTGCATACATATGTGTGTATGTATGTATCACTAAGGATGAAAACTAAAGCCAAAGCATGAACTCATCTTTAAAAACATGCTGAGAAGTTTCTCCAACAAATACCAGATTCTCACTTCAGAAACAAAAGCCTCTGGGTAAAATAAATAGAAGGGAAAAGCTTCCCTCACACAAGCCAGGGGAACCTCCTTACTGCAGACCAAGCTCTGACCTTTCTATGAACTCGAAATAATTGGCTCATGATTTCACAAATTGAGAAGAATGGCAAGCATTTTGAATGATGCTAAGAGTCTTCCTTTTTGTTGGGAAGCCAAGTGTATCTGTCAGAGCAAAAGTAGCTAAAACCATACAATGTCCTTCCGTCAGAAGCAGGAGGGAGGTAGCTGGCAAAAGGCACCTTCCTGGATACTGCCACTGGGTTTGTGGAAGCAGAACTTCAGTGGGAAGTGAGCAAGAGAAGCTAAGTTCTCTTCATTCAGCAAGTACGTTCTGAGCACCCACTGTGCACAAGCTGCTGTTTCGGAGGGTGCACAGGACGGTCAGGATCCTGCACTCCTGAGCTGCACTTTGTAGAATGGTGTTAGTTCTCTTACCTGCAGATCCTCATTTGTTCCCACACACAGGCCAATCCCAGAGCCCCTGTAGCCAGAACTTCTGACAAGAACAAACCTGTGTCACAGGCTCCACTATTGGCAAGGAGGACGTGATGCAGCAAACGTTAAGAAAGTGCTTCAGAAACAAAGCTGCCTGCGGGCCAATCCGTCATCAGCCCAAGTTTTTCTTCTTCCTCCATACCCCGCAGCACCTTGCCTGTCCTTATTCAGCTATTTCCGTCTCCAGGTTCACTGACATTGACTGACAGGTAGCTGGAGATAACAGTTCTGAATGCCTGCCATTCTATAGTAACAACAACACTCCACGTGGTGCAGTTTCTAAGAAACTTGTATGCTGGTGCCATTAATATCCTCATTTTACAAAAGAAAAGACCAAAATAAAGGAAGGCCAAAAGAGCATTATCCAAAGGTTCACAGTGCGTGCAGAACATCTTAGCCCTTTGTAACAAGCAAAGAAACTGGTTTTCTCAAACAACATTTCCTAAGAAAACCCACCAGGGACCCGGGTAGCCACTCCAGGCTTCTTTTTGCTCACACCCTTCAGGATTGGGTTTGCAGCCTGGTGAGAAGTGGCAGAAGAAAGATGGTATACACATATGCATCTGACTCCATACTGCCCTGCACAGACCTACTGTGTCTGCCTTAGTTTTCTTATCTGTCCACTGGTTAACTGTTAACAATTCAACAAATTAACAAAAAGTACTTTGAAAACTATGACAAAGCCAGGCTTAGAGGCAGAGGCAGATGAATCTCTGTGAGTTCTAGACCAGTCAAGGTTACAAAGTGAGACCCTGTCTCCAAGAGAAAGAAAAGGTGTATTAACACAGCTACACTGTGCCTCTTGGTATCTCTCCCTCTCTGAAATGACAGTAGTGTTACCCTGCTCATCAAACTCAGAGTGCACACTGCTGCCACGTCTGAGTCATCCCCTGCACGTGGCCCCCCTAACGTATATTCATTGCACATACATACACCAGAACAGGGTCACATGCCACTCCTGCTGCAAATGAAAACTAAGAGAAAGGTTTGAGTGAAGTAGGAGACTGGGAGACAAGAGTTTAGGGCACTGGAGTTCCAGTGACATCTGCCACATAAATGACAGGAGTTTAAGGCACTGGAGTTCCAGTGATGCCCGCCACAGAAATGACAAGAGGCCCTGGAACCAGGCCATGAGCACCTAGACTTCAAAAACCGATTCATATTATCCTGAAAGAGAGGGAATGAGGAAGAGAAACAGGGGCAGTTTTCCTTTGCTAACGGGCAGTGGGACTCTGCCTCTATTTTTTTTTAATGCTTTTTTTCTAAAAGAAATTGTTGAAGTGTTAGTCCTACTAAAATACCCATCAGTCTAGGAGTGTCTTCCAGACTTACTAAAATTAACAGGAGCCACTTTAGTGGAAGGAAGCTGGCATTACTTCCTGGCTTCTGACTTGTCCAGTTCTGCATCTTTCCAAGTCTGTGGGTAGGTAAAACAAATGTTGGCTCTTCAAATGTCCTGACTGACTTTGTTGCTTATGTGGCAACATGAGCTTGGATTATTTTAATTAAAAAAAAAAAATAGCTTTCGCTCCTGTAAGGTGTGGAGAGGCAGCACCTCCGCCTTGGTTTACAAGGAAGGGTTCCAGTACAGCTTGCTTTCAGGCTTCAAAGGGGGCTTCTCCGCAGTGATTCCAAACTGCACTCGAATGCTTCATTAATGCAAAACTCTGATAACTTCTTCTGGTCTTCGTAGGTAAATACTCATACAAAGAAAACAATAGTAAATAGGTCATATTTAAAAAAATCTCCTTCATAGGAGCAGGAAAGATGTCTTAGGAATTAAACACACTAACTGCTCTTCCCGAGGACCCAGGTTCTTGGGTTCAGTTCCCAGCACCCACAACAGGAGCCTCACAACTGTGTAGGGAATCCAAAGCCCTCCTCTGGCCTCTTCAGACACACTCACAGGTACACACACATACACATAAATAAATATTTTTAATCTAGTTCTCAGACCTGGCATATCTGAGTTAACTCACAAAGCTGGAGTGCTGGAAGCTGTAGCTCAGCTGGCAGAGGGCTTCCCTGGCATACACAAAGCCCTGGGTCCAATCCTCAGCATCACAACAGTAAACAGCAGTGAAGGTCTATACTCCCAACACTTAAGAGGTGGAGGCAAGAGGGTGAGAAGTTCAAGGTCATTCTGAGGTAAACAGTGAGGCTAGCCTGGGCTACATGAATCCCTCCCCCTTAAAAAAAAGCATGGTGTTTAGGAGGCAATCATTCTTATATACAATACTTTACTTAAAACATTCTACCATAAAGCACGCTTTTTTCAGGACCCTCAATCTCCAAAATACCCTATTAACTATGCTCAAAGTCCCTTAAAAGCCCCAATCAAACTACGTTCTTATCCTTTTAAGAACAGGGTTTGAGCCAATAGGGCAGAAGGAGCAGGGTTAAGAGTTTATAGGAGCATAGACTCTAGGAGCAGTCACAGCAGACATGCATACTGTAGTAATGCAACCTTACACTAATGACTGGTCCTTTCTCAGCCTGACCTCTGAAAGGGAAGTAATCAACAGGAACTACCTATTGCACAGGAAAAGCCATGCCAGTGGATGCCTCCTTATCACTCCCCCCAGGCACAACCTCCAATATCCACCACAGGGCCTTGCTCTCAACCTCCTGTGCAGACGCCTGTCTCCTCACCTAAGAAGGGACAGCACTGTACAACAGAGGTACAGATCAGGGGTAAGGAGAGATCAGGAATGCTTGGGTGCTCAATGTAAGAAAGTGAGGAAGGCAGCCAGGAAGTGGCTGCCCCTTCACTTAGAATGGATTATGTCTAAACAAACCCACCGCAATCTCAAGTTGAAACGCACTAAAACAAGTGCCCCACCACAGTGGGTAACACCTAAGACAAGGCTTCACTAGAAGTGAAAAGCTCATCAGGCTGCTGGGAGCTATGGGCCGCTACTCCATCCAGCAAAAAGTCTCCAACTGTATACTGCTAAGCTAGGAAAGGGCCACAAATCACAAACCACAGTGCAGTTTCCTCTGAATGTATGTCACTGTTACACCACCATAAAACATTCTCAATTGGGGGCTGGTGAAATGGCTCAGTGGGTTAAGCACTCACAACCAAACCTAATGACCTGAGTTCCAAGATCCACACGGTAGGACAAAATCAACAGTCACAGGCTGTACTCCACACATGCATCATGGCTCGTGCAAATGCTCACACACATCATTTTTCTTAATTCTAAATTGAAGCCAGATGTAGTAGCACATGCTTGTGATCCCAGCTCTGGGGAGTTAGAAACGGGATCAGAAGTTCAAGGACATTTGACAGGTACACAGCAAGGCTGAGGCCAGCCTGGGCTACAAGAAACCCTGTCTTAAAGCCCCTCCTCCCACAAAAAAAAAATCTAAGTTAAACTGTTGTAAGTCAAGTATTAAGTGTACTTTGGGAGGAAGTTCTGAGCAGTCCCGAGGTACTGAGGAGATACACATAGTCTAGGAAGTAGTGGGGCCATTGGTACCATGCAGAGAAGAGAGGAGTGGAGGAAGCAAGGGTGACAGGGACAGGCTGCAGCAGGCGAGAGAGATCAGGGAAGGAATATGAGTGATCCAGCTTCAATTCTTTAAAAGTGCCATCCTGGTTGTATCACGAAAGCAGACACAAAACGTCTATGGCAGGAGAACAGTGGGGTAGCTCTAGAGTTATTTGGATGTAAGCAGTAGCCAAGTGGTATAAGAAGTCAGATTCTATATTTGCTTTGTAGGTCAAGCCCACAGACAGGCAGGTGAGCTGGATACAGGGTTCAGATGACAGACTTCAAGGAGGATCCAAAGCTCTCGAGACTCTACCAGCAATAAAGATGGTGCTTTGGTTTCTCCATTCTCTTACACTGTGCCTGTCAGGTGGTTGAGAAATAGGAGGGAGATACTGTTTAAACCCCAGCAATAAACACCTCAAAAGCACTGAAAATAACACCTTCCTTGACGTGTAGAGCTCTCTGGAACCTCATAATCATCTCCCTACTCAGCTAATCAGCAAATGAGGTCTAAACAACTACGATTAAACAGCACTGGACAGTGAAGGCCAAGGGTAAAGGAGGATCTGCATTGTGAGTCTCATTTGATGGCTAAATACTTCACGGTTGGTCACCCCATGAGGAGATGGCATGCAATTGGGCCAGCAGCAGATAGCCTGATTTTAAAGGGCCATGTTCTGTTTCTATTCATCAGCTGGGTTCTGACATCATTTACTTCCTTGGGTTATTATGAGGATTAAATGTGCGAATTGATACAAAGTACTTCAAAGAACAGCTGACATGTTGGATAACTGTAATCAACAGCGCTATCACCATCACCACCATACCCACTGCCTCTCTAATAATTAGGAGAAAAGCTACCACTACCAATCACTCTGTGGCAAGACCTGTACCTTTACACTCAATAATTCATTAAAACCTTGAACTATGAGTTTTGCCCTGCTTTTTAAATATGAAGCCCAAAGAGCAATGCTCAGTATATTGGCGAGAGCTCACACAACTAGAAAAGAAATATCAAAGTCGTGATTTGAACTTGCATCTTACAAATTTTGAGGCAGAAATAAATTAATTACATGCAATAAAGTGAATATTTGTGTTTCTGCCTGCTAGTCAAGTGTTAAAAATACTCACAGAATTGAGGGCACCTCCCCAACATACAAAGCTCCCTTTGAGGAACGTCAGTCCAAAAGTACAAAGTGGGGGAGCGCCCCAGTCCTGGTTAACCTTATCCTCTGTGTGCAGTACCAATCGCCCAGACCACATCCTATTCCCATCACAACCTGAAAACCCACTTCCTCCCCAGAACACACCCCAGGAAGCAAAAGTCACCATTAGACTTTGGCGTCTCCAAGAACACCTTGTATATTGACTTATGTGTGCCAGAGAGTAACCAAGCTGGAAAAACAGCCTTGAAAAGCCTGGAATGGAATCAAAGTGCCTGGCACACCTTCAACACTGCTGGATAGTTCCAGCATTTGCAGGGCTGGGCCAAGCTGAGTCCTGAAAAATCCCCAAATCAGTGGCAGGGGCCAGAGATAAGATGGCATTTCCTAGACCTGACCCTGAAACCTGAATGTGAAATGATACCCTCAGAACTCACTACCCCTGGCTTTCCTGACCCCATCTGCATGTGCAATGGCAGAGAGGCACTGTGTATCAGCCTGCTTGGAAGTGGAGCGTCTATGGGCCCTTCTGAAGACTTTGAATATGGGGGATGTTCTTCTTCACATATCAGTCGTAACATTGGCCCCTGAATCTCCCCAGACCAGAATTCATATCAGGAATATTTTATGGAGGATATGATTATCACACTGGCAGTGGGAGAAGGGAAAAGAATGGAGGACAAGAAAGCAAGCAGGAGAGTAGTATATGTTAAACTGAAACTCAGCAGGAGATTGGGAGGTTCTAAAGACATGCAAAATTACTGTTCCCTGCTCACAGGCAATCACACAGGAAGAAACATAATCCATATTACTTCAAAACACACCTGGTAGGGCGTATGTTGAGTCCCTACACGTACCGACTCCATGGTGGGGTATGGACAGATGGTAGATAGATCTACCCCCTCCATTTCATCCTCCCAAACATGAGACATGAGAAGTAATCTGATTTTACCAGGAAAGACATTCACATTCAGAGCTATTAACTTGTTTTGGTGTGAAACAGACTCTATGGAAACACAGAATCAAACTCAGTCTGACTCAGTGCTCACACAACAGCATCATCAAGGCAGCATCAGGAGGTCCAGGGTACGCCACAAGCCCACAAAGAGGGCAAACACTCCAGGGGACAAGAGTCAGGCAAGTCCTGGCATCTCCAAGTCTCATTCTTCACCTGAGATAAGGTTCAATTTAAAATCAGGCAATGCAGACCGAGTGTGTGGCACAGATGACTCACTGATACGTCACTTCTCAAATGCAGCTTGCTAGAGCAACTGAAGTTCAAGGAACAAAACAGAAGCCTGCCACATGCATGGTTGCTGAAGTAGCGTCATCATTGTACTCATGTTCATTCTCAAAGCACTGACTCCTGCGTCTCAATGTCCTACTCACACTCACCATGGTATTTCAGGTGTGACTATCAGCTCTCTACTTGGAAGACAAGACAATGATGCCAGAGCCTGAGAGGACAGAAGGATGCACACCTGGGTTCTAACTCCAGAATCAAGCTCTTGATACCAGAGAAGCATTTCCTAATCTCTAACCTCAAAAACTGTAGCTACTTGGTCCCAGATGATAAAAGTAGGAAGAGGTCACACTCCATGCACACTTGCTCCCACTCCCATATGGCTGCCTCCTAAAGCAGTTTCCTCAGGGTCACTGCTTCCCATAGGGTCTCTCTATCCCTGTACCTCTCACCCTGCCACAGTACAAGTTGCTGTTGAGATTATCCTATGTACTGTAGGACTCTAAACAGCATCACTGACCTCAATCCAATAGCACCCTCAGGAGGTCTCTTGGTATTAAATGCCCCATGAGGTATAGTAAAAATCACCTGCAGTTAGAACTCTACAGGAACCCATAGACGGAGCAGAACATGCACAAACTTGCAGAGCACCGTGGGCATGCGCTGGGCCTTGAACCCCAGTCCTATTATGGAATAATTCCTCCTCTGTAAGATGGAAATGATTATACATGGTCCTCAAAGAGCTGCTATGAAGAGCAGAGACGAGTTCCCCTAAGCCTTGAGTCAGGGGCTGCCTCACACAGACACAGGAACGGTAAAGATTCGGGTCCACTAGAAAAACAAGGAGCCCGTTTTTCCACTTTTACAGGTTAACATGGCCATCAGGAAAAACGTTGTTTTCTGTAATTCTTAATGCTGTGGAAGTGGAAAGAATATAATCAAGTAACTTCCTCTAAATAAAAAAAATTCTCAAGTAGCTTGACCTGGAAACCAAACTTAAGAATCTTCCAGTTCTAGCTCGGATCACAACATCCCATTACAGAGCCTTGATGCTCAAACACAGTACATACATATGTGCATACATGCCCACACATAGCACACTCGCAGTAGCACTGCAGACATAACCTTTTATGAAAATCACAAAATGCAGAGTAGTGAGATAGGTAAATAAAAACTTTCACCATATGTTCTAGACTGTTAGACACTAAAAACAGGGTATAAGAGAAGAGATATAAATAGGACACCAATGAAGAAGGTTTGTGCCATATGATCGTTTCAGAAACAGCACATGATCGTTTCTGTAATGTGCTGGGGCGGGGGTTAAGCTCTAAGAAAGAGAGCAAAAAACGTGGACAATGTTCATCTGAAGATTGTTGACTGGGGCTTTTCATTTCTCCATTAACATCTTCCTTCGTTTTCTAAGTTCTTTATCTTCAACAGCGACCTGGGGGTAAGGAGAGTCTTGGGGGTAAGTGAAGGCTGAACCCCAGTTCCACCACCTACCGAAGGTGCTGAGTACATAACTTTTCTCAGTTACCAGTCTTTCTAACAGTAGCCCTGGGAATAAAGGTAACAGGTACCAGAGAATCAAAGATGTCATCAGTTAGCTGGCCATTTCCCTAAGACAGCTGTGGGATACTGATGAGAACACAGGAACATTTACCACTGGCAAAGCCCTGTGTTAGACTTACCAAGACTCACTGGAGAACTATACCCACAAGTTATACCAAAAGTCAGAGCAGGAAGATGCCCTCTAAAAAGGCTGCTTACTGCAGCAGGAAGCCCAGCAGAGCCTGGTTTAGACCTAACCAGAGAGAGTGCTGCCTCACTAAATTCAAAAAATGAGCTTGTCAACAAAAGTCAGTAAGTTCTCTGTTTTGAGTGCTGCATCTGAAGCTTTTATAAATTACATTTTCTCAGCACATGCCATCATCTTATCCCGTCACATCCGCTGATGTTTAATTAACTTTCCAAATAAATGCTCACAGGCTCAAATACAACCTGGTACAGAGCAGGCACTGAGACGTTCTGACAAATGGATATGAGAGCCAACATGGGCCCTGACGTCACTCGGCACAGTGGAGCACAGCGGAAGGGTCAGCACTTCGGAAAGAGGCCGATGGGAAAATGCAGGTCTGTTAGAGAATGGTTTGAAGGTCATCTGGGCACAGGAAATCTTCGGAAGAGAGCGGTCTACAAAGTGCTTGCAGCCTCAGAATGAGGACCTAAATCAGCACAGCACTAATCCAACACTAAAAAAGCAGAGACAGGAGAATCCCTGGGGCTTGCTGGCCACCTAATCCAGCAGATTCATTGAAAAAAATCTATCTTGACGAATAATGTGGAGGGCAGCACAAGATGACACCCAACATCAACCTGTTTGCCACACTCACCTATATACACATACCACACCAAAACAATAAAAATAAACAATTTAGAAAGCAACCATAGTTGATAAAACACAGCAGGCTTTAACAGCTCTGTATAAAAACCAGTTCATACATACGTCTATACACATGCCACAAAAGCACAAAAAGCACAAAAGCTTGGGCCACCTGACTACAGAGCCTACGAAAGCAGAAGAGCAAGCTTGCCAGGGCACTCACTACAGAAAACACAGGAATGTTCAGCTCACTGTACAGTTCTGAGTGTCAGGGGACTCAAAGGAAGGCCTTCTAGTTTTTAGTTGGCCCTTTAACAAAAAAGCATTTTTATTCACAAAGCTTCAATAAATCTAAAGCTATGATTTTTTTTTCTTCCAGAAAGGAAGGCAATATTTAAAGGGAAGCTCAGAGATGAGGCCTCCAAAGGCAGGTTCTGCTACAATTTAATATTCATTATAAAAGGTCACCCTCACACAAAGTCTATGTCAAGCTGCCTTCACAGACCCTTAAAGCAATAGGGTCTTTCAAGTTTCTTAAGTCAGTCTCCATATTTAATGTACTCCGCCTGTCTCCATTCAATATATATGCCAGCGTAGGGTTTGACATGGTTGCAATGACTCAGTGGTACTCAACTGAGTGAGATTTCGCCCTACTGGGAATATCTGGCAATGCCTGCAAACACTCAGGTCATTGTAACTGGGCAGGGTAGAAAAGAGGTGCCCTGACATCCATTAGGCAGAGGTCTAGGATGTTCTTAGGAGCATCCCTCCCCCCTCAACAAAGCATTATCCAGGGCTAAACATTACCAGTACCGTTTGAGCCCTGCCAAAATGGAGGGCTCTGAAATAAAACTCTTGACTCTGAAAGTCAAGAAAACTTTCATCAATGAAAGTTTACTCCAAGCAATGAATGCTCTTTGGGAGAAGGAGAGCCTTTAACATTGCCCAGGCAACGACTGACTTTATTGAGTTTTCAGGGATTGTTGCTGTTGCTGGATGAT
>NW_004949096.1:20426940-20453077 GCF_000317375.1 Microtus ochrogaster | reverse complement strand
ATTTCAGGGGGTTTTGATTGTTTTTACTTTGTTTAGAGACCAAAAAAAAAAAATCAACTGTGCTCATGTGCAGACATTTGTGCTCATGTGGGTGCATAAGGAGGCATCCTCTGTCTCCCTCTGCATTTTTTGCCTTGAGACAGGATCTCTAATTTGTTTTTTGCAGGGAGGGTCATCATTTGTTGTTTTGACATGCATCAGACTACTATCTATGTACTGTGTCACCTGGCTCTTGTTTATTGATTATTTGGGATTTTGCTTTTTTCTGTTCCAAGTATTTTTTTTTCCTGTAAGTTTAATAAAATTTTACTCCAGCTGCAACTGGAATGTGCACGAAATATGGCTGAACACATTTCATCAGAAAGAGATTCCCGCGCCAACTCGCAACCACAGACAACCCAGACTCTTCAGACATAGGGCTTCCCCTTGGCTTGTTAGCAAAGTTGAACAGTTGTGTTTGTGGTGGTGCAAATTAAGCCTAGGGTGTCACACATACTAGGCAAACTCTACTACTAAGGGATACCACCTACCACAGCACCAATTTCTTTCCTTCTCGCTTTCTTCTTTCTTCCGTGTGTGTGTGTGTGTGTGTGTGTGTGTGTGTGTGTGTGTGTGTGTGTTCATGTCCTGCATGCCTGTGCATGTATGCCAGAGTTCTACATTAGGTATCTTCCTCAGTCACTCCCTACCTTTTTAATAAGATTTTTTTCAATGTGTGTATTCTGACTGCCAGTATATATGACCACCATATGTGTACAGTGCCTGTGGAGGCCAGAAGAGAGTGTCAGAACCTCTAGAACTGGAGGGACAGGTGACTGTCAGCTGCCATGTATATGCTGAGAAATGATCTCTGCCTTCTGTCAGAGGAGAAAGTGACCAAAAAAGGTATATACAGATTGAATGCAATGCCTATCAAAATCCCAAAATTCTTCATAGACCTCAAAAGAAAAATACTCAACTACATATGGAAAAGCAAAAAACCCAGGATAGTGAAAACAATCCTGTACAATAAAAGAACTTCTAGAGGCATCACAATCCCTGACTTCAAACTCTACTACAGAGAACTACAGTACTGAAAACAGCCTGGTATTGGCATAAGGACAGACAGGAGGACCAATGGAACCGAATAGAAGACCCAGATATCAATCCACACATCTTCGAACACCTGATTTTTGATAAAGAAGCAAAAAATATCAAATGGAAAAAAGAAAGCATATTTAACAAGTGGTGCTGGTATAACTGGATTTCAACATGTAGAAGAATGAAAACAG
This sequence comes from Microtus ochrogaster, assembly GCF_000317375.1. NCBI lineage: Eukaryota > Metazoa > Chordata > Mammalia > Rodentia > Cricetidae > Microtus > Microtus ochrogaster. Next base: position 20,451,806 of record NW_004949096.1, on the reverse strand, counting down.
ACCCATATCTATGACCATGCACAAAACTCAAGTCCAAATGGATCAAAAACCTCAACACAAAGCCAGCCACACTGAACCTTATAGAAGAGAAAATGGGAAGTACACTTGAACGCATTGGCACAGGAAACCATTTCCTAAATACAACCCCAGCAGCACAGACACTGAAAGAAACAATTAACAAATGGAACCTCCTAAAACTGAGAAGCTTCTGTAAAGCAAAGGACATGGTCAACAAGACAAAAACGAAAACCTACAGATTGGGAAGATATATTCACCAACTCCACATCAGACAGAGGTCTGATCTCCAAAATATACAAAGAACTCAAGAAATTGGACACCAAAAGATCACATAATCCAATTTCAAAAAATAGAGTACAGACCTAAACAGAGAACTCTCAACAGAGGAATCTAAAATGGCTGAAAGACACTTAAGGAAATGTTCAACATCCTTAGTCATCAGAGAAAGGCAAATCAAAACAACTGTGAGATTCCATCTTACACCTGTAAGAATGGCCAAGATCAAAAACACTGATGACAACTTATGCTGGAGAGGTTGTGGGGAAAAGGGAACACTTCTGCATTGCTTGTGGGAATGCAAGCTGGTACAACCCTTTTGGATGTCAGTGTGGTGATTTCTCAGAAAATTAGGAAAAAACTTCCTCAAGACCCAGTAATACTGCTTTTGGGTATATATCCAATGCTGTGGGAGGGTCTTCTGTTTTGTGTTGATTTCATTGGTTAATAAAGAAACTGCCTTGGCCATTTGATAGGCCAGCCCTTAGGTGGGTGGAGTAGACAGAACAGAATGCTGGGAGGAAGAGGAAAGTGAGGCAATCGCCATGCCTCTCCTCTCTAGGTCAGACGCCATGGAGCCAGCCACTAGGTCAGACATGCTGAATCTTTCCCGGTAAGCCACCACCTCGTGGTGCTACACACATTATTAGAAATGGGTTAATCAAGATGTGAGAGTTAGCCACTAAGAGGCTAGAAATAATAGGCCAGGCAGTGTTTAAAAGAATACAGACTGTGTATTGTTATTTCCGAGGCTAAGCTAGCCATGTGGGAGCCGGGAGGGATGAAAAGTAGGCCGGCCTTCTCGCCTCATCACTACAATCCAAAAGATGCTCAATCGAGCCACAAGGACATGTGCTCAACTATGTTCATAGCAGCATTGTTTGTCATAGCCAAAACCTGGAAACAACCTAAATGTCCCTCAACCAAAGAATGGATAAGGAAAATGTGGTACATTTACACAATGGAGTACTACACAGCAGAAAAAAAAAGGCAATGTCTTGAATTTTGCAAGAAAATGGATAGAGTTAGAAAACATTATTTTGAGTGAGGTAACCCAGACACAGAAAGACAATTATCACGTTTTTAAACATAAAGCAAAGAAAAGCAGCCTACAAACCACAATCACAGAAAATTTAGACAACAATGAGGACACCAAGGAGAGCCTTACATAGATCTAATCTACATGGGAAGTAGAAAAAAGACAAGATCTCCTGAGTAAATAGGGAGCATGGGAACCTTGGTGGAGGATTGAAGGGGAGAGTCAGTGAGGGGAGCAGAGAAAAATGTAGAACTCAATAAAAATCAATTTTAAAAAAAGAGTAGAAAGTGATCTTAATCGCTAAACCATTTCTCCAGCCTATCTTCCCCTTAATGTTTGAGACAGGGTCTCTCACTAAACCTCGAGCTCACTAATGGCTTGAGTGGTTAGCCAGCAAGTTCTGCCTGTCTCCACCCCTTAGCACTAGAGTTATAGACACACCATGTCTGGCTCTTTAGGTAGGTCTTGAGGATCCTGATTCCAATTTCCAATCTTTATACCTGGAAGCAAACACTTCACCAATTGAACAACTGTCCCATTAACACCCCAGCCCCTTTTTTGCTTTCTGTTTTGAGGCAGGATCATGATAAAACTTGTTTTGTCTTCTAGCCTCCTGCCTCAGCATCCTGAGCAGCTAGGACTACAAGCTTCACCACCAGGCCAGGTACAAGTTTTTTAAAGTGTGCTTGAGGACTCACAAAGGAAGCCCTCAGCTCTTTGTAACCAGGGAGACTGTCACTCTCGTCCACCAAGACCAAACTGAAGCCAGAGTTCAACACACAGTAGACACTCAATAATTCCCTGTGGAATGTATGAATGCAAGTGACCCTTAGAACAAGGAGCTCTATTATCCACGTCCTCAGCTATAAAACAGAGAAATTACTCAGTTCTCTTAGCGTGAGGATTAAATGAGCTCGTGGATGGGCCATGCCAGCTTCCTGAGCAGACCTCGAGTGAGATCACAAACAAAAGAAACCGGAAGTGGCTGTGCTTGCCATGCACATCATCTACATGTTGGTCTCCTCCACTCACGAGACCAAATGGAGACTCGCTCAGTGCCAGGTAGCTAGTACCTTACCCGCAGGAGGAGCTGAGCCGGGCTGTGGTCCGCAGAAAGGAGCACAGCAGAGTCTAGGAAGTGGGTTCCACACTCAGAGACCATAGTCACCCAACTCAGATGCTCCAGCACATCCTCTCCTTCCCCATCAGGCAGGAGGTGGAGAAGAGGGGAGCAAACTCAATCCTCCTAAGGAAAATCTCTACGAGCTGCGACCATTTTGAGCAGGCAGCACCAGGTTTTTACTTGGACAGAAGACAGTAAAGAGAAGCTTGCTACCAGGCTCCATGCAGCAGAAGCTAGAAAACCTTACATCTCAGAAGATGCACTGGTCACTGCACCGCTTCACAGTGCAGGGCCACCTTCTGGGCAGAGAAGGCACTTCAGTAAAGAAGCAAGTTCAAAGCCTGCATTCTGAAATCTCTTTTCCCTGGCTAGCAAAACAGACTCTGAGAACTCCCTTCCAGCTCCAAAACAGTCCATCTGTACCAGACATGTGGTCAAAATCCAGGCTAGCCCTCCAAGACAAAGGGAGCTCTACACAGACCATCGTCAGCTGTGAAGACGTCTGTTCCACCATGACTATGCACCATTACCACTCCATGACCTCATGGTTTGTTCACTAAGGTCATGATGACTTGGCCTGGTATCCATGCCCCGGTTTTGACAGAGTTGCAGAAAGAGTGCCAGTTCATGATCTTGCACCATCTCCCTTTCCTCGCTGGCTTCTTTTGAAACCTCAAATCTAGGTGATATACAGGAACACATAGTACAAATTAATTAGCCTTCTGTCCACCTTCACCGCAAGCCAAGCAGCATTGGAGATGGGTTACAACCCCATGGTTGCAGCTTGGATCCAGACACTGCCACCCAACAAGTCTGATCTTAGAGCAGCTGTGAATGTGCCCAACTGTACAATGGCCCTCACTCAAGGACACACCTCCCACTTTCCAGGTAAGACCCACTGAGGCAGTCAACCCTACATCTAGCTGGGCAAAGAAGTAGTTTGAACCCATGGAGTGGAGGAGGAGGAGGAGGAGGAAGAGGAGGAGGAGGAGGGGTATATCTTGAAATAAACACAAGTGGAAGGCCAAAGTACACCTCACTATTTCAGGGAAGATTTTGAGGGCTGAGGCAAAACTCTACAACCCTATGACAGGCTTCCTTCAAGTCCAGTCCCTCTGGAAGAAGAAACCTATCTAGTGCTACAGAAATCCTCAGAGCAAACTAACCATCTAGGACTGGAATTTCCCAGTGTCAAAACACTGGTGAAGGTTTGCACCTCTCTTCAGAGAGCAATGATCCTTCTCAAGACATCAAGGTTTGCTGCCACATCCATCCAGTAAGCATGGACTTCAGAGCCGCTCAAAAATGGAAAGACATTGGCAGAGTTGCTCATGCTCCTAGGCCCCCAGGTCCTTCTCCTCCACCCACAGGATGACGCAGGATTGGGTATGATGCCAGTACTTAATGAGTAGAAGTCATTAGCCCACTGTAACTGAATCCCTCCAAGAATTCCCACCCTTGTCCCCAAGGACCTGGCTCATCAGACCTTGCCAGTCTTGAACTATCCCTATTGCTGGGGTATAGAAGGGTTGAACGGCTCAAGAAAGGGTAAAACAGAACCTCAGCTATTTCCTTCCCTGTTCTGCTGGGAACGCCCACCATCTCATCCAGGTGGTACTTGTTCTACTTAACTGAGCATTGAGGTTTTTTTTCTAAAAACAAAAGCTGCTGCTTTTGACTGCACTAAAGTTGATTCTCCACCCTTGAGGCCAAGAGGCACTAATCTCCAAAGGCCTCTTCCGGGGTCTTTCCGGCCTGAGGGAATGTAACCTCATTGCTAAATATGGGGCCAAAAGAGAAATTCCTGCCTAAAAGGAAGCTAATCAAAAGCTGTGAAAAGCTAATCACTGTCTGTGCATGGACCAGGTTCCTGGTCTGACCCATTCTGTAGGAGTGTGCTCTTTCTCCTAAGAATGCCCCTCAACTGCATATATACTTTCAGAAGATTTTTCATACAGAATAACAGATCAAAGCTGAGCCTGATTCCGTGGCTCAAAGCAAGTATTAAGCATGAGTCTTACATTTTTAGGAAGCTCTGTTTTATTCTGAACATACCCAGCCCTCTCCTCACCTCTCCCCACCTCTCTCCTTTTCCTTCTCTCCCTTCTCTTTTGCCTCAACATCACAATGCCCAACACACACACACACACACACACACACACACACACACACACACCAGGGTTACAGATTTATTCTTGCAAATTTCTCTAAACCCCATTGCTCTCAGCCGCTATCCCCAGCACGGAATATCTCAGATCTCTCCAGGACATACCACTGGCTTTACATATTCATTTCTACTTAAGTTTGTTAAGGTCACTCTTATCTGGGCATTTTACACACACTTTTAATCCTGCAGGGGCAAGCAGATCTCCATGAATTCTAGGCCAACCTAGTCTACATAGTGAGCTCTAAGCCAGCCAGCCAGAGCTACATGCTAAGATCCTGTTCTTCAATTAAAAAAAAAAAATACTCTTGTAATTCAAAACAAACATTCTCATGCTTCAGATAGAGGAATGGTGCTTTCCATTACACACAAATCTTTACTTTGATCACCCCAAAATGAGAAAGCCTACTGGTTCAATGTTATGAAAATACATCATGTGCCAGCCCTGATAAGCAACCGATTTAGAATACAGAGTCTCCTATTCATGACAAAAACATGAGAGATGTCTTCTTCTATCCAGTCTCAGTCATGACCACGAGGACACTGAAGAAGCCCTTACAACATAGTTCCCCATCATCACAGTGCCCTATCCATCTCTCACAAACAGAAAACTCAGTCCAATAAGGACGTCAAATTCTACAGCTTCAAAACATCCTGACATATTCAAAGTGATAGATCATTACTGATTCACTAAACACTTGGCCTTCATATAAATCCAAACTGTAACTCTCCAGAGTGAGTGTGCATGCGCGTGAGCCTTTCATCTTTGTGATGTGACTAGGAAGAGCAGTGTGCATCTAGGCATACCGTGAGGGTTAACGATAAACTAAGTCATTCAGTGGTGGTTACGGCACAAACCTGAGAGAAATACTCACTATTTCACACAGTCCTTCGCTGAGCTCTTACTATATACAAGGCGCCGGGGTAGAGACAGAAATGAAGGAGTTAAGATGCCTGCCTTCAAGAGGTAAGTAATCTTACAGAGACACAAAACACAGCACAGTCCAGTGTACAACATGGCCGAGTGACAGGCCCAGGACGGATCTGACCTGCCTAATTCCCTGGTAGATGTAAAGAATTGGGAAAAAACAATTAGTACAAGTAAGTGCTCAAAACTCAAGGTTATTATGAGTCACTTAATAAATGAAAAGGCTGTCCTTGCTAGAGAACTAAATAGAGGGGAAGGTTGCCAGCACAGAAACCGACATCTCCACTCTCTACACTGCCGTGGAGCTCTCCTGCCACGTGGGTGCCGTCTTGGGCATGATGAACAGAGTTCACTACAAACTTCCTAGGGGCAGAGCAGCCTCCATTGTAGAGATGAAGTCAAAATGGCATGCCACGCCAAACAGAAAAGGGTTCCACATGCCAGATATAGAGAGCAGCCGCAAGGCACCAGAGGTTAAGACTCTGAACCTGTGTGGAGGCTCTATGCATAAGAAGCAAAGAAAGATGAGCTGAAGAGAGATGGGATGGAAGCAAGAGGGAGAGGCAGCCTGCAGAGCTCCCCACAGACCAGGAAGAACAGCAGGGATGTGGCCATCCAAGACACATACGAGGACTTGCGATCCACATGCTGCTTAGGCCACTTAGGCCTGTGTTCTGCATCACCCACTGGCTTCCACTAACTCAGTCTTCCTAACTGGAGCATCTCTCTGTGCTGCTAGGTGCTTCAGAAATCACTGGACTGCAGAGCTTTTCCCAGCTGACTTTTTGTTTTTTTGTTTTTCGAGACAGGGTTTCTCTGTGGCTTTGGAGCCTGTCCTGGAACTAGCTCTGTAGACCAGGCTGGTCTCGAACTCACAGAGATCCGCCTGCCTCTGCCTCCCGAGTGCTGGGATTAAAGGCGTGCGCCATCACCACCCGGCTCCCAGCTGACCTTTTTCTAAGCTAATACAGTTTAGAAAGTCTATTGTGGCCGCCAAGACTGTATGGTACAAGTCTATGAGCTGGAGGTAACTTGGTGATAATGTCTGCCTAGCATGATTGAGCCCCTGAGTTCCATCCCTGGAAAAAAAGAAGAGGAGGGAAGAAGGGAGAGAGGGAGAAGGAAGGGCTATTTTACATACTATAAATATGGAAAATGTCATTTGATTGACCATAACTGGTAACCAATGCTTCTTGACAGTAATGCTACAGGTTACATTATAAACATCTGATTTGAGACAGCCTTCCAACAATATTTTGTTCTTTTTGTTTGGTTCGTTTTTTATTATTGTTGTTGTTTTGTTCTTGTTTTTCAAGACAGGGTTTCTTTATGTAGTTTTAGAGTCTGTCCTGGAACTTGTTCAGTAGACTAGTCTGGCCTTGAACTCACAGACATCTGCCTCCAGAATACTGGGATTAAAGGCATGTGCCACCACCACCCAGCCGATATTTCCTCTTGGATGTAATTTTTTTTCAAACAATATGATAGTTTGGATAGCTTGGAGCATCCTATATAAGACTTCCTGTCCTCATGCAAGGTGAGGGACAGTCTCGTCTAACCCTGTCCTTGAAAACAATAGGCCGTGGAAAACAGAAGAGAGAACTTAGGCAGCGACCCACACTAAACTTCCCAAGTAAGACTCACTCACTCATCAAGAGCAATATGACCCGGTTTTGCTAGGAAGATGCTGGATCACACTGGATTTGAAGGCAAGCAGATTTGGGGTTAAATCCTCAGTTCCAGGCTGGAGGGAGGCCTCTGAATGGGTGAATGATTTGCTATGCAAACATGAGGAAAACTCACATAAAGCTGACAGGGTATCCTGTATCTATAATTCCAGCACTCCTCCACAAAAAGGGAGGCTGAGGCAAGAAAATCTCCAGAAATTGCCAGGCCACCTCACCTGGCACTGCCAACGCACCACAATCTGCAGTAGTAAAAGGGGGAATCCCATAGGTGAATGGCTGAGCAGTGACACAAGTGAACTACAAAGCTTCCATGCAAGAAAACTGTTTCACAGGGCAGGGTTTCATGAGGATAATTATATTTAAAATTCAGGTGATATTAAAGGGGGAAGAAATATATGGCACAGATACAACATGGTAATATGAAATTTATAAACAAAAGAATGGAGAGAAAGGGATGTACTACATTTACCACCAGGATTGCCTCAAAGAGCAAAACTCTGCGATTAAAGCAAAGCAAAGAAGTCAGCAGGCCAAACCCGAGAGCTCCCTGGAAGGGTTGTGTGTGCTAGGAATGCTGAGCCAGGCAGAGCTGAGATAGGCTCTTCTATCTGTTCCAGCCGAGATGTAGGTCAGTGTGTCACTTCTTCAAAGAGGTGAATCGGGATCAGAAGAGCCAATAATTCAAAGGCAGGAAAGACAGGAGCTAAATTAAAGAGGTTCCTCTGGAGAACCAAGAACTCCCCTAAGACTTCAATCTCAGTGCTATTTTCTATGCTGCTATCAACTGAGGAGAATGCACTATTAACAGACCAAGTCTCGAACTGTCCTATAAATTGGTCCTCTGTTTCCCAGCACTAAAAAGGGTAGCAACTCATAAGAGAGCAAAATGCCAACAGTACAAATTTAGAAGATGGGTTAAAAAATATTCTGATCAAACTCCCTAGTGACAACCCTGAAGAAACAGAGGGGCAATAGGCTTCTCTCTGAAACTTAATTCTATGCTCTAATTCAGAGCAGTGTAATTAACCCCGAGTCTCACTGCTAACACTGACGGTTTTCAGCCTGATGAGAATATCATTTAGTATCCTGCAATCGACAATAATAGCAATATGACACAATGGTGCCTATTGAGGCTCTCTAATCAGGGCACATAGTCATTTACATAGAACATTTTCTGTGACTCTCTGTAATACAACACCACAAAGACTCAATTGAGATGCAAGGCTCCTTTTCCCATAAACAAAAAGGGGGGGGGGGTTGAAAAAAAGAGAAAAGGAAAAAAAAAAACCATGATTTCCTTTACAGGAGCACACAGTCAGCCCCCACCCTTGCTGAGGGCTGACACCACCCAGGCCTTCACAGGAAACCTGCCCTGCCCTGGTGCCAGTCAGAAACTGATGGCTGGCACTCCGTCTGTCCATCTGCCTGACCCTGTGCAGAAAAAGGACATCTACAATGCTAGAGGGAAACCTCAGGCACAAAACAGAATGAGGGGTGTGAAGGGGATCTAGAGGATTCAGAGCTGGCTCTGGGGCTGTTTGGATGACTCATGTCAGGCCTAAAAATGTGGTCACTATTCCTCTAGGGCTCTACTGGGAGCTGTGGAACATGAGGTGGGTCTGGACAGAGAGTATCTGGTGTCAGACACCTTGCCAGGGAAAGAAAGTGTAACAGCTCTGCAGGGCTCAGAAGGCAGGCAGGCAGGCTCGAATCCCACCTCCACCCACTAGCTGTAGACTCAAAACAAAGTACTTACTAAAGGGCTCTGAGTCTTCTTGCCAGCCTTCTGTGTGAACACATCTAATGCCCTGCAGGGATGAAGGTTTTACTCATGCATCTGAAAATACACAACACAATGCACATATGGAAAGAACAACTATTATTATGATCCCGGTCATTCTTTTTAAAGACAGGTTCTCAGTTGACAAGTTCTAGATTAAAGCTTAAGCTTTCTAGCCAGGGTGACCTTGAACTTCTGATCCTCCTGCCCCTACCTACCAAGTGCTGGGATCACAGGCTTACACCACCACCGTGGCCACTTCAAGCGTTAGTACGCAATGAAAACAAGGGTTTTGAGCACGCTAGGCCAACAGCCTACCAACTGCCACATCCCTAGGCCCATATCGATATTCATAGTAAAGAAACTCGCAGGCATTAGAGTACAGTGCTGAAGAGCGCAGACCCAAAGCCAGGTTCCCCAGTTCAAACTCTCATTCTGTCTCTTGCTAACCGGGTGATTTATGTTTAATCCCCCTGCCCGTTTCTTCATCTGTAAACTGCGCAAAATCGTAGTTTCTACAGCCTAGAGCCACTACGGTGATGTGTGCCTGTTTTGCACAGTAGTATACATAATCATGCACCAGGTACTATTCTAATATTTGTTATTTAAATAAAAAGAAGATAATCCCTTTAACCCCAGCAGGAGGCAGAGGCAGAAGGATCTCCATAAATTCAAGACCAGCCTGATCTACAATGGAGCTCCAGAAGAAAAAAAAAACGGGGGGGGGCGAGCTCAGCAAGGGATCTAAGGAACAAAAGTAGTGATGCAACTGTAGCGACAGCCCACTGACACTGTGCCACTTCTTCTTTAAGAGAAACTTAGGGAAACAGACCAAGGTGATGTGAAATCAAGGCCTAAATTCTGAGGAAGGCCTAAGCACCCTGCTTTCTTACAGACCCCCTAAGGCCAAGAGGGGAAACAGCCCGCACTGAATGGGGAGCACTGAACAAATCGTCATTTGTTCTTGTTCTGCCCCAGCCTCTGCCTATGCAGCCAAGTTCTTCTGGACATTCACACAAGATGAGACAGACATGAAAAGGGAGATCTCAATTCAGGGCAAGTTTGAAGGTTACTTTCCACCAGGGGAAAATGGCTGCATCAGCACCCTGGGGTTCAAAGTTGAAGCACTCACAAGTTCCTGCTCCACATTCCCCAGTGTGCTTTGAAGAGAAGCCAGCTAGCAGGCAGAGCATCTGCACCACACTAAGCTGCTACCACAGTCAAATACCACTGTCTGGTCTACAGAGATGTAGAATAGTATTACCCGTCCCTTCCCTACTCCTTCAGAACCATCAAGTCCTTGAAGGCCACAGCAATGGGTCCAGATCTCCAGCATAGGCTCACCCATCTGTGATTATCTTTCATGCTGCTGCTCTTGTCCCATCATTCTAAGGTATGTACACACCAAGGTAACTAATCCAATCCGTAACTATGCTGGTAGGACCCAACTACTAATCACTGGTCACTCTGCCTAGATTCAGGTCCAAGGTCAGTGACACAGATAACTAGCTATAACCCAGGAATACAGGCAGCCTGAACACCAGGTGGCCAGTACCACCTCTCTGATATGGTAATCTCATCCCATTCCATGGTTCCACACAGTTAACACTCTCCAAGTTTATAATTCCAGCCTCGATGTCCTCCCTGAATGCCAGGCTCATGCTACACCAGATCGCATAAGAATTCCATGAAGATAGCCAATAGGCATCCAGAATTCAAAAGTCCTCTTTCAACCCATTCAACATCCCTACAATCTGCTGTTTACTATTCCATGGACAAGAACTGGTCTTGCCTCAGGCCTTTCCTGCTGCTGCTGCGGCCACTGCCGCTGCCACCACTAATGTCACCACCTCCTGGGAAAGAACTCTTTGGCTAATAGCACATAAAAATGGACCTACTCACCCTCTTCATGCTGGATCCCTTTATCCTATGTTACTTTTCTTCACAGCTGCAAATATCTCCCCACCAAGGATGAGAGGCAGGAGCTGGTCGGTTTGAGTTTTCAATATCCATAGCACAGTGCAGTACACAGGATAAAGTTCGTGTGAAATAAATCGTATATGTTGAATAAATCAGTTATTTCAATAATTTTTTGAGGCCAACGTAGACAAAGAGAGGATCAAAGAAATAATATGGGATCTGGGGCCTAAGAGAAAGGATTAAGTACTTTTTCTGATTTTATGATTTATTATAAAGCTACTATAATCAAGATACTGACAGATAATGACAAGATACTGACAAGGCACTGACAGATAATGGAACAAAACGGAGAGCCCCACACTTATGGTCATTTGGCGAGAACAATGATGTGTATGTATCTTTATATGTATGTGCATGTGTGAAGGTCAGAGGAGCAGTGGTGGACATTGGTTCCCTCCTTCCACCTTGTTGAGCCAGGAGCTTTGCTTCTGAAATGATTAAGTCTAAATGTTGGTGTCCAGCTTAGAAACCGCCTGTAGCTATCAGCAGTCACACTTCAGTGAGGCTTCTCGGCTTCTCTCAGCTCCTTCTCCTACCTATGTTTCATTTACCGATGTGTTAAAACCAAAGCTGTCTGTAGAGTGGGTGAGAAGCAGAACTGGAGAGCTGAGAGCTGACTCAGTGGTTAGGAGCCAGTACTGCTTTTGCAGAGGAACCAAGCTCAATCGTCAATACCCACATTGGACAGTTCACAACCAGGGGACCTATCTCTTCTTGGATACTGCCTCCGTGGATACTGCACTCATGTGAAGACACCCACACAGATACACACATTCACATAATTCTGAAAATAATAAAATAAATATTTTATTTTTCAAAAACAGAAGAGTTCAGGATTCTGAACCTGGGTACCTAGACAACTTCCATTTCATCAAAGATCATGCAGCCCCAATGCCACAAGTGGAGATCCCATGTCACAGGGATTTTACAGATCTGCTGGAAGCACTTTAATAGAGTACCAATGACCTGGACATGTCCTACCAGGGCCTTCCACAACACTGAGTTGGTGAAGTCACACAGCAAGCCTATAAGGCAGTGTGATACCCTGTCTTACTGACAAAACTTCACCGGGTCTCAGTGGTGAAGTCTTCTGGCACCCAGGCCCCTGGCTCATCTGCAACTCCATACAATTCACTCTGTGTTAGTTTGATGTGGGAGGTCCTTCTGCTGGGAGAAAGGAGAGAGAGTCGGGAAGACGCCATGGAGCCGCCAGAGTCAAACATGCTGAAACTTTAGCCGGTAAGCCATGTGGTGATACAAAGATTAACAGAGATGGGTTAGTTTAGGATATGAATTAGCCAGAAATACGCTTAAGCTATTGGTCAAACAGTATTGCAAATAATAGTTTCTGTGTGATTATTTCATGGCTGGGAGGCTGGGAACCAACGAGTGGTGCCCTCCTCCAACATTAGTTGATCTCTGATTCCTCTTCTCTTGGTACCCTTCATCCCCCCCCCATTCCATACACAAAGTCAATACAATAAGCATCTGATAGGTCATGATCACTGTACAGAAAAATTAGGTGGTTCTTGGCTAGAAAAAATCACAAGAGGAGGAAGGACTTCAGCATTCAAGTCCTAATGCCTGATGCCATATTTTGCAAACACAGTTTGCTGCCTACAAAATCTCTTTTCTTCCTCTTTGTTGAAAGGTGGTTTGATTTTCATGTTGGACATCCCACCGTAGACTAAGGCTGTATTCCTACCCTCCCTTGCTGCTAGCTGAGTGCACTGACTCTGGGAGGACCAGTAAGACGCAGCGGAAGTGTTCCATGGGACTTCCAGGAAGGTTGGTAAGGGAGAACTGGTACAGCGGGGTGCTCTCTCTGACCCCCTGCCAACACTCGTTCAGACGCCAGCCCAGCCTGAGAAGTGACAAAGCTGTGATCAAGGTGGAAGACGATGGCCTTGGTTTTCAAAGGGTCCTGAACTGAGGCTTCCATGATAATTCTGAAATCAGTTTCCATCACTTAAGTCTGTTAAATTACTATTAATCAAGCTTATTGGTAAAAGCTAATCCCACCTAAGGCCAAAGCAAGATTAAACCATGAGCAAAACCCTGCCCCCTTCTCTTCCTTCCAAACAACTCTATAAAGAGCAAAACATCTGTCCAGATAAAAATCCAACATTCCTGCAAATTAATCTGCTTTACATTTTAAATGTTCAGGACTTCCTATACTCTTACCTCTATCACTGGCCCCAAACAACATGCAACCAAGACCCTGTGCCCTTTCCTTGTTAAGACCCCCAGTCTTACTATTGAGTAACCCAACAGGGACTTTCATGAAATTGAAGGAGAATTGGGGAGGGGTTACAGGAAGCATTTTCAACCTATCACATGGAAGAGAAAGGAACAACGCAGAGCCTCAAGCTGGAGATGTCGCACTCATCTTTCCGCTTCCATTCTCTCTCCTTTGCTAAAGTGTGCGCCCCACTGGAGCCTCACAGATCTGACTTCCACGCTTTCACACCAATCACTAAAGAAATCCTGAATAAAGAAAAAGTTCCACAACACTATTTGTATGTGCACAGGGTTGGGAGACTTTGTATCAAATCATTTTATCCACATTAAAGAAAAAAATAATAATATGAAATAAGGTTCTTATTAAAAGTACTGGGAAGGAGAGAGGGGAGCAAGACTAAGTAATCTCCCTTTTGTCTTCCATCTGTCTATTCTGATTTTGTGTATGTATATGTGCTGATGAGAATCAAATTAGGTGCTTGTACATGATAACCAAATGCTATGTCACTGAGTTACATCCAAAGCTCCTTAAATTTTATATATGTGTATTAGTTTTATCATTTAATATTTCCCTTTATGTATTAATAATTCTTTATTGCTCTGGAAGTAACTAGACCAATATTCAGTGAAATCATGATACACAACACGCCTGGCCCAGGAAGATGAGCCCACATCATAAGGATGAATGAAGACACTCCGAGGCTGACAGGCAGGTGGTGTCCACCACAAACCATACGCCATCTACAGCTCCCAGCAGAGGGCCTGGCCCACCATCAGCATTCCAAGCCATGGTGCCTGGGCCACAGAATCAGCATATGAACGCAGAGAGAGGCATGAAATCAGTATCACTCATAATTAAAAACTGTGCTCTAAGCTCAGGCCCACTCATTGGAGCCCTTGTTTATAGCTCAACTTCCCTCTCCACTATGAAACTAAACACAGCCCAGGAATCGGGGACCCCAGAGCTCATCAGGTTTGCAATGAGTCCGGTTCCCTCACACCACAGTTCAAAACAAAACAAACCTAAGCCTCTTTAAACAATTAAGATGTTCTACATTCAAAGTCCAGATCTCAGGCTTGGGATTTAGCTCAATTGCTGAGGGTTTACCTAGCATACATGAAGTTTGGGGGTCAACCCCCAGCACAGTCTATAATTCCAGCACCTGGGAGGTAAAGGAAGAAGAACCAGAAATTCAAGGTCAACCTGAGCTATACAGCAAATTCACCTGAGCCTGGGATATATGAAGCCTCCTGGTCTAAAAACAAGTTCAGATTCCCAGCTTTTCATGAATTAGACAATGGCACACTAGGTACACAGACTCAGGCTGGACCCTGAGAGGGGACAGTGCACTGAGGAGACAGAACCCACACTTCAGATCTGCTTCTGCACTATAAGAAAGACATGACTCGGGATCCATGCCACTATCAGAAGCACAAAATGGATGGATAAACCACAAGGACCTCTGTGTCTCACAGGGAGCCCAGGCAGCTATGAAGGGTTACTGACATTGGGCACCCTTTCCTTCCAGCTGCAGAGCTAAATGGTGCAAGCTTTAGTTACCCGTGAGTTTAAGGCCAGCCAGGGCTACAGAGTGAGACTCTGTCTCACAACAAGTCTTGTGAGTAAAGCTGCAAACTTGTAGTTCCCACAATCTCAGGGCATAGGTCTCACCCACCCCATTTTTACAGATGGAGAAACAAAGTTTGGGAAGTCAGCTTGTCAAAGGTCATCATCAGTAAGACAGAAGCCTACAAGAAGCTAACTTTGGAGACTGATGTGAAAAACACACGATGGTTTTTTTTCCTTTCCATGGAAAGCTGGGATATACACACACAGTTAAAAAAAAAAAAAAAAAAAGTTTAAGAAACTGGGCCAGGCTTTCAAACAGATCTAAGAAGATAAAAATAGTATCCAGTACCACCGACATTTATTCACTTACCAAAATAGATCCACTAAAGCCCCAGAATCAAAGACCCCTGGAAGGGTCATAAAAGAAATACCTTCCTTATGCTTTACAGCGGACACTTAGCCTATGTCCCAAATTCTCAACAACTTGACCTGTTTTGTTCTTGAGGAAACAGATCCTGACAGAATCAGCATCAGGACCACAGTGTGCATGCTGCCTCGTGGCCTGTTCTTTCCTGGGAACACTTCTACTCTGCAATCTCACTCTCTCTCAACTCTTTCTGACTGTTTCAAAGGGCTTCTGAAACTCACCTACTGACCATGTTCCTGAAATCTTGTTTCAAAGGAGTCCTTCGACCGTCCTGTGCTAACTTTTGGGTGGGTGCATGTTTTATATACTAGGAAACGGAGTTTGCAAACACGGGTTTACAAGCCTACAGTGACGACAACCGAACCCTGAGTCATGCATGTGTCGTCATAGCCCAAAAGGATCCAAGCAATCACCTAAGCCAGGTGAGGAAATAAATCCTAAGCTGAGAGTCTCACTAAAAGTCACCGGCTAGAAGAGATAGATCTAGAGCTAGAATCTAATTCTCTAGGTTCTCGACCAGGGCCCTTGAGATAACATGCTGTAGTGGCATTTCAACTGTACTTTAATAAATAAAGATTGCCTGAAGATTTGAGAGTAAAACAGTCGCACTGGTCAGCCTTACAGACCAGGTTATGGTAACACACATCGTTAATTCCAGCAGCCATAAAGACACGCACCTTTAATCCCAGGAGCAACACTAGTTGCCATAGAAATCGGGTGGTGCATGCCTTTAATCCCAGTGATACATGCCCTTAATCCCAGCCCTAGAGAGGAATATAAACTGGGGAAAGACAGCTCTCAGACACAGTCTCCTTCTGAGATTCCTGGAGGCAGGGTCGCCATTTCAGTCTGAGGTTGAGGTAAGAGCCAGTGGCTGGCTGTTTTGCTTTTCAGATCTTCAGGTTGAACTCCAATTTCTGACCCTGACTTTTTATTAATCGTGCTTCAACACACTGCTGCTTCTCTTTGTCTTTGAGGGTGCTCAAGCCTAGACTAGCCCTACCCTCTCACCACCTTAGAAAGCATACAGAGCCAGCTGAGTAAAGGGTAGACTTCGGTTTGCTTGCTTCTGTCCCTGTCTCCAGTTCCCTACAGGTGTCAAGTACAGAACTAAAATCCCAGCTGTCAGACAAGAGCCATGCAGTAGAGAGATCGACAGTGCTGACTGTTGTCATAGGCTGAAGCAAAGTTAGATTCCCTCTACCTTCCTCCTCACACCACCCCTTGCTCATGCTTCTGCACAGACCTTCCACAGCTTCCTCTTCAGAGCCAGTTCTCTATTACCCAGCATCAAGCATCTAACTAAAAAAATAAAATAGTAAAAAAATAAAAATTTCATTGCCAGTTAACAAACCCCGAGGGGCCATGTAATGAGTGAAACGTGAGCTTCCACTAAGAAGAAAGACCTCAGGCCTCTGAAGAGCCATGATGTACATGTCATGCTACAGATGCAGGCAAGTGCCATGGAAGTTCAGAGAAAATCATGACTGAGTGAAGAGAGCAGCTGCGTTCTGAAAAAGTGTACCTTTGTGTTGAGCCTTCTGAAGGCAGAGCTGAGGGGAGGATTTCCATAAACTGAGGGGGGGGGGGTGTTCCAGGAAGACAGGACAAGTCTCAGAACACCCACTGGTCTACAGCAGCTGAAGCCTTGGGTGTCTGGCAGGACTTATAGGGAAAACACTGGAGTGGGAGCTCAAGGCCACACAGTGAAGCCAAAGTATCACTCATATTATATGCTTCCTTACACAACAGAGAAGTCCTAAGACTCTAAGGCAGGGAAATTCTAACTTGCAGCAAGAGCGAGGAGGCAACACTGGAGACACGGGGGAGGGTGTAGAACTTAGAAGGCTTTCTCGGACACATGTTCGTTCGCAGATGACTTCTAGTCTTTACAAGACCCATCCCCGGCTCAGAGGCCAGCGGGCATGTGGTTGAACTGATCGGCAGTTTTTGAAACAAGAGACGTCACACTAAGAACTTGGATTTTTCTGGGACAACAAAGAAGTTAACTGGCAGATGTTCCCTCCATTCCCCACCACACTATCTCTTTGAACATTCAAGATTGAGAACCAATGCCCACTAGTCATTTGGGATCTTCCCAAGGGTATCTACCACACTCTAAAAGATTTACAAACTCCTGCCACATTTAGCTTAGATTATCAGCCCACTAAAGTTCTGATCCTTCCAGTCCGGGTGTCCACGCCTCCTTCGGATCCTATCACCCCGCACTTCCTCTGCATACCTTCAGGCCCTGCCAGATGGCACTGCTCAGGGCAATCAGAAGGCTCCTCCAGGAGAGACTGGGCAGCAAGCCTTGGAGAGACCTAATGCATCCTTGCCCACCCTTCTCGTACCGCAGGACTCTGTACACCAGGCTCTTCCTGTTATCAACTGTGTGTCAGACCTTCCTGGCAGGGCTCAAAAAAAAACAGCTGAATGAGAAAGTTCTGCCAGACTTGAGAAAACTGCAGGTAGCTAGGGTTTAGATGCCACACGGAATATAGGAGATGACAGCACAGCTCATGCGTGAAGCCTCCACACACTGTGCCGCCAAATGTTCAACCCTTTGCAGCTAGTATTCCAGGAAGCAGGCACCGCGTCCCACAACAAGGAATAAAGACAGTATGCTTCCTCCTATTAGCAACAGCCATTTGTGACACATTCAAGAACGGACTTCACCGCTCTGATGCCCAGTTAAAGAAAAGGTTGAAGAGGGTATAAAAAAAAAATGTAGCTGTGGCTCCTGTCTGCAGTGAACAAGCAGCCTCACTAGAGAACAAAACAGCAAACCCTAGACACAGAAAGCCAGTGATGAAGGTGTGGGAAGACTGTGATCACGGGCAGGTTAGGGTGGGGGGCCTGCTAAATGAAAGAGGGCTTTGGGTCAGGCAGGGGGATGACTTAAGAGTATAAAGCGCTTGCCACATACACCTGACAACCTGAGCTCAAATCCCACATAAAAAAGGGGGTGCACAAGGCATGTCTATAATCCTTGTACTCCTGTGGGAAAGACAGAGAAGCAGAGGAATACCACCCCGCAACCTCTCAGGCCAGCAAGCTGTACCAAGCAAGGTGGAACGCAAGGACAGACACCTGAGGTTGTCCTCTGAGCTGCACAAAGGCATATGGTACACATGTACCTGCACTTACCCATGTAAACATACACCCTGGGTCGGGGTGGCGGGGAGCCATTGGGACATATGACGTGACCCAGGAGGGTACAAATGACCAAAATTTTTGTTGTGACCAAAAAACGTACAGGATCATCACAACTGAAAACACTGTAAGGAATATCATATTCCACTTTATTGTACTTATTTATTTTGCAGCGGGCAAAGGGTACATGTACCACAGCATGTAGAGGTCAGAGGACGACTTTCAGGAATCAGTTCTCTCCTACCGTGTAGATCCTGGGGATCGAACTTAAGTAGTCAGGCTTGGTGGCAAACACCTTAGCCCACTGAACCATCTAAGCCAAATTCCACTTTAATGAGTTCTAAACTCCAGGAAACAATCTGACTCAAAGGCACAAATTTAGCCTGTGGGTGGTTTTCCACTTGGCAAGTGAGCTCCCCATCTCTGTGTGAATGGGCAGCCGGTTTGAGGGCAGTCCTAGTGACTATCAGACTGGAAAGGGAAGAGCAAGGGGGAAGCCAGAGGAACTGTTGGCAAGGCCTCCACCTGCCTGTTCTGTTCAAATGGGGAGAACGCCTGCAAGCTGAGCTTCTCAGTTTTCTTCATGTTTTTGTGGACTTCCCTACCACTCCCATCTCGTCCCGAAATTCTGGTCCCCTTATACAAATGAAAAACCTAGCAGCTTAATATGAGATATTTGTGTCTCTATAATGAGAAAATCACCTCCTAACCTTTCAGACAAACTGCTAGCAGCAGGCAGCACTGTCTTCCAAACCATACTTAGCTGTAAGCCAAATCATGGGATCTTAGGTCTTCATATTCCTCTCCCAAGAAACACCAGCAACCCACACCTGCCAGCCTCCCCTTGATGCACCCACATCCTCCTGTGTCTTCTCCACAAAGGGTCCTTGGTCATCTTACTCTGCCACTTCCACTCTACACTCTGTTTTACCATAGCACACATGAAGACAGACAGAGAGACACAGACAGACAGACAGACAGACAGACACACACACACACACACACACACACACGAGAACTTTTACCTCTCTAGCCAAAATCCATTAAGTAAAATAAACCTTCTAATTATAGCAGGCACAGACGTCTACAAGTTTCTCTCACATGGCTCTGATGCAGCCTCCTATCTTTACCATTACTATAGAGTCTAAGAAAAGTACCATTCAAGTCAAATTCCAAGTTACAGGAATGAAATCAGAACCTAAGGACAGGAAAGGCCTGGCAGCAGACACACCTAAGACAGACAAAGCCAGGTTGCAGACTCCCGGACCAGCGCTATTCTCACTGTCCTACAGTACATGTAGAAAACCTACCATGTGCCCTGAACTCCTCTTAACTCGTGCCATGGTCTGATGTGTTTAATACCCACAACAACCTGATGGCAGACATTCTGTTCTCCCCATTTTACAAAGTAGGAAACTGAGGCACAAGAAGGTGAGATAACTCAACCAATGTCAACAGGGACAGGAGAGCAAGTGTCTGAACTCAGGCAGCCTGCCTGGCTCTGTGGCCAGGGTTCTCAAGTCATCTCACAGAAGGCAACACTTGCTACCTTTAGGCAGAAATGGAAATGGTTTCACAGACTGTTTGATAAGTGAAATTTATTCAAGAATTTCACTTGAAAACTCAGCAAAGAATTGTAAAACTGAAAACCAAACCAAATGGACACTGGAATTTCAAAGGAAGGCTGAACGTGCGGACTCACAGGAAAGGGTCTTTGTGGCTTCCTTTAGCAAGTGATAGCTGCCTGGTGTGTAGAGTAAGCTGTGCACATCCATCCAAACAGTGGCCTAAATGTTATCATCTATTCTTCATACAGCCTTATCCACTCTTCAGATGTGCCCACTGTCAGCTTCATTTCTACATCCAATGCCCCCATCAAAGTTTCTGGAAAGGGACTAGGCACAAAGCCTAACCATTTATTAACCCTTCTATGCTGTGGCCAGCCTCAGCTCCCATCGCAGAACAATTTAAAAAAAAAAAAAAAAAAAAAGTTACCAGAAGCCAGTCGGCCCATGGGAAATCATTCTGCCATTCTGCACCCATCTCTGGTATTGTGACTCAAATAAAATCAGATCCTCTAAGGTGACCTAGCCAAGTCCCTCGGTTCGTCATTGTTGTATTCACTGTCCCCACACCGCTGAGCTCAAACACCTCCACAGCAAGGAGAGTCTGGAGCTAAGATACAACTCAATGGTGCTTCTGTAAGCACCAAGCTGGAAGCTGGCAACTGTGGGGAAAATCTGCAGTGCAGTTTTCAGATTGTGAAACCAGTGCCTGCTCAGCTGCTCCCATCTCCAGCACTGAAACATTATCAGCTGCAACATGGGCACTTGCTCTGCAGCCAACAGCACCAAGTTCAGTTATAAAACATCTAGATGTGAGCTTTGTGGAAGCAGGTGTATACAAGACTCCCAAAGCACTGGGAACTCAAATACCTAGATGTGAGTTTCGTGGATACAGGTATACAGGGTTCCTGCCAGCCCTGGGAACTCCAAATGACTTTATAAGAGAATGGAGCATGCCAACAAGGTGATAGAAAGACAAGTGAAGTCCTCACAAGAGCAAGAAACAAAAGAATATCCGCACTTGCCAGGTCAACGCCATCTATCACCACCACCAGTCCATGGTGTGTCATGCCAAAAGCTAAGGAACCAACTCA
The DNA here is from genome assembly GCF_000317375.1 of Microtus ochrogaster. Lineage (NCBI taxonomy): Eukaryota > Metazoa > Chordata > Mammalia > Rodentia > Cricetidae > Microtus > Microtus ochrogaster. The sequence goes on along the minus strand of NW_004949096.1, from coordinate 20,430,757 downwards.
AATCTGTCTACCCCAACATTTGCATAATGGGTGCTGCCTTTTGGCTGCCATTTAATGGTCACCAAGTGAGGCCCTGGGTGGAGACCTTCCCACAAAGCAATATTTATTGTCTTTGGAGAGCTACTGGCTGAACCCTTCTGAAATATTACTAAACTCAGCTCAGTGAAACAAAGGAAAAAGAACACTGTTATAAATGAAAATTCAACCAAGATCTCAGGACATGTCCACACTTTGTATTCTCTAATTTCTATATAAATATTGGAACAGTGCAGAAACACCGTGATCTCAGAAATAATGTGCCTTTGATAACCACAAAACTCAATTATTTATTTCAATTTATTTTATTCCTTATCTCAAATACACAGTTCCTTTTCCTTTAAAAAAAAAATCCCTCTTTTAAACAATATGTAAGGCAAAGCAAATGTAACAAAGTACCAAAACAAACCTTTCCTGAAAACTTTATGGTTCCTTTTCTGTCCCTAGCTGCACACATCACCCACTCCCCGTACTACTGCTGTGTACACACAGAGGCCGCTGGCTCTACACTGCCATGTTAAGTTCCCAACTGTGCACAGTGTGAGCATGCTTACACACTGATTTAATTTTTGTTTTATTTTCTTCCCCCAGATATGTTGCCTAAATTGGCCTCAAACTTTCAGTCCCCCTTTCTTGATTTTTTTTTTTTTTTGGTTGTTGTTGTTTTGTTTGGTATTGTTTTGGCTTTTTTGTGACAGGTTCTCTCTATGCAGCCCTGGCTGACCTGAAACTCAGTATATAGGCCAACTTTTTCTCAAATTGTTAAGAAACAAGCTAGAGCCAGACACTGTGGTGCACACCTTTACTGCCAGCACTCTGGAGGCAGAGGCAGGCAGAGCTCTGTGAGTTCAAGGCCAGCCTGGTGTACATATCTAGTTTCAGGTCAACCAGGGCTACATAGTAGGACTCTTTTCTCTAAAAAAGAGAAAGAGGGTAAGGGGAATGAATCTAATAACATTCAATACTTGGGGAGAGGGGTGTAAATAAATGTACCTTGGGAACAGATAAAACACATTGTTTGCACCCTGGCAAAATGTCCATGGCAACCTTGTTTCATTCTTTAATCCTGGTCACTCTCTTTTAGGGTTGGGCAAGAGTTTACTAAACAATCCCTTCCTGAGGTTTGTCACTCTGTAACAGACTGCTCCAGCTCAGGGAAGGAAGTAGGGTTACAGGGTAGCAGGTAGGTTCTAGACTGATTAAGAGGCGACAGGAATGGCCACATACCCAGGAAGAGGGAGAACAAGCAGGCAGGACTGTTTCACACAAGCTAAGGGCCCTCCTTGCCCTCCTCACCATCCCTGTGTTCCCACCCAAAGCTTGTCCCAATGCAGGAGCAGGGTAACACCTAGTCTTTCTCCACTGGCTCAGGCCCAGAGCCCTCTCCCCTTCCCACCCCCATCTCCCCTTCTCACTTCCACATCCCAGGTAACCTGACTCCCCTGGCCCCTCCCAGTCGTCCAGTACATGGGGGGTGGGGGAAGAAGAAAAGTCCCTGCTCCAGACACCTGCGATTTGTATGAATAAAGACTAGTCAGTTTGTACCAGGGAATGGAAAAAACAGTTAATAATAGAGGCTGACACTCAAACCCAAACCTCATCAAGAGTAAAGGGAGCCACCATTCGATGCCCATGGATTACCCGCCCCTCACTGGCTCGCACTGCCTCAGGACCCTGTTCTCACTAAACCTGTTTCTCCTGAACTCTTTCTAACCTACAAGGGCAACGTGGTTATTTCCGCTTAGCTGCTGCTACCCAGCTGCATACAAGCGGCATACGTGACAAGTCAACTTCTCTCCCTCCCCCATGTTTGTTATTTGTTTTCAGGGGATTGAGCTCAGGTCACTAACTAGTCAGAAAGCACCCTTACCCACTAAGCCATCTCAGCAGCCCTAGTATCTTATTTTTAAGATTCCCCACCCCCCACACACACCCCCGCCAACTGTCTCAAAGAGCCTCAGCAGCGCTTCCTATCTCTCATGGTCCCCCAGGGTGATGGTCACACCACAGGGCAGCATCCTAGACGCTGACTTGGGCTCAGCGCTGTGTCAGGCAGGACTCTACAAAATAAACTCTTGACAAACTGGCTGAAAAGGGGAAAGTGCAGAATAGCTTCTATAGCACACTAATCAACTATCTTCCTTACAGCAGTGAGTGGAGCTTGTAACCCTACACCTCAGGAGTCTGAAGTAGAAGGATCACAACTTTGAAATCATCCTGGGCTTGAACACCAAACCCCCGATTTGGGGCTGTTGCTTGTTTTTTGTTGTTTTTATTAAAAAAAAAAAAAAAAACTGGAAGGGTTTTCACCAATACATTAACTGATATGACTACTTAGAATTTCAGGTGCTTTAATGTCCAGTTTTATTCTTCTCTCTCTTCGGCAAAACCCACATAAATACATATAAAGTATTTTTATAATCACATTCATGCTTGCATACTTTCATCTCTCTGCTCCAATACAGCAGATCTATCCATTTGTATGCATTTTGGTTCTGTTCCTGTCAGTATAGAGAAGGAGCAGGATGCAGCTCTAAATCACTTTAGAGTACAGAAAACACTCTTAAGATTGCACAGCGTGGAAGGCAATAATGGCTAACATCTGTCATCACAGCACTCAGGAAGCAGCAACAAGACTGCCACAAACTCTAGACTACCCTGGTCTACAGAATGAGACTCAGTCTCAAAACAGTGTCCAAAGTCCACGTCCAGTGGTTCTGGCTTCTGGCTTCCTGACAACCTAGTATCACCTTCCAGAGCTGTGTATCAGTTGCAACACACCGAGGGGCCCCTTGTCCATCCCTACACAGGACGGACAGCCGACAAGCAGATGGCGGGTGGGCCTTGGGCAGCTGTATAAGGTGCTCTTTCCTAGTGTACCCAGTTAAGGGCCAAAAGGCTGCATTTCTCTCACAGACAAGAACTTCGAGATCACGTAGTTTGTTTAATGGACTTAGAAACTCAGGTTCTTGCCCCCAGAGATAAGCTAATGCTGTATATTGGAGATGATGTGGCCATTCTAACCAATTTAACAGCTACTATGTGTATTTTAGGTTATAACTCTAAATCAGAGGTATTTCAGGGAAACACATCTCTGCATCCTCAATTCCACTCCCCTCACAAGGCACACTGTATTGTATTTGTCATCTTACAGTGGCAAAGCACAGAGATATACCTAGCGCCTCACGGCTCTTGGCCAACCAAGTTCCAGGTTCTCATACCCTTCCTGACTCATTATAGTCCCCTACCAGACCACTACACACATAACCATAAAAAACAGACCCATGTTGTTTCCTATGTGGTCATATAACATCGCAGTAGGGTCAGCTGCCTGGGAAAACCATGGCTCTGCTACCTAATGTCTCTGACCTAGACCTAGCTGCTTTACCTTCCTCAGTGTGTATAAACAGGACTCCTCACAGCAGTGCTGGGACAATGACAGGGCAGGAATTCAAGCACACATTTTATTTTAATGAGGGACATCACTGACCCACACATAGAAGTGGACAGCACTTGGGCCCCACTTCATCTATGTTGAAATACGAGCGGCGGGGCTGCTTTCCGCCACCCGGCTGCCCACATGGCTAGCTTAGTTTATGACCCGAAATAATTACACGGAAACTGTATTCTTTTAATTACTGTCTGACCCATTAGTTTTAGCCTCTTATTGGCTAGCTCTTACATATTGATCTAACCCATTTCTATTCATCTGTGTAGCCCACAAGCTGGCTTACCAGGAATGATCTTAACCTGCATCTGTCTGCAGTGGGACAATCATGGC
>NW_004949096.1:20424636-20425420 GCF_000317375.1 Microtus ochrogaster | reverse complement strand
TTTCTCCCCCCCCTCTCTCCCTCTTCCTTTCTCTCCTCCTATCCCCCCCCACCCTCGCAAAGGTTCACTGAGCTTCCACTGGGGCTGCCTGGCTTAGCAACTGCCAGGTGCTGAGGAGGTACACTGGGCTGCAGTGTCAGCTGCTACCTAGCAGAAGTCGCCCTTCTTCAGGCCTGCTTCTGCATCAACACCTCTCTCCCCACTACTCTACCAGCACTGCTGAGGACTATGAAAGGGACACAGCTCAAGTGGCATATGGTGCTGGTCCCCACATAGAGGTTGATGCCCTGCAAGCAACCTGGGAAGAAAAGGGCTTACTTCATCTAACAGCTTGTAGTCCAGCATGAAGGGGGAATCTTACAGTTCTCTCTTCCCAGATGACCATAGCCTGTGTCAACTTTGATACAACATTAACCAACACAGTATCTTTCCTGGCTGAGGCTGAACAGCCCTTACTGAGAAGGAAACTATATCCCAGAGTCACCTTCCAGGCATGTATGTGACATTCAGGTCAATTCAAACCACTAAAGACCTCCACTACAGCCAGATCAGCTTCCTTTGGAACCCACAAAAGGAACTGCAAAGGCCAAACAGACTAGCTCCTGCTACAAAGGAACCTGGAGTTTCTGACTGGGAAAGGGGCAGCTAGCTCTGTTGGAACCCAGTTCCCTATGCTCTAATCAACTGACCATTACATTAAACTTTAGATAGATCCAGCTCGTTCTATCAAGTATTTACAGTGTGTAGTGCAAACTACTCTCTCTCTCTCTCTCTCTCTCTCTCT
>NW_004949096.1:20413379-20423379 GCF_000317375.1 Microtus ochrogaster | reverse complement strand
CAGGTCCCAAAAGAAAAAAATTTCTGACTTTGTTTGACATGGATTCTCCAATCTTCCCTGACCACAATACTCCTTTTTCAGTCAAAGAATGAGATAGATCCAAATAGTTGTTCAACTGCAGGGGACTGTAAATGGTCCTAAGGAGGAAAGGGAGCCCTACGCAAAGACAAAGACAACAACCATCACATAGCAGCACAAGAACAAGGAGAATCCCCTCCCTGCATCAGCCCCTCCACCGCCCCCCCCCCATGAACATTCTAAAACCTGCTGGTTTAGCCCAATACAGCAAAGTCAACTCCCAGCCCCATGATCCAGTCACTTGAATATAAAGAAACACCCTAACTCACAAGCCAAGATCTCAGAAACTGGGGCCTGATTACCCCTGGGAGGAAGGTACTTTCTTTTAAGTGGGTAGGGCAGGAGGTCCTGGGCCCACGGGATCTGTCCCACGGTTCTGTTTAGTTTACTAAGCCCAGAGGTGCCTGGCAACCGGCTCTCTCCCTATGTTACAGCTGATTTACCCACACAGCTGCCTGTCACTAGAAGCCGCAGCCACTCCTCAGGCTCCCTAAGAACCAGGAGGTCAGGCCACACAATGGTGAGCATGGGCTCCTGCACACACATACACACACTAAGTACAGATCTCCTCGGCCCACTATGGACCTTTGCCAGGAAGGAAATGATTGACAAGTGCTCACCAAACACTGGGGAGGGGGGCAAAGCCTCATCTCCCTAGTCACCCTGTGGGTTCTCAGGCCCACTCACTGTAGTACACTTAGTAACTGCCCTTGCTCCTTCACGACCCAAGTTCTTATCAGAATTCAGTCTTGACCTCTAACCCCTGGATGCTACAGGGCTTAGGTTTGCAGTCTTATCTAAGGAGAATCAATCCTACATAGCACCAGATCCATGGTACTACTACCACAAATGAAGGCGGCCTGTAGGCAGATGTGATGAACTCTTATGGAGCTTGACCTTCCATTGCAGACTCCAGGGAAGGTTCCAGCTCACCCTGGGAGTCTCACCTCCTAAGGACTTCTCCACAGTAACTCCTCCCTCACTACTTAGGCACATTGTCTAAGTGTGCTGTCTTTGCAGCCTACAACATCCTTCCTCAAAGTCTACCCTGCTGTGAGCAGAGTAGGTGACCACTCGCAGACTTTCACATACAAGCCTTCTGGATTATGAGAGCTGCTGACCATGGAGGGGCACTGTCCTACAGCTTCACTTCCCTGGTGTTAGACAAGGATAGCATAGGGCGTAGTCACGGATATCCTGCTGGATCAGCAGGCATGGTGCTCAGCATCTGGGCAGTTGCAATACAGTAGGATGCCTTTTGAAACAGCCTCCCACAGGCCAGCTCTAAACCATGGCCTTGGAGTTGTGACTTAATTCAATTAGCACCATTTAGTGAGTATGGATAAAAACAAAGTGTTCTGCGAAGGTGCTACTTGAAAGCATTCACAGGAGGGGAAAGAGTAAGAGAAGGGTAGCAGTTAGCACCTCAGCAACCACAGAAGCCCATACTTCAAAGATCCCCCTCTGAAGTCATGGGGAACACACACAGAGCCACCCAAGTCATGTATGGAAGCGGACAAATGTTCTCTGTCACTTCAGCTGGGCTGCCCGAAAACCTTCCTAATTGCACTTTCTTTTTCTGGGTTTTTGTTTTATTTTGGAAATACAGCATCTCTCTACACAATTCAGGCTGGCCTCAGACTCCCAGGTGCTGGGGTTATAGCCAGTTGCCACCAAGCCTGGCTTCAGTGCTTAACTACAATCAACAACCCCAGCAAAATGGCTCAGCAGATAAAGGCACTTGTTGCCTAACAATGCAAATCTGATGACCTGAATTCAATCCCCAGAATACACGTAAAGATGAAAAAAAGAGAGCAAAGCAAACACACACACACAAAATAAATAAATAAATAAATAAATAAATAAATAAATAAATAAATAAATAAATAAATGGAAAAACTAAAATCAGTTATCACCTTCCCATATAGGAAAAGGAGTAATCAGGGGGGCTTGGCAGGGTCTCAGACCCAAGTTCAAACATGAGGCCCTCCATCCTACTGTGGGCCCAGTCATTACTAGACTTCCCTGAGTCTTGGTTTCCACATCTATAAAATGAAACAGCCCAACACAGCTTTCGGATTGCCTTGAATGTTTCTCAGAAGATAAATGAAGAAGTGATTGGTAGGGCACCTGGGCCCCAGTCAGATTAACAGACATCTTCATGGTAACTTCACAGCTGGGCCCAACCAAAGGCAAAAATAAGTACTGACTGGGGCAGGGGAGAGGGGTGGCACACACTTTTAAACTCAGCACTTGGAAGGCAGAGGCAGGCAGATCTGAGTTCCAGGCCAGTCTAGTCAGCAGAGGGAGTTCCAGGACAGCCAGGGCTACATAGAGAAACCAAACAGAACAACAAAAACAAAAAAAGGACTAACTGTAGGCCCATATTTCTACTGTGAATGGCGGCCAGACTTCCAGGCCACAGTCTGCACCTGCCACACAGGAGGTGGTCACCTCCCTAACAAAGGGTCAGGATGTGCTAATGTTGTTCTGCTCCCTTCTTTGTAACTGGGAGGTTGCCTGAAAAAGAGATGCTAATTCGGCCTACCCAACAGAGCTGGCACACAGAGCAGGAAGATAGAAAGACAAGACAGAGCAGGCATAGGTAGATGTGTGGATGTGACCACAGCCATTCATCTGGTTACCTAGGAAACAGAATGCTAATGAATTTCCCCCTCATTTTATGTTTTGGGATATAAGGCTGTTTGGAGAGTAAACGCAGAGTTCAAGATGTGAACTCAGGATTTCATGAGGGATCCCTGAAAATCTCCCTCCGGATAAAGCCATGTGAGTTGTGTCTTTAATCTCACATCTCCCCTCTGGTCCAGAGAAATAATTTAGGGTCTGGGCTGGCACCGGACCCCGACAACTAACTACAATTGATCCAGTAAAATTGTTGGGGCCAGAAGACAACTTCTCCAATAAAGGCTGAGTAGGGTCTACAAGTTTTTTTTTCTTTTTCCATTTTTTCATGTTCCTGCCCATGCTCACACATTTGCACACACTGTGTGGTTATAGGTGCTTGTGGGTGCACATCTGTGAAGACATGGAGAGGTCTGAGATTGAATCAGGAATCATTCTCAATTGTTCTTCCAACTTATTTACTGAGACAGGATCTCTCAGTCAAACCCAGACTGTTCTGCCTTCTGAGGCGGGAATTCTAGGCAGGCCTCCACTCACCAAGCATTTACATGGGTTTTCCAGTCCTCATGCTTGCAAAGCAAGTACATAACCACTAAGCTATTTCCTCACACCCACAAATGTTTTTGCTGGGTTGAGTCAATAGTACTTTTAAAATAGGAGATGTGTATTCCCAAACAGACACTGCGCCCCACTCCCACAGCAGGTTAGATTTCCAAGTGTTACGGGCCCATGGCTGATGTTCCTCCTCCTTGAACAGTCATATCCAGTGCAGACAGAAGACTGAAGAGCATGACCACTCACCATGATGTAAGTTCCTGCACTACATCTCAGACAGGGCCATTGATAAGACAACTGGAAAACTCTGGATATGTTCTATAAATGGGTTTATTATATTTCATCAATACTCTACTCCCCTGGTTTTGATTATTTTGCATATTGTGTAATTTGGGGAAGTTACACAAAAGACATTTGGGAACTACTATTTTTGCAACTTTGAGAAATTATTTCAAATTTTAAAGTTAAAAACATTTTAATGAAGTCTTAATTTTAGGGGTTTTATTGTTTATGTACATGAGTGCTTTTTCTGTATGTATGTATGCTTACCATACACATGTCTGGTACCCACAGGGATCAGAAACTAGAGTTACAGATGGTTGTGAGCCACCGTGTGGGTGCTGAGATCTGAACACAGGTCTTCCGCAAGAGCAGCCAAGTGCTCTCTAACTGGTGAACCATCTCTTCAGCCTTAATTTTTTTTTTTTTTTTTTTTTTTTGGTTTTTCGAGACAGGGTTTCTCTGTAGCTTTGGAGCCTATCCTGGAACTCCCTTTGTAGACCAGGCTGGCCTCGAACTCACAGAGATCCGCCTGCCTCTGCCTCCCGAGTGCTGGGATTAAAGGCATGCGCCACCACCGCCCGGCTTCAGCCTTAATTTTAAAAGCAAACTAGAGACACGGCTTAGTAGTAAAGCATTTGTACATACAAGGTCCCATATTTAGTCTCTAGCACTGAAAAAAATTAAGATTTAACATTTTTATCTATATTTTCAGCTTTCCTAGAGGACAGGGGGAGAAAAGGAAGATGAAGAAAAGAATCACTGGTCACCCTGTAAGTCAGAACCCAACTCAGATATTGTCCCCGCTGGGTCCCCAAGGGTTAGAATCCAACCCTATCTATCACTATTTAACCTTTGGCAGTTTGCTTAGCATATCAGATTCCTCAATTCACAAAGGGAAATTTTAAAGTGTGGATTCCTCATCAGTCTAGAGTAAGGATTAAATTAGAATTTAAAAAAAAAAAGCACGTGTTCAGGGGCTGGAGAGATGGCTCAGCAGTTACGAGCACTGACTGCTCTTCCAGAGGACCTGGGTTCAATTCCCAGCACTACATGGCAGCTCACAACCGTCTGTAACTCCAAGATCTGAAACCCTCACACAGACATACATGCAGGCAAAGCACCAATGCACATAAAATTTTTTAAGAAAAGTACATGTGCATACACACACACAGTAAGCATAGGACAATGTATAAGAGAAATCTAGTGTAGTGAGCCTCATGGTATGTATATGGGAATCGTGTGTGACAACCAGAAGGGAGCCTTCCTAGGTTTAGAGCAGCAGACAGGGCTTGGTCTGGTCTGATCAGAGCTACAGTGCATTGACTAGAACCCTTCCTCTGAAAGGCTAGATGTATCAAAGGGAGAAGGCAGCATGCTCATTTTACAGATGAGAAGCCTACCCTTGGGAAGATCAAGTGCAGTGGCTCTCAACCCTCTGACTGAGACCCTTTAATACATGTTGTGTGACTCTGCCCCAACCATTTTTGTTGCTACTTACAGCTGTAATTTTGCTACTGTTATGAATTGTAATGTAAATATCTATTTCCCAAGGGTCTTAGGAGACCCTGTGAAAGAGTCATTTGACCCCCCTCAAAAGGGGTCTCAACCCAAAGGTTGAGAACCACTGGTCTTGGGAGTTGCCATAAGGTGTTCAGGCTCAGCCAGGCCTGCTCACTTGCTCCAAGCACTATATTGAAGAAGAGTAACAATACGTGCACACCAGAGCAATAATCACATATGCATTCCAAACACACTGTCAAGCTCGCTGTCTCATCAATTTTCTTTATGTTTTAGTGAACATCTTTAAATGTCCTGTTGTCTTTCAACAGACCCTCAAGAGAGGTATGAGAACTGTGCATTAGTCCCATTTCAGCAATCCCTGCTGCTTTATGGGGGCTGACTCCAACACATGAAACATTTGTTTGTTTGTTTTGATCTTGTTTTTGAAGTGATGGGGATGAAAGTCAGGTTTTTGTGCCTGTTAGGAAGTTCTGTACCCCTAATCTACACTCCCACCTCAGCTTCTTTTTCTAACTGGTAAACCAATCCTAGCTCATCCCAATTTATCCTCACAGAGGGAAACCCTGCACCTCTGATACCACCCATGGTGTGACCTATCTCAGCCAAGGATGAGTAGGACAATGACTTTCAATATTATGTCAGCAAATTTTAATATAGAAGGAACTATTTTTCTTCCCTAATCTACCTTCTAAACTCAGCTTCCCCGTTTTGCCAGCATAAGTTCATCCACTGATTGGGTTGATTTCTGTACTGAAAGCAGACATGCCAAGTATGAGCACAGAATGGGTGAGGCACAGCCAGTCTGAAGCTGGAAAGGGAATGGTACCCTCTCTAGAATCCAACGGACTCCTTCAATCTTCTCCCCAACGGAATGGCACACATCAGAAGTCAACTCCAGAGCTCAATTCAGCATCTCTCAAAAACATGTCAGAGGTAAGTATATTCCCTGAGCAAGCTGTATGTACACTCTAAGAAGTTTAGTATCTGAGAGAACAGACAAGAAGGAATGAGTGGCTGAAAGCAGAGGACGTAAGAGCACACTTGGAGAAGTTGTGTGACCTTAGGCAAGTCACTTGCCTCTCTAGGTCTTGAGGTCAACATCTGTAATATAAATCATCAAGGCCCCTCTGTCTGGTGTGGGGGCCCTGAGCAGAATTAGGAAAACACAAAGAGCAATTACACTCTGATTCCGGTGCAGGGCGAGAATCCTGGCTTCTTAAAACACATTAAGAAGCATCTAATTTGCATCACATTTTTCTCGCTGTTCATATTAAGACAAATGTGTTCATCATACTTTAAAAAACAACAAAAGTGACTGATTCATAACAACCTGCAAAATAGTGAAGTCAGAACAAAGCCAGTCATCACGACACCCCCTCCAGGGAGAGGCTTCTGTCTCTATTTCCTGACAAGCTTTTTGCAAAATCCAGGGAAGCTGCAAGTCAGTGATAAAGGCCAAAGTCAGTCACTTGAACAGAGAGGCCAGCCCAGATAGGTCAGGCCACCATGGGGGAGGTGGCTAGCACTGAAGCCTGTGCTCTTCCCAGAGACAAAGCTCACTAGCAGGAGCCTTGGCAGACTGCAGAACCCCCCAAGTGGGCACCGGATGGCCTTGCAAACCAACAGGCGACCTGCCCACACCTGCTACAATTCCTCCTAGCTGCCCCGCTGCCCCCTGGACCACCACTGAGCTTGGCAGGTTCCTGTAAGTTCCTATGCCACCTCCCTCCCAGCCCTTTCTCCCACCTGCCTTTCCCCATCTCTCTCTCTCTCTATCTCTCTCCTTCTTCCCTCCCTCTCCCATTCCTTCATTCATGCCAGCCTCAAGGGCGACAGGAAGCCAGGATAAAAACCACAGGTTCCAGATGAGGAAAAGTGATGTTCAAAGGATAGATCATCCAAGATTGCAAAGGTTATGCTCAGAATCCAACCTCTATCGTGGTTCTAAAGTTGGGTACTTTCTCCAGTCACAACTACACAGGAAGTCATGCTGGGGACCCCCACTCTCCTTACTCAACAACCATTCCTAACAACACATGCATGCCTGACCCACTTGCTGGCTCTGCATCAGGCTTCTCTGGGCCCCTGGGGTTGGGCAGCTCCGGAAAGTCCACCAGTCAAGCAGGGTCTGCTTCAGCTGCTTTCTAACTGTGCAGGCTAGGCAACCTCCTAGAGGCTTAGTGGTCATATCTGCAAAGGGGTCAAGATCAGACTCTGCCTCAAGAGGCCGTTAAAAGTAGGCAGGGCACAAAGGCCCCAGGTGCCGAAAATCTATATCTAGGGCTGATGAGATGGTTCAGTCTGTAAAGCACCTGCTATGTAAGCATTAAGAACTGAGTTCAGATCCCCAGGACACAGATAAAGCCAGACATAGTCTTATGGATCTATAATCCCAGTGTTCCTATAGCAAGATGAGAAGCAGAAACCAGAGAATGGCCGGACACTCTCAGGCCAGCTAGCTTCAAAACATATAAACAATGTACAAGAGGACAGGACTAACACCAGAAGTTCTCTGACTCTACATATGTGCTATAACATACACTCATGTGTTCATATGCACACACACACCACACAGCATATACATGTACACAAAAGATTTTTAAAAGAAATAAAAACTTGCAGAAGAGATCACAGTGCTTTCATTTTTAAGAGCCAAGTAGCAAAAAAACAAGTATCCACCAACTCTAAAAAGGATCAATTCTGTTTACACAAATACAGATTAGGCACACTCAGAAGAATGGAAACCTAAATGACTGGCTGGGGAGGGGAGAAGGAAATCAGGAGTGACTCTGCAGGGATTTCCTTGGGGGTAATGAGAAAACTCCAGAATTTGGCAGTGATGACAGTTATACAGCCCTAAATGTGATAAAAAGAAGGAAATGCAACTGTACACTTCAAAAGGCTGACTTTATTGTGCGTGAATTAGAAATAGATGAAACTAGATTTTCAATGGCCATTAAAAATAAAACAAATGACTACTATGTACAACATGATTTAAAAAAAACCCTCCCATGATGCCTCTGTGAGGCAATCTAAATCACACAGGTACCTGATACCTGAGTCCAGCGTTGCCAAGCACTGTTCCCCAAATGAGCTCTGCGCTGCAGGTCTAGGCTCCTAACATTTACCCAAAGCAACAGCAATGGTAGCCACGACAGCTACTGGCTTACTCACTCTGTCTCAGTGCCCTTGGAGACAGCCCCGAGCTGAAGGTGTCTGCTACCAGCTCAGTTTATCTCTCCAACTAAACTGGAACCTGCTACTGAAAAGAAATACAAACTAGCCCTTTTTCCTCTTTTTATTCCCACTCCTCATGCCATAGGTTAGATCAATAACAACAACAGCTGTGCCCACGACTTTCCATGCTAAATCCTTGGTAACACAATGTCCTCACAGGTGGGAAAAGTTAAAGCTGGTACTGGAAGAAGGTGCAGAAGACAGGAGGGGTTTGATCAACGTCAGACAGGAAGGGCAAAGATGGAATCTAACCTCAGTATTCTCTTCCACTCTGGGAGTGTAGGCTGTCCTCTGAAGATTCAGCCAGGGAGGCCAAAACAGTCAGCTACGTTCCATTCTGCAGACACTGGCCAATCACATCATCTGAAAGCTGCTGCATAACAGGGCCCTCACCCGAATTCTGAGAATGAGCTGGGCACACCTGATGAACTCCGCAGCCAGGAAGCAGAGCCCTTGGTAGGTGCCCCAGACAAATGCAGAGTATATTCTTTTGTTGTTTTTTTTAAAAACAGACATTTTCCACAAGCATTTAAAAAAAAATAAGAAAGAAAAGGTTAAAGTTCAAATCCCAGAACCCAAGAGTAGCAATATGCATCTGTAATCCCAATGCTGTGAGGTGAAGAGGTTCAACCCAGGGGTTTTCGAGCTAATCTAGCCAAAATAACAAGTTCCAAGTTTAGTAAAAGACCTTGTCTCAAAAACTACGTGTCTCTATACAGGCAAATATACATTTATGCAGAAACATGCATATGCAACAAACGCATGCTAGAAAACATGAATCATTTATCAACTCCTCCCCCAGAAAAATTTCACACAAAATAGAAAAACTGGTTCTATATGAGTCACGCGTGGTCAGAGGTGATGTGAAACAGCCACCACACAGTTGCCATGTCTGAAAATGTGAATATTAAATTTAATTTTTTTTTCAAATTGTTAAATTTGAAAGTCAGTGGCAATGTGGGCGTCACAGACACAAGCAGTCCCATGTAGTCTGACAGTCACGTAAACAAAGCATCTCCTTGGGAATCTGTTTGGCGAGTAGAGTCAAATCTTAGGAAGATGTCTGGAAACTAATTCCGAGTAATCTCTACTTCACAAGAAAGACCAGAAGGCCTGAAGCTCTACATCCCTGCACTACTAAAAATGGTGAAATTTTGGCTCCTGCTTAACTGTCAATAGGGGAAAGTTAAGCAAAGTCAAGCACATCTACTCTGCAGTATACCATAGCTGTTAGAATCATGGGCAGGGACTGGGAGATATGGTATGCGAGCAGGAAGGCCTATATTTAATTCCCAGAAAACATGTTCTTAAGAAAGCCAGGTGTGTGCCAGTGAGGTGGCTCCTTCAGCCAAGCCTGACAATCTGAGTTTGATCCCCAAGATCCACAGTAGCAGAGAACAGACTCCAACAAGTTTGCTCTGACTTCCACACAGGTGTCAGCATAGCACAGACCGAGAGAGAGAGAGAGAGAGAGAGAGAGAGAGAGAGAGAGAGAGAGAGATTGTTTTTTTGTTTTTTTTGTTTTTTTAATTTCAGCCTTGAGAAAGTGACCTTTCTTTCACGGTCTTCAGCAATGAGGAGCTCACTCTCCCTAAAGGAAATGCATTCTTTATTTATTTATTTACTTCTTTATTTGAGGTTCTGGAGATTGAGCCCAAGACCTCAAGCACTGGGCCACTAAGCT
>NW_004949096.1:20405484-20413265 GCF_000317375.1 Microtus ochrogaster | reverse complement strand
GGGGAAGGGAGGGGAGGGGAGGGGAGGAGAGGAGGTTCCAGAAGGTTCCATTTTGATGCCCTATATAAGACCCAACTGAATCTGGATATCTGGTTTCTCAAAATCTTCATGTGATATTAGTAAGTAATCAAGACTGAGAGTCATGGAGGCCAAATCCCTTTCAGAAACAAGGTTCAGATAGGAGCACGGCAAAGGTCGACTTGGGAGACTCAGAACTAAACATCACACATTTATCAGGTGCTAGGTCTCAGTCCTTCCTTTCCACTTGAATTATCCACTTCTTAGGATTTTCCACAGCTTCACATTGTTCTTACTATGGACCTGAATTGTGCTAAGACCCAGAACTTCTGATCCTTATGACCAGCCTCACCTTCCACACACCCCAGCTCAGCCCTGGCCCTTGGACTTCTATCACCCGCTCAGCTGTGGCTGAATTGGCCTGTCTCCCTCAGGACCTGTGACTTGCTGCAGTGTTCTTTAGAGCTTCTGGCTCCTTGCCACCCAGGCCCCTCTATCTCATTATCCTGCTACATTTTCTCAGCTTTATTAATTGCCCAGATTAGCCTCAAACTCAAAATTCTCCTGCCTCAACTTTGCAAGTCCTAGAATTACAGGTACAAGCCACTGTGCCAACATAAACTGGACATTCTTAGACAATTCCTTAAAAAATAGGATAGTTACAATTTTGTGATTTGGTGGGTCTAGAGGGTAAGTCTTGGACATCAACTATAACCAAATTCAACAAACAGGAGTGCCACCCTGTTTCTTCCCTGTGGCCATAACAGACATGACTAATCAATCTTAGCATTTTCTTGTTCTGAAGCAGGAAAGCCCAGAAAGTCTAAGAATCCCTTCTATTCAGGGGTCAAGCTATCACTATCAATCATTTCAAGATGGACACAAACTAGGAACCATCTGTTTTCCCTAGCTTCATGTTCCCAAGATTTTTTTTCCAACTCGGACATTCTTTGACTAGGAATCATTAACTACCCACTTGCTTGGCAATGAGCTCAGCCCGTGTGAGGCTGATCAGACCATGAGATCACATGTTCTATCCCGGAGGGCATGCTTTGCCTGATTTCCTGAATCTTGGGCTCTTTGTCCTTTCTACTTTCCCAACCCCCACGCCATCCCTTGGCAGCTGCACCTCCAACATTTAATGGCCTGACCTGAGATAGAACATAGAATTAGGAAAACTGCACCAAAGCAGGTGCCTCTGCTATCGCTGGTATTTAAAACAACAATAACGGGAACAGCTGACATTAACGGGGCACTTTCCTGTGCGCTAGGGGTTCACACACGTTTTCTCATGGAATATAGATCACAATCCTCTGAGGTGTTTATTAGTCCCATTTGGCCCGCGAGAAAAGTTAGGCTTTGAAAGCTAAATAGCTGCTGATGAGTAAGAAACAGAAAAAGAAATTACACAAGAGCCATAAAGCTGGCTCTGGGCTATGTCCTCTACCTCTGGGCACCTCATCTCTAAAATGGACGCGATAACAGTGAAGAGAAACAAGAGGCCAGCATAGCCCATGGCAGTTAGGTGGACACCACAGAAAGGTTTTCTGGAATCTGGGTAGTGTCCTGATCAAATCTGCCCAGTGTTAAGCTGGGAGGTCTCTTGGATAAATCCTGTGAACACTGAGTTCTCAGAAGGTCAACCCAGCTTTGCTGGCAGGCAGCACAGTTTATGTGGGTTCTCCTCCTGCTCATTTCTGCCACCCTCCAGTGTCACAGGCTTTGAGAGCATTCTCTCCTATCTTATGCTCTGAGGCCCCTAAACACTCTAAAAGCTGAAGAGGGAGCTGATGTGGAGAACACTTGGCAATGAAGTTCTTTATAATGAAATCCCCCTTTAACAGCATCTGTCTCCTGTGTGGAACTTGGCATGGCTGACCTCACAGCTCCTGGTTACTATGAGCCTCCCCTTTACCCCTGGATGCCCACAGCAGAGCTCAAAAACATCCTATCATATTAACACAGGCTTCATGACCCACCCCAAGCAAGGTAGCGAAAGTATCAGTCACCCCCCACTTAGCAGAGGAGGGAACTGAGGCTGAGGCTGGGAAGACACAGGAAAATTGAGCATCCAACACCAAGTGCCAAGACTCCTTCACTGGACTCACTACAAAGACCCTCCCTTGAAGGAGCATGGTGCAGAGGGGAAGCCCCTTGTGTAAGCTCTTACTAGTTAGCCTACTGAACTACTGGAGGGAAAGCAAGCTGATCTTCCAGCAATGGAGAAGCAATCATGCCCCAGTAGGACCATCTTACCAGGCCTTCAGAACACAGTTCTCCACCAGGACGGTCCCTCCCTCCTCAGCTGACATTGTCCATAATCTCTATAAACACTCACTGTTAGTTGTCACAACTAAGGAAGGGGCACTACCGGCATCCAGAAGGCAGAAGCCTGAAATGCCACATCCTATCCTAGCTGCTCGAGATAGTCTTCTGAAACAAACTGTGGTAATAGTGCTGAGGTCAAGGAGCTCTGAGCTAAAGGAAAAGAAGCCACCAACACTCACCTCAACCATAAGGCTGAGCAAGAACAAAGCCTGTTCCAAAGAAAATCCTAAGCTAATATCCCATGGGCCTCTTCCTGGAGAAGTCGAAGGCTGGAGACATACCTGTGGTCAGGTGGAGACTGAAGGTCTGAGTCTCTCCCACACCCAACACGTCACCTCATGCTCCCCAGCCCCTGCCGCTGGCAATCTCCAATACTTGCTCCCCACACAGCAGGATCTGGTAGTCTCTCTAAGGCTGGTAGAAGTTGCTGAAGATGCCTCGGGAGCAGGACAACCCTCAGCAAGTCTTCTGTGTCATGCAACAGTCCTAGGTGTTGTGCAACAGAGGACTAGGGAGAGGTACGTGTATAAGACCCTGCCCAAGTGCCATGATCAGAAGAAGGCACCATGCACGACCCTCTCGTTTGACCCCAATACCTCTGTGGCCCGGTACTTCCTACCTTTTCCAAATGAATCACTTGTTCAGGGGGTTACAGTGCTTGAGCGAATGGCAAGGCCACATAGCTACAAGAAAAACATGCACCTGCATCCATGCTGCTGTCAACACTGAAGCTCTTCCCATATACCTCTGGGACATCCTGAAGTCATGTCATCTGTGTCGACATTCAAGCTCTATAAAATCCAAGTTCATTCACAACAGGAAGGCTGAGAACCATACACAATGCCACTATGCCATTCTTTTGATCAGTACCAAGGCCCCCAAAAGTGAGACAGCCTTTACCTACTTCTTGCTCCAAGATCTAAAATCCACAGCAAAGATACCCTTGTCTTCTGTGGTTAAGGGAAGCGTGACTCTCCTTTCGTGTGCTTAGAGCACTGAACATGAGCTCACCGTCCACCTGTGGCAAGACCATTAAACACAGCTGTCCTAGGAGACTCAGGCAGACCCTAGTCTATGTAGACGCCCCTGCCCAGCTCACCGCTGTGCCCTAAAAGAAGGTCACAGTGGAGATATGAGCCTCAGTTTCCCACTCTGTGCCCACATAAAATGAGTCAACATGTACAAAATGCTGACAATGCTTCTTATCAAATATAGTATGCGGTGACTATGTATCAGAGGTCTGTTTATCTGAGTAATGTTCTGTGTGGCAAAAAGTACTCAGAAACGAACTGAAGGCTCGATCACAGGGACCAAGTAGATAAAGAAACGAGATGTAATGGCTAAGTTATCCACAAGAAGACCACTCCCTGGCAAGGAGTGTCCACACTGCATAAGCCGGCACAAAGCACCCTAAAGAACAGCCGTGAACTTGTCCCTGAGGGTCAGCAAAGGAAGCATCTCCTCCAGACACACACACACATACACACACACACACACACACACACACACACATTTAGCATCTACCCTGTAACACAGCCACGTTTGTTTCCACAAGATTTCCAAAATGCTTTCCACTGAGTAGCAGTGACTCTTCCGGAAGAAGCCTTGTGTTTGTCTTGTGGCTGCATGGGGTACCCCTAAGGAGACATCTGCTCTAATTGCTTTAAAAATTAAAAACCAGTGGAAAGCGTAAGTCACAGCACATTATGGTTAGGGGGCTACACCATCTGAGTAAAGCAGGGATGCACTGGAAACACAAGGCTCACCCTGCAAAACTGGGCTGGGATTAGCATGGGGAGCGCAGAGGCTGTAGCGGATTTTGCTTTTTTTTTCTACTTATTGTATTAAAAAATAAATAAATCAATTCTGTGTATGTGTGTATATGTGTCTTTCGAGACAGGGTTTCTCTGTGTAGTCTTGGCTGTCTTGGAACTTGCTCTCAGAGATCTGCCTGCCTTTGCCTCCCAAGTGATGTGATTAGAGGTGTGTACTACCACTGCCTGACCAAAAAACTAAAAGGGAAATTTTAAAAAACTGAACTGGGATAAAGAAGAAAACCACAAAAGCAAACTTTTTCAAATATATCAATGGTACCAATTATATTCTGATTTAAAAAAAAATAAAAACATAGAAGCTGAAGAGATGGCTCAGCAGTCAAGAGCACTGGCTGCTCTTTCAGAGGACCTGTATTTGATTCCCATAACCATCCACAACTCCAGTTCCAGGAGACCCAACACCCACTGCTGGCCTCTGCAGGCATGCATCTGATACACAGACATACATGCAAGCAAAATATCCATACATATAAGATAAAAATTAAATTAAAAATAATAAAATCTAAAATCTACAAGTAAACGAACTAGCATGTGACTGGAACCAACTTGGGAAGTGGGGTTAGAACTAACAGCCACCAGGCATTTAGAAGGCTTTGGCCCGAGTCCATGCAAATCAGTCCTGGGCTGAGGGCAGCAGACCCAGTGGACCCTCGGCCACACAATGCTGGTCACAGGCTCTCAAGATGCTGCTCAGTTCCAGCACTCGCCCAGCATATGTGAGGCCCTGGATTTGATCCTTGGTATCCAAAAAAGGGGATAAACAACATTTAAACCAAAGAAGCAGGTAGTGACTGTAGTTCTCTACCAAACACAGCTGCCAAAATGCCAGGCACTGACCCATGGTTTCTTCCTCCAATATTCTCTGGCAGCACTAAACACAGGCTTTACTGGGACTCCCGAGCTTGTGCCTGCCTCAACCCCTCTCCATCACATGAAACAATGATACGAGTAAATGAGGACCTTACACAGGCTCCTCACTGGGAACACGCTCTACCTACTTCCCTCACAGGGCGCCTCCCACAGTTCACACACTAACAGTTGGGTTTGGAGACCTGGAAATTTTCTGGGAAACAACTGAATCGATGGTTAAAAATTTTTTTTACAAGCAATGTACACGCACATATGCGCATGTGTGTACTTGCTTTCCACTACCTGCAGCAGCAGCTTCACAATGCAGTGCTTACCAGTAAACTCAAGGCTAAAACTCATTAAATTCATTTTTATATTCAGTTTTAAACACACTGCCTTAGGTTTTCTTTGTTTCTTTTGCGGGACTAGGAGCATTAGGACTGTATCTCACTCTGCAGCCCAGGCTGACAATGAACTGACAAGACTCCTGATTCACTTTCCAGGTGCTAGGATCACAGGTGAGAACCACTGTGCTTTTTTCCACCCCAATGCTAGGACTTCAACCTAGGGCCTGGCACACGTGGGCCAGTTCTACCACCGAAGTACACCACCAGGCCTCATCCTTTGTTTCCTTATGTATTCTTAAGTCAGGATCTAAGCAAGCCCTGGCTAGTTCACTATGTAGACCAGGCTGGTCCTAAGCTCAGCCTACCTCTGTCTCCAAGTGCTCAGCCTGCCTACGGTTTTTGAAACTTCACTATACATGTTCTGGAAGGAATTAGTTTCAAACCACATACATACCCCTAGAATAACAGTGGCAAACTCAAAGAGACTCTGAGTGGTGGTGGTTTGAAGAGCAATGACTCCCATAGACTCTTGTGTTTGGCCCATAGGGAGTGGCATTATTAGGAGGTGTGGCCCTGTTGGAGTAGGTGTGACTTAGAGGAAGTGTGTCACTGTGGAGGTGGGCTTTGAGGTCTTAGACTCTCAAGCAAGGCCTAGTGTGGCCATCTCAGTTCCTCTCCAGCACGATGTCGGACTGCACGCTGCCATGCTTCTCACCATGATGACAATGGACTGAACCTCCAAACTATAAGCCAGCACCAATTAAATGTCTTCCTTTATAAGAGTTGTCGTCCTCATGGTGTCTCTTCACAACGATAAAATCCTAGGAAAGGTTTAATGAGTTTAGGTGTATGTAAAACCACCTATAAACTATACATTTTTTTAATCTTAAATAGTAAGTGATGATAATGTCTCCGCAAAATAAAATAATCCAACAGCAACGAACATCCAATGATGGGTGAGGTACTGAGCATCAGAGGAGACAGCCCAATGTCACACAGCTAGAAGAAGAGTGAGGCTGACCCCAAAGGCTGTGAACTGAGTTCTTGGCAGCAGCTCCCTCAATATCCCAAGTAATCTGCACACAGAACTGCCAGCAGGCTGCTCAGAAGACCCCATGAGGCAGTGATGGCTTCTCTGCGGGCCACAGGAAATGCACTGTACGCTGGCCGCCTCTGAGGAAACAGGTGGCATAGTAGGAGTCAACTGTCATGGCCCCCATCTCCCAACACTTAAAGCCAAGGAGTATGCCTTAACACTTTTCATTGGTAGCTTAAGATAACTCCTCTTGACTCCACAGAGAACGTAGCCAGTGACAGGAGGTGGGCACAGCTAGAACTGGCCCAGTCACAAGGTAAAGAGAAATGGCTCGAACCAAGACAAAGCGAATCCTAGTTTTTGTTTTTGTTTTTTAATGGACACAGTATCCCTCTGCTCCTTTTTGGGCCAGGATCATATTGGCCATTCCTTGATTATATCCCAAGGTCATATTAATTCAAATATACACACTTATCAAAAGGGAAATATAATTTAAATGGCGCTCTCAATCTTCAGCCCTCCACATTTCACACATTAATACACTCACGGGGGATGTGAATGTGCACAGAATGCACACAATCTATGGCAGATTTGATCACTTTTTGTTGATGCTTTGTTTTGGTTTTGGAGACAGGATTTCTCTTTGTAGCCCTGGCTGTTCTGGAGCTCACTCTGTAGACCAGGCTGGCCTCAAACTCACAGAGATCCGCCTGCCTCTGCCTCCCCAATGCCGGGATTAAAAGCATGAGCCACCACCACCAAGCTGGATTTAATCTCTTAAATCTAAATTAAAAGATTCTACAACATAATTTTGTTCCATCATTATGATGTTTCCTTTAACTTTAGAATCTATCTTTTGAGTGAGCACCTGAGTATTGTGTAAAATGTCTGTCCATTTACAAGGCAGAATGTGATCACTTATACAACAGTCCTGAGTAAGTAGCACTGCTATTACCAGTATCGTAGAGCTATGAACAACAAAAGTCAGAAATGTCAGGGACGTTCCCCAGGAGCACACAGCTAGTTAGGTGATAGAATCAGGGTTCCACCTAGGCAGGCTGGCTCCAAGTTCTATGCTGTCTTATGATCTAAGATCCTAAGGAATAAGGCTGCACCTAAAACAATTGGGGAAAGCTGGTTTGCAACAGAAATGAGAGTGTAAGAACTTAATCCCTTAATTTTCAAAGAACATGAACAAATTAATAATAAGACAATTTTTGATATGTGTGTGCATGTGGGTGCACGGGTACATATGTACATGGATACATGGATGTGTGAGTACACTGGTGCATGGATGCATGGGTGTGTGGGTACATGTGTGCATGGATACATGGGTGTGTGGGTACATGTGTGCATGAGTGCATGGAT
>NW_004949096.1:20404435-20404942 GCF_000317375.1 Microtus ochrogaster | reverse complement strand
CATGAGTGCATGGATACATGGGTGTGTGGGTACATGTGTGCATGAGTGCATGGATGCATGGGTGTGTGGGTACATATGTCCATGAATGCATGGATGCATGGGTGTGTGGGTACATATGTGCATGGGTGCATGGATGCATGGGTGGGTGGGTACATGTGTGCATGGATGCATGGGTGCGTGGGTGCATGTGTATGTGAGGGGCAGAAGTTGAAATGGTGACTTCCACGATTTCTCGGTCTACCTTATCTTTAGAGACAAGGTTTTTCACCGAAGCCAGAGCTCACTGATTCGCTACACTGGCAAGCCAACAAGTTCTAGGTATCCACCTGCCTCCACACTGCCTGAGAAATAGTTCCAGACATCTATTCAGGCTTTTACATAGATACCAGGAACTCAAACTCCTCAGGTCCTTATGTTAGCATGCCAAGTAGTTTACCAAGTGAGCCATCTCCCCAACAAGGACTTTTTTTAATGAACTAAAAGTTAATAGCAACAATTAATGTCCCC
>NW_004949096.1:20385710-20403753 GCF_000317375.1 Microtus ochrogaster | reverse complement strand
TCTCTGTGAGTTCGAGGCCAGCCTGGTCTACAAGAGCTAGTTCCAGGACAGGCACCAAAAACTACAGAGAAACCCTGTCTCGAAAAAATTAAAAAAAAAAGAAAAAAGAAAAAAGAAGAAGAAAAATGGGCCTATACAGGTACAAAAAATGACATGATCATCAAAATAATTGAATAAACTTAAAAGGTTAAGTACAGAGCATGACAGGAACATCATATGCCCTATAAATAGTTTTTAATGGGTCAGCGAGACAGATCTAGGTAAAGGCACTTGCCGCCTAGCCTGATGATCTGAGTTTGAGCCCCAGTATTCACATGAAAAAGAAACAATTCTCTGTCACACATGCTCCATGGTAAAACCCCACACA
Organism: Microtus ochrogaster; assembly: GCF_000317375.1. Classification (NCBI taxonomy): domain Eukaryota; kingdom Metazoa; phylum Chordata; class Mammalia; order Rodentia; family Cricetidae; genus Microtus; species Microtus ochrogaster. Next base: position 20,403,386 of record NW_004949096.1, on the reverse strand, counting down.
CACACATCTCGCGCTCATGCCCTCTCTCTCTCTAACACATCACACATTTAAATAAAAATGTAGTGGTTTTAGGGAGATGCTGGGGCTCCAACCAGGGCCTGCTGTGGTAGGCAAAGGCCCTACACTAAGCTGCATCTCCAGCCCATGAAGCAGTTTCTAGAAGTCAGCATGAGACATAGCATGTAATTCAGCCAGTCCCAAATTCACTATTTGGCTGAGAATGAAGAACTTATGATCAATCTGTCTCTCCATACTTTGTTCATCACGAGAAACCACTTTTTCCCTACAAGAATATCCATCTTTGGTCAGGCATGTAGTGCACACCTTTAAATCCAGCACTCCAGAAGCTAAGGCAGGGACATATCTGTGAATTCAAGGCCAGACAGAGCTACAAATTGAGACCCCACCTCAAAAAGAAAATGCCATTTTTGAAAAGGACTGATAGTTTTCTAAGCTTATAGTGGTCCCAAGTTACCATGGAGGAGACATTCCGAGACTCCCAGTCGATGCCTCAAGCCACAAACAGCACTGACCTTCACATGTATTATATATAATGTTCTTTCCTATCTGACATACCTATAATAAAACCTGATTTATAGATAGATGCAGTAAGATATTAACAACTAATAAAAAATAGAAAGTTATAACAATACATTCTAACAAGAATTATGTGAATGTGGTTGCTCTCTTAAAATATTCTATTCACTATTTCTAGCCTCAGTTGAGCACAGGTAACCAAAACCTCAGAAACCACAGAAGGTCTACTGTACACTGGTTTACATTGGAGGCTCTTTGACCTGGGCTTCAGAGGTGATTTTTAGAGGCCAAGGGTTAGAGATGTAGCTCAGAGGAGAGTGCTTGCTCGTACATCAGAGACCCTGGGTTCCAGCCCAGCACCACAAAAAGGAGGGGAATCCACTCTGAAGAGCTCATCTAAAGCTGGGTGTGGCGAGGATGGATGGGCACGCCTTTAATCCCAGCACTTCGGAGGCAGCAGTAAGGCCCCTTACACTGCATACACTACGATGCACCATGAGATCTGGTTTCAAGAACCTACTAGAGGGCCTACAAAACTTCTCAAATTTGACGAGAAATTCCCCCGTGGATTCATCCCTTTAGGAAAGAGATTCTCCCTTCTATTAAGGGCCTTATTACCTGTCACCAAAAATGACAAAGAATATTGCTCTAAAGCCAATGCAGTACTAACTTTTAATATTTACTCAGCTACTCAGAAGGCATGAAATTCTACTGGGCTGGCCCCTGGCACATCTACCCAGAAAAACAAGCACCCCACTCCTGCCCTGGAGAAGCAGCTAGTTTGTGACATAATAACGGCATTGTCTGCCCAAGCCTCAGAAATGGCAGCAGGACAGCTTCCCTCTAAGAGGAAGAAGGAAAAGTGGAACTGAAAATTATTTGCATGTCTAAAATTAGATCTTCTGTGGGGGCTGTATGCCCTCCTGCCACCACTACCACCAACCCCAGCATTTCCATGCCATGGAAAGTCTGAGACAATAGGATGGCTACAGCTGTCACTAATAAGGAAGTAATAACAAGTTTCCTACACTCCTGTCCTGAGGGGTCACTAGAAAAGTCACCGGAAAGCCAGCCCTACTAGATGGTGATAAGCCCACTGTGGACTTTGCTGGCCAGAGATTTCTGACGCTTCCAGGGGCCTCCACCCAGCGACTCTCTGCCCCTCCTCGCCGTTCCCTCTCTGGTCCATCCAGCGCCAGCTCTTTCTCTGAAGGAAGAACAAGGCCGCCACATGGCCAACATCACCACTGTGACTAGATACCCGGTGGCGAGCTAAATCATGTCCCACCTTCACAGTTCATAAGAGAGCAGGCTCTTCCGCAGGAAGGCTTTACTTAGGGACTGGCCCCCAAATTAAGCATTTGTCACCTGTGTAATTTCACAAAATCCACCTTAGACATGATCATTTATTCAGACTGCTTCCTCAGGTTCACAATTAAATTTAAGCAAATTTCCTTACCATGACTCCATATGCAGCCTAGTCTGACTAGAAACATGGGCTTGATACAGTCACAAATACTGTTTCACTAACTAAAATAATTTCTAACATATTAAAAACAAAAACTTCTTCAGAAACATTTGACAAATATTTGTTCTAGAAACTAATGACTTGAAGCCTCCTTTCTTCCCTTCCCATCCTGCAATCCCCCCCCCCCATACAACAGCAGCAGCCACTGCCAGCAAATGGTCAGCTCTAGGTTTTACTTGACAGTCTTTCTTTCTATCTTACTTGACTCCTCCACCACCCAGCTAGGCAGGAAGTATTAGTTCCACTTCCCAGATAAGGAAATGAAGAGTTGTAGTGGTGACTGGCTTGCCTACAGTTCACGCAGTTCCTGAGTGGCAGAGTAAACCCATACCCAGACTCACCCATTTCAGTTTGCGCACACCAAGGCAGGGGTGCCTTTGCATACAGACTCAGACTCCAAAGAAACCTAAGTAGTCAAGAGGAGCCTGAAGGTGTTAATTCCACATGGTTTGGAACACAAAGAATACAAAATAACGCTCGGCCCTATCAAGACTGAGGGCCCACAAGCCTGTCTCTTGCCTCAGGAGTCTGGCATAGGTGCTCAGTTCTATACCGAAAACCTTGAAGGCGCATGCTTTCTACAGCATGGACAATAAACTGGGACAATGGAGACCTGGCTCTACTTAGGACTCTTTGGGAGCTGTGAGTTTCAGCTTTCTCACAAAATAAGAACAGGAGTAACAGCCACCACCAGAACTTCTGAAATGTCAAATGAGATAACACATTAAGAATGCCCAAACGCGGCACCTGCCACACCTAATGCTAACTATTAATTATAATATTATCGGGGGCATGATGTTAGAAGAGAAATACACAGAAAATTGCATCTTATCCGGCACTCAAAATAATTCCCCTGGCCAAGAAGTGAATGAGCTAAGAAGCAATTACTTATGATGCACTGGCCAAAGCCAGGTTACAGCCATCCAGAAACTTGGCCTCAATCTCAAGCATTACTTTTAGGAGCTAAATAACCTCTTTGCTGACCAAAATTGCTCACTCTGGAGCCAGGATTCTCTCTGCTCAGGAAAGTATGGTTATTCCTGGTTATCTTTGTCCTGGGGCTGAACTTGAATTGAGCCCAAAGTCAGAGACTAACCATAAACCAATTTGCTCAGTTTCCTTAAACTGTCTGCAAACAAAACAGACTTTGGGTTTCCCTTTGTTGTGCTGAAGCAAGAGGAAAATAAAACCACTCCTGTGAGAAGTTCAAAAACAGTTTTAAGAGGAGTCAAAATATTTAGTGTGTGCGCTCTGGTTAAAGCAGGAAAGAAACCAGGATGATGGACTAGCCACAATACAGAAAGATATAAACTTATCATCCATCAGGAAAGCAAGAAAACAAGACAAAGCAAAAGGGAACCCTGGAAGACCAACTAACTGGCTACCAGTTGCTTCTGTTTTGTTTCCATTATTATTATTATTACTCCTGCTGCTGCTAATACTACTACTATTTTGAAGCAGACTGCTGAAGAGCAAGGCTCTCAAGAGGGAAAGGAGAGCTCACTTTCCCTCATTGCCTAACGCATACATAAACCAGAACTGTGTAAAATGCCCACTCCAAAAGGGATGGTCGACACAGCACACCACGGACGTCCTCGCCCTGGAGTTGGACAGAGGAAATGAAATGCCAGTTTCAAAAATGGCTTTTCTGGGCCTACTAAGTACTAAGCCTTCTGGCATCTTGGTTCTCCCGTTTCCACACACTGTCCTCATTAGTGTCCAAACAAAGCTGGGACTTTTCTGTGACCTCTCTTTTTTCCTCACTTTAATAAGAATAGAAACAATCAACTATTAGAGAGGTCTTCAAATATATTCCCTCTTTTTCCTACACAAATGATTTCAAAAAATATCTCAAATCTGGCTGACTTTTAAAGATTTATTATTTTTATTTTATTGATGTGTACGTGTGTCTAACTATGTAACTGTCTGCCAAGTATGTGTGGGTGCCTGTGGAGATCAAAGGGAAAGTCAGAGCCCCTGGAGCTGGAGCTGGTTGAGAGCCTGGCCTAATGGACTCAATTTGTAAGCAGTCTGGGACATACACAGCAACACAGCACTGCAACCACAGTGAAAACACAGCCAAAAATACTAGGCACAGGTTGTCACTCAACCTGTGGAGGAGGTCGAGCTGCCTTCAAACCTGGAGCTATCACCAAGCATGGTGATGCACAACTTTAATCTCAAAACTAGAGAGGCAAAGGCAGGTGGATTTCTGTGAGTTCAAGGACAACCTAGTCCATATAATGAGTTCTACCAGAGAGGGTCTGAGTATATATATTCAATATATAGATTGAAAAAAAGTCTCAAAAAAGCTTATCTTTTTTTAAAAAATGGGGATTGAGGATAACTGTGAATATGTCTATCAGAGTAATACACACAAGTATGAATGCATACACCTGCACTCACACTGAGCCTCTGACCTATCACTCCATCAGACAGGGTGGTAGCCAGCAAGCCCCATAGTATGTGGATCCCTGGCACACATGACCACAAGCCACATTTCAGAGTACCAAGAATTTGAACTCAAGTCCTCACGCTTGTGCAGCAAGAGCTCTTACTCAATGCCTCGTCATCCCAGCCCATGAAACTGCCTTTGAGTCAGTTCTAAAGGGCATTGACTTGGAACTGAAAACGCAACTCAGTGGCAGAGCACATATGAGCACATTTCCCAGCCTGGGCTCCAACCCCAACACCACAAGAGGGAGAGGATACCAATTCCCTATGAAAATGAGACTGCTGAGTGTGAGCCTTTGGGGATACTTCTTCATAAAACCTTTTACATTTCCTATTTTGTAATAAATCCAAAAACGAGACTATGAAGACAGTACTCTTGAGTTTCTACAGAACAAACTACAGAGGAAGGAAATAACCAAACACAAGGCAAGGAAAGAGCAGCAATCTGCTACTGAAACACAAGGAAGGCTTGAGCAAGAAATAAATTTACTCAAGATACTTTTTGCTAATTCAAGCACAGCTTACAATTTCTATAGTTGAAACAAAAGTAATATATATACCAAATGTAAAGGGAAATGTAGACCAAATGCTTCTATAGTATCAACTTTAGTATAAGAGAATATCAAGACAGGGATCCCTGAGAGGCAGGGGCAAACAAACCTCACTGAGGCTGAAGTCACCCTATTCTACATACTGAATTCCTGGGAAAGGAGGGCTGGAGAGCACTTCAAGTACAAATCAGTTCTTTAACCTCAAAAGAACTGCTGCACAGAATGAAGACAGCCATACACACTGTTCCTAACGCTAATTCCATCTGGTAAAGCATTAGCTGAAAAGTGAATTTTTGATGTTTGCAAAATTCTTTCATGCACTATCCAATTGAAGCCCTACAAACAATTCTACCAAGCAATGTCGTGACCCCTCCCCATTTCCATTCTCCAGAGGCTTTTCACTGAAGATGAAAGGGGGAAAGGGGGGGGCAAATCAACGTTGATGCTTCATTAGACACTGCACTCATCTCACACCCACTCCAGTAAGTATTTGCTCGGGGTCACGCCACCTTCCAGGCCTCCTTGGGACCTGTGCAAATCCTGAGAGAAACTATAAGTGACTTGCCGAGAGTGATGGCAGCCCCCAGAGTCAGGCTCTCTTCTTCTGCCTGCCTGTTTTGCTGCCAAGTGCGTATGTTTCCTCTCGGACAATCCTGCGTGTGTAAAGCCTGGTTCCATCCCCAGTCAATACTTCATTTGTGTTTCACTATCTGGTTGCAGCTGGTATCTATAAAGTTAGTGAGATTTTCATTAGCAAAAAGCAAGACAAGAGCATCCTCCAGGTCACTTTCCACTGCAGATTTCAAGACCACAGCCAGTTCCCAGAAGGCTGTGAGGCAGAAGTAGCTTGCTCAGCTCCCGAAGCACCGGCTGGGTGATTCCACTCTTTCACTTCTCTCCCTCAGTTCCCTATCAGCTAAATGGGAATATCCCCCAACTGCCCTGCATCACCTCCCCGCCCCCCATGGAATTACCACAGAAAGGAGAGATCTCATATTCCAGGCGCAACATTATCGAAAGAGTGAAACGAGAAAAAAAATAGTTCCGAGAGGAGGGGGTTAGCTAGCCCCCACAAAGCAAGAATACACAACTAGAAAAGCCATCTCCGGGGTGATGATGAGAACAAGGCCGGCAGCGTCAAGAAAAGCCTTTGAGCGGCCACCCTGGCAGGGCTGGGAACTTGCGCCACAAACAGCGCCCTCCACCCCGAGGTCCCGCGCTTCGCCCACCGCCCGACTGCCCTGCGCCAGGCCCTGTCCCCGAGCACCGGGCCACCGCCACTGCCCTTCCGCCCAAGCCCTCGGGCCCCTCCAAGGCAGGTCGGAGGTCGGCCTCGGTTCGGCCAGGCCGGCCCTGCTCCGCATCCACAGCCCTCCGCAAACACGCCCCCTCCGGCCCGGCGGCCGCGCGAGCTGGGCCCCGCGCTGGCCAGATGTGACCAGCTCTAGCAAAGGCCGGGCCACTGCCGCCTGCAGCCCACGCAGGGGCTTCCACAGCGAGTCCACCCGCCACCGCGGGAACACCCGGGGGGTCCAGGATCCCGCCCTCCCCCTGACACCCGGCAGCAGGGGAAGGGGCTCGGTGGCTGGAGCGGGAGGCCGGCCAAGATCCCACCAGCCCCCTCCAGGAGGAGAGCTCCCAGCACCGCGATCCACAACACCCTACCGGTTAATCCTCGAGCGGGTGACACAGGGGCAGGTGCAGGGGATGCCAGTCCGGCCCGCGTCCTCCCTCCACACGCCCAGGCCCACCCGAAGGCTTACCTGGCCCAGACGTAGCAACAGCAGCAGCGGCAGCAGCGCCCAGCGGAGCCCGGGTGAGCGCGGGGGTGGCCGCGTCTCCAGCGCCGCGGGCTTCATGCCCTGCGCACCCTGGAACGTGCCCTGGACGCGCCCCGCCGTGTGCCCGAAGCCGGGCGCCCTCGTCTCCGCCTCCAGCCGCCGCCTCCGCCTCCTTCTCCTCCAGCCAGTCCGCCTAGTCCCCGCTCCGCCCGCCCCGGGCTTCCCCGGGGACATGGCAGCGGCGGCGGCGGCGGCCACACGGCGGAGCCTAGTGCGCCTGGCGCGGAGCGGCCGCGGCCCTAGACACTCCGGGGCTTCGCGGGGAGGAGCAAACGACGCCCACCCCCAGCGCGTGGCGCCCGGCTCGCGGCTCGCGCGGCCCCGGCTGCTCCCTCTGCCTCCTCCGCGCGTCACGCGGCTCGGGCTGCAGGGAGCCGCGCCGAGCGCTCGGCCCCCTCTCCTCCCCTCCCCCTCTGAATATTCATCGCTTCCTCCCGCTCGGGCGGGCCGGGCGGCTGCAGTCCACCGCGGCCCCTCGCCGCCCTCTCGCCGTGGCCCCCGCCCCTAGCAAGCTGGCGGCGGGCGGGGAGTGGGCGGTGGCGGGCCAGGTACACGCTCTAGCGTCTCCCCTCCCGAGGCCAGAGGAAGCGCCCCCTCCCTGCCCGCCTAGCCCTCCCACATTCCTGGGACTCGGGACACGGGACGCTGCTCCGTAGTTCCAGAGCCACTAGCCAAAGCTTCTGGGTAACACGGACTTCCCAGGCTGACACTCGCTTCTTGGCCCAGGTTGAGTGTGCCTCTTGCCCAGGTGACAGCCATGCTTGCTTCTAGACCGCAATCCGGTGAAGCCTGGCCCGTGGCTGGGCTTTGGGAGAAGAGTGGGTGAACCCCGAAAGTATTGGAAGCACACCATGCATTCTGTTCTCTCCCCAGACACTGGGCCAGCACAGAAGCTGGTCCAGTGATTAAAGCCCCAGCTGTGGCATATGGCAAACCCAGCTGTGCTATATCTACTAGCTGTGTAATCCTAGTTGTGTGACCTGGAGAGAGATGCTTCACCTCTCTGGATCACCCTTTGCTCCCGTATACAGTGAAGATACTACTGGTACCTGTCTACAGAGACTTGGCTAGCGATTTAATGAGATCATGGGTAAAGTCGCAAAGAGGGTGGGATACAGAATGAGCCCATCTGGCAGCTGTCATCACAAAACCTGATCTGAAAGGAGTTACAGAGTACCACGAATATTGCTACTGTGCCCAGGTTCATAAGAGGAAACTGAAGAAAGAAGTAATGAGGCAATAGCAAACCAAGGCAAGCTATGAAGCGAGAAGTTGATTCCAACCAAGGCAGGAGGTGACACTTGAGCTGGGTTTTGAAGGGTGTTGGGTTTCACCAGGCAGATAGAGGGGAGCAGTATGGCAGGAAGTGGGAGCAACTTGGGCGGGGGGAGGGGGGAGGCAGATGCTTCAACCATGGCCTTCTAAGAAACAGCAATAGGAGGCTGAGCATTCTATTTGGGGAAACTTGAGTGACAAAGATAATAAAATGAGTCTAGTCTGAGAACTGGAGTATAGACCACCAGGTGTCCAATCTGTCCCAACTGCAAAGTGGGAACAAAGCTCCACACCGAGAGACAGGTGAAAGAGGGAACTGGACGGCTCCTGTCCTTTTGTGCTTTGCATCTGATTACACGCTCAGGAGGAATTATCTTCCTCCCCGTCTCACCCTTCTTGAGGCAGAAACAAGTGCTAAACCAGGAAATGGTGGTGCACACAACAAACCTTCCCGAAAGAAACAATAGGCTGGGCAGTGGTAACGCACGCCTTTAATCTCAGCACTCCGGAAGCAGAGGCAGGCAGAGCTCTGTGAGTTTGAGGCCAGCCTGGTTTACAAGAGCTAGTTCCAGGACAGGCTCAAAAGTTACCGAGAAACCCTGTCTCGAAAAACCAAAATAAATAAACAAATAAAGTCACTAGTGTCAGATGGACTCACACTTTTAATCCCAACACTCAGGAGACAGAGGCAGGTGGAACTAAATTTGAGGACGACCTGGTCTACACAATGAGTTTTGGGACAGCCAGGGCAACATTATAGAGAGAGCCTGTCTCAAAAACAAACAGAAAAGCCTTCATGTGCACGGTGCACAGAGCAAAGGAATTCTAGTGATGCTAGGTCTGTATGCTGCCCCTTGTCCTCCCAGTCTCTGTACACCCTTCTCAGTTGCCACAGAGTCACATCTGGGATCTGCAAAGAGCTGAGGGAACTCTTGCATGCACTGTGATTTCCTCCTGGGTAAGATGTATGCCCCCACTTAAGAGGTAGTCACCACTTGAGAATGAACAGCCTTTTCAGAGAAGAAGTTAATTTATGCATAATAAATGAATCACAATGGACTGATGCTCTGAGAATGACCCCTGAACAGAGATAGTTGTAAATCCTGTGTAGGCAGGACCTCATCTCCTCTCTCTACTCCATGCCATGTTGTTGAGTGCTCTGCCTCAGCAGGTGCTAGATCTTTGTGCAAATGTGTGGTTACCTGGTGGGAACATGGATTCTCTGCAAAGACCCTCCACAAAAGGATTTCACGTGACTGGTCTCTTAAGCAGCTAAAATATCCCAGTGAACCATAGCTTTCTATGTTTAATTCTATTTAACTAAAGTTTTGTGTTTGTGGAGTTGTTTTGTTTTGTAAAAGCCCAAACTGTCCCCAAACTCCATATATACCTGAGGATGACCTTGAACTTCTGATCTTCCTCCCTCTACCTCTTGAGTGCTAGCTAGGATTAGAGACATGCACCATCACACACCGATTCATGCAGTGCTGAGGAGTGACCCCACAGCTTCGTGCATGCTAGGCAAGCACGCTACAGACTGAACTAGATCCCTCTCGTTTATTTGATTACCTTCTTCATGGAGTCTAAGTAAGCCACTCAAAGACAGGACCTGTGTCTTGTCCGTCACTATATTCACAGCATATAGCATTATATTTACTTACTTAAACTAGGTGTGTGCCTTTGAATAGCAAAATAAGACACGAATGTGTACCTTTACCACACACACAAAGATTATATTTGCAAAATAGCTTTTCAGGAATAAATCTATACAAAGCTCAATATACATTTGCCTCAAGAATATACAGCATAATAACATTTGACCTTTTTATATCATTTCTCCACACAAAAGTTAAAGTTCTATTGAATATAGGGACAGGCACACAAAAATGCCAAAAAAAAAAGAGGGATACATTCCCCAAGTTGCGTGATAGGAGTCATGGTGGGGCCCCAGGGTGGGTGTGCCTGGGTCTTTCCTTAAACTCTAAAGTATGATACCAGGAGTTCGTATTCTCAACCAGCTATTTGGGCAATTCTTGCTGTCAAACATGCTTAGAAAATTCTATAAAGTTACCTGTGTCATGTCTCTGATAATTATATACTAAGAGATATACAGATGGATAATAGATAACTAGATAGATACAAGTTCAGTTACTTATGCGAGATCACACAGCTGCATATGATAAAACCAGGAACTAAAACCATTTCTTGGCACTCTGCCATAGTACTTCACCTCTTGATTTTTGCAGCTAAGAGTTGACGTCAAGTGCTCATGCATAGTCTGTAACTGTTTCATTACATTCTCAAACCTCAGTTTCCCACCAATTTTAGAATAAGAGACAGAATCCGTGACTCTCCACTTCACACACACACACACACACACACACACACACACACACACACACGACAAGGACCAGGCAGAAAAAGTCCTTACTACAAGTCTGCCTCCCAGCAGGAGGCAGGCCTGCTGGGCACTAGCCTCAAACCAGCTTACCAGCCCCGTAGGGAGCCCATCCAGCCTGGCAACCCTCTGTGTACTTTAAAAGCCACCATGAGCAAACCATTCTCCAAGGCCCTCCTAAGCGGAATGGAATGTTTCTTGAGACTGATTAGCTAATGCTGCAGGCATGGCTGTCCTGAGACCTTCCTGCCTCACTAACTTGAATGGGAAGGGAGACTTCTAAAAAAATCTGTGTAAAGAGAAAAAAGCAGGGGGAAGCACTTTATCTTCATAATAGTAACAGGATATTTCTATGGACTAACAACTGGGTTGTGGTTAGAATGCCAGTTTGTCCATCAGACCTCAGTTCCTCCCTCAATAAAGCCTGAATGACCTGCCCAGGCTTACAACCTGAGAGTGCCTTGATCTTTCTGTTTCTGACTTCAAGCATTTGCATCATTAAGCGTTTTCCTAATTCTTTACTCAAGCACAACTTCCCCTTGCCATGTGTGTGTGTGTGTGTGTGCATGTGTGTGTGCACGTGTGTGTATGTATGTGTGTGTGAGTATGCGCGCGTGCACACGCACGTGTGTGTGTGTGTGTGACATAGAAAACAAAGTTTGACTTCCTAAGAGATATACTTTTCAGTGCAGCCCCCTGAGGGTGTTGGAGAGACAGCTGTTGCTTTCAAGGGTCCTAGCACTTCCATGACAGATACCCACCATGATAAGCCCACTTGCTTCTCTGTCCCCAGCCCACCTCCAAAGCTAGTAGGACCCACCTTAAGCTCCCATTGAGCCCAGGACCTTCATGTCCTGGCAGGAGAGACTCAAGGTTCCTGGTTTTGGTATTCCTAGAAAGAGGAAGTAACAAGAAAACTCAGAGCCTAAAGGACAAGTACCTTTTCTTGTCCAAGGCTTGTGTGGTGGTTTGAGTAAGAATGTCCCTATAGGCACGCAGGTTTGAATACCAGGCGTTACTGGAGGTTTCTTGTCCTGCCTGGTCCCACAGTCACTTTTAGAATAACCATTTAGAGGCTTAATATTAATTACATACTAGTTGGCCTATTAGCTCAGGCTTATTATTAACTAGCTCTTACAACTTAAATTAACTTATTTCTATTATGTGTTACCATGATACTCGTGGCTTGTTACCTCACATCTTGCTTCTCTGGTGGCTACTGGCATCTCCCTTGACTCTGCCTTCTTTCTCCTTGTATCTGTTTGAATTTTCCACCTAGCTATATTCTCTCCTACCATGGGCCAAAGAAGCTTCTTTATTAACCAATGGTAATAAAACATGTTCACAGTATACAGAGGGGAATCCCACATCAACCAGGGGTCTCAATTTTTCAAAGAATTAGAAAGTGTGTCTTTATTGGAGGAAGTGTGTCACTGGGGGTCAGGGGAAGTGGGCTTTGAGGTTTCAAAAGCCCACACCAAGCCCAGGATGTCTTTCTCTTCCTGCTACCTTCAGCTTGGGATGTAGAACTCTCAGCAACCATGTCTGCCTGTGTGCTGCCATGTTCCCTGTCACTGACAACAACAGACTAAACCTGAAACTTTCAATGCTTTCCTTTGTAAGAGTTGCTGTGGTTATGGTGTCTCGTCACAGCAATAGAACACTGAGATAACTTGAGCACAACTAACGACATGTGCTCAGAAATGGCAGGCAAATGGGAGAATGCACAGCAGCTTACTGCAGGAATATCCCCCCAAACAAAAGCAGACCTAAGAGATGTAAAGACTAGAAAAGGCAAGTGGGTTCAGGTCCAGAAGTCTTCCACTCCCCTCTTTTCCAAATTGAAAATAAAATATAATTACATTGTTCTAGATATGTAGGATATCTAGATCTCAAAAATCAGGATAAAAAATAATCTGCAATAATTACTGATAGAGAAGTACCCTACAAACTAAAAAAATAAAGATAGATACATGATAGGGAGATTATAGGTATATTACAACTCAATTATACATATAAATTATATAATTAGACAGACAGACAAACTGACAGATAGATGTATAAGCTTTGCCTTTTAGGAACCAAATACTGGAGGTACAGGCATTGATTCTTGCAAAGAGTCAGCTGCTTATTTCAAATTCTGCCATGTCTCAGTCATGTGATTCTGGGCACATAGGTTCTCTTTGCTCCAATATCTTTATCTATCAGTGAGGATGCTGGTGTTGATAATTCCTCTTCTTCAGAATTGCATTAAAATAGCTAAAGCACTTATAATGTTTCCTGGAATAAAGTAAGTACCATAAACATGCTTCCAATTATTAAAATCTCTTTTTTGGAAGATCTGGAGCAGATAATAGAATAAGAAGAATTTGTCTTTTGGACCAGATGGACCTAGATAAAATGCTATATATTGATCACAGGTGGTACACACCCAAAATCCCAGCACTCGGGGGGGGGGGAGGGGACAGAGACAAGTGGATTTCTCAGAATTCTAAGCCAGCCATGTCTACAAAGTGAGTTCCAGGCCAGCCAGGGTTACACAATAAGATCCTGTCTTGAGGGGGGTCAGGGGAGAATCAGTCAAGATGGGCTAGGTTATACTGTAGCAACAAACAACCTCCCAAATCTCAAGACAATAAGCATAATGTCTTATCTTCATGACATGTCCACCTCGGGTCAACTGAGGGTCACCCTTCATATCATCCTCCCTCAGCTCAAGACCCGCCTGTTCAGGCAACCATTATCTGGAACATTGCCAATTGCTCCAGCAAAGGGACAGAGAGGCTTAGAGGGTCTTATGGTTTGGCTCTTATATGTCCTTCAAAGGCTAAAGGACTGCACACCAGCCTGTGTTGTCCTTGAGAGATGGACAACAAGACAGAGCCTAATGACTGGAGTAAGGCCACTGGGACATGCCATCAAAGGGAACACTGAGATTGTTGATGCCATGAGATGAATACGTCTCTTTCACCTCATGTGTAGTAGGAGCTGCGGGCTGTGTTCCTGCCGCCCCAGCTCCTGGTCACCTGGCTACCTTATGCCCCGAAATAACAACACACAAACTGTATTCATTTAAACACTGCTTGGCCCATTAGCTCTAGCCCTTACTGGCTAATTCTGATATCCCCATCAACCCATCTCTAATAAACTGTGTAGCACCAGTCTTAGCAGGAAAGATTCAGCATGTCTGACCTGGCGGCTTGCTTCATCGTGTATGCCTAGGAGAGGGAAGCATGGCCTCTCATCTGCCCCAGAGAGGAGAGCCATCGAGTCTGAGCTCACTTCCTCTTCCTCCCAGCATTCTGTTCTGTTTACTCCGCCTACCTAATTTTCTACCTATCAGGGCCAAGCAGTTTCTTTATTTTTTAACAATTGACCTTCCTCCATCATTTCCCCTTTTTCTGTTAAAACAAAAAAAAAAGGAAGGCTTTAACTTTAACATAGCAAAATTACATATAACAAAACAGTTATCAAGTAAAAATTACAATATTTACATCTATTTTATCTTTATCATAACTAAGGAAAACTATAACTATTCTTTAACTCCATCAAAGACTCCAGAAAGATACAATATTACCTAAGCAAACAAGAAATAAGCAACTTCCAAACTCTAGAAATGACAGAGACATCTTGCTGCCTGGACAGTCACCCAAAGTTCTTTTGCGCCATTGGGGCATCCATCTTCAGCCAACTCGATAGCTCGTTACTTGGCCCTGCCACAAGCCCAAAGCAAAAAGGCCAAGTGACTATAGACTAGAACCTCTGCAACTGAAAGACAAAATGTGCCTGACCTCTCTATAAGCTGATTATCTCATTGTCATGACCACAGAAAGCAGACTAAACTCAAACAGAGTCAGCAATCAAGTGCTATCTCCTGGAAGACGTCTATTTTACTCTCAAGAACAGTGTTGAAAGTCCAGTTCTTCCCACCAGAAAGCAGAGATGGATATGTCCTGAGAGCAGGAACAGCCCTAGAAATCTGTCAAAAAGGCAAAATCCACACTTTAACAAGCTACATAGTAGGTTTGTTTTTTACAATTTATTTTAACTATATTTTATGTGCATTGGTGTAAAGGAATACACACACAGTTGTGAGCTACCATGTGAGTGCTAGGAATTGAACCCGGGTCCTCTGGAAAAGCAGACAGTGCTCTTAACCATTGAGCCATCTCTCCAGCCCCTGCACAGTAGGTTTTAATAAATATACAAGTCTGAGAAGGACCAAGTCCACTGGCAGCAGGGCAGCAGCTTGCCTAGGCTGTGTCTCCTAGGTCTTGTCACCCTTCAGTTAACATGCCCGTTTCTGTAGACACTGAGCTCAGGACCCTGCAGTGAGAAGCACACAGGTGACACTGATGCAGTCACCTTCCCCCACTCACATTCTGGGAAATACTGAGTTATTTATTTCTCTCTGGAAGTTTCAGGAGTTGGTTGGATGGTTGTTTTGTTTTGAGACAGGTTCTCTGTAGCTCAGGCTGACCTAGAACTCATTCTGTAGACTAGGTCAAGCTTCAAACTCATGGCAATCCTCTTGAATGCTGGGATTACAAGTATGAATCACGCACCCAGCTTGAAGGTTTTTATGTTCATGTGTATATGGATGTATATACATGTTCAGGTGCGTGTGCACATGTGTGCATATGTCAGTGGAGGCAACAGGGCAATCTCAGATGTCATTCTTTCTCAGGAGTCATTGATCTGATTTTTTTTGAGACAGAGTCTCTTAGTGGCTGGGACTTACCTAGTAGGCTAGGCTGGCTGTGGGACTTACCAAATAGGCTAGGCTGGCTGGCCAGTGAGCCCCAGGAATCTTCAGGTCTCTACCTCAGATTTGGATTAGAAATGTGTGCCATTATATCACACCTTTTACACAAATTCGAATTTTCATGCTTGCATAGTGAACACTTTACTGACTGGCCTATTTCGACACCACTGTTTGTAAAGTTGGGCTTTTCGCATTTATTTATGTGTTCTGTATGTATGGGAGGCAGGAGGCACCTGTGCCTCAGCACATGTACAGACAGGACAACTGTGGGAGGCAGTGCTCTAAGTGGGAATGAACTCAGGCCAACAGTCTGGGTAGAAAGCTCCTTTATCCACTGAGCCACTTGCTGACCCCTTCTTGTGGTCTTTGAAGATGAGTTCTCCTGTCCTGCAGACTAGCCTCAAACTCTGTAGAATGACCTTGAACTCTTTATTCTCCACTGTCACTTCCAGGTGCTAGGAGTCTAGGTGTGCACTCCCAATACCTATATCCAGAAGGGCCATCATGATCTCAGCACTCAGGAGACAAAGGCAGGTAGATATCTGTAAGTTCGAGGCCAGCCTGGTCTAGAGAGCAAGTTCCAGGACAGCCAGGGCTACACAGAGAAACCCTGTCTTGAAAAACAAACAAAAACCCAAATCAAAAACAAAATCTATGTTTGTTTGAAAGCCACAAAAATAGTTCAAGCAAAAAGTGGGGAGACTTGCTTATTAGAACAGCAAGGCATAGAGGCAGAAGGGCCTCCCTATGGCCAACTACCAAGTGTTCAGTCCCACTGTGTCTCTGCATATCTGCTTGCAGGCCTTCCTTTTCTTTATCACTCTGTATTCTACCCTGCTGTCTCTACCTGTTTATTGTTGTTACTTTGTTTTCATTTCTGAGACATGATCTCCCAGTTAGCTTCCTGAATCTGTTTCTGGTTCTTACAGCAGCTCCTAATCCATCTCAAATCTCACTCAAGGAATGGGATTAGCCCCATCCATCTCTAGTCTAACCAATGTGACTGAGTTATGTTATATAAAAATGGCCACCAAAGATCACTTCTATTAGAAACAGATGCACAGCCAGAAGTGACGATGAACTGGACACATGTCCCAAACATTACCCTACCATTGTCATACATGCAGAAACAAAGTTCTCCTCTAGTACCCAGACTCTCAGAAGAGGATTCTGTGATCCCTCTGTTTCCACCATCCAAATACATGGCTGCTAAACACATAAGAATTCTCAGAAACCAGAATTACCACTGCTTGGAAAAAGGCTTAGGCCAACAGCTGAAGTTCACTGCCAGATGTGGCTAACTTCCTGTGTGTAGATCAAGGGAGACCCCCCCCCCGTTAGTATAGGAAGTCCTTCTATATATGTGTTGCTTTTATTGGTTAATGAATAAAGCTGCTTTCAGCCAATGGCTTAACAGACTAAAACCAGGCAGGAAATCTAAACAGGAATGTAGAGAGAGAGTAGGCAGAGTTGAGGGGAAGCCATGTAGCCACCACAGAAGACAGACATCTCCTCGGGGTGATGCACAGATTAATGAAGATGGGTTAGTTTAGAATAAAGAGCTAGCTAGAAAGACGCTTAGCTATTAGCCAAACAGTATTGCAAATAATATAGTTTCTGTGTGATTATTTTGGGTCTGAGCAGCCAGGAATGAATGAACAGCCTCTGACAACAGATTGGTGCCAACGTGGCCAAATATCCACGCAAAACCTGAGAGAGCTTGATAAAAATTCTAGACACAAAATAAACAGAGTTTAGTCCAGTTTCTTGGTAGCCACACATTTTTTTCCAGATGGAACCACAGGAAGCAGGGATGCAGCAGCTCCTTTGAGAGAGGTGTAGTAAAAACTGCCGTGGCTTCTTTATGAAATGGTGGCTTCCTGGTTTGTGCTGTCAGCATGAACTCTGGCTCTTTCAGGAGGCCAAGCATTTGAATGGGGTTTGTGGACAGCATGCTGCAAGTTACTCAGTGGCATCATGGGCCAGCTGGTTATCAGAGTTGAGGTGGTGAGCGTGGCTCCCACCTGGCAGTCTCTGAGGCAGTGAACAGACTCTGCCATGTTGGACTGGGAGGAGCCAAAAGGCAAAGAAGCCTTAGTCCTAACAATATTGCTTAGCATTTTAAGAAGCGGTCCTGGTCAGAAAAGGATTACAGATGCACAACAGGACAGATTCAGACATAAAAGACCTCTAAATGAGACAAGATACAATGTACTTTAAAAATGTATGAAGGCTTGGAAGAGAGAGTGATGGAGGAAGGTCATTGGTTGATTAAATAAAGAAGCTGCTTGACCTGATAGGTTAGAACATAGGTGGGAGGAGCAGAC
>NW_004949096.1:20372189-20381513 GCF_000317375.1 Microtus ochrogaster | reverse complement strand
ACCAGCAAGGTTCTGACATGTCTGTTCCCAATGGCAGCTACATGGCATCTCTTTACTCTGCCTTCTTTCTCCCAGCATTCAATTTCGTTTTTTCCACCTATCTCTACTATGCCCTATCACAGACCAACTCAGATTCTTTATTCATTAACCAATAAAAGCAACACATATACAGAAGGGCTTCCTATACCAGCCCAATAATCAGCAGAAAGTAGTTCAGAGAACTACGCCCAAATTCCCAAATATTGTTTATAAATTTTTTTTGCATTTGAAGGGGGATATGCTATAGAAATGAATACTTTGCACTGGTATGGATCTTGGCTTATTGATACAAATTTAAGGTCAATTTTGTTATATGGATATTTCTACTCTTTATTAAAGTATTGTGTTTGTACAGCTCATTTTAAAATGTAATGAATATATTAAAAATGCAGGTTATTAGATAGTCATCTATAATAGTCAGGCTTGTAGTCATGTTAGTTAGATTTTCTATATGTATAGAGATATGTTTCAGTTAGATAGGTATTCTTCAAATCTTTCATAGACCTTTAGAATATAGCATTTAAAATGTTTAATAACTTAGGACTTTTCATGACAATGAGACTCATCTGCTCCTGGCAGCACCAATCTACTTCAAGAGGAAGATGGGCATTGAAGAGGGTCCTTATGGAGTTTGCCAGACATTTGGGCAAGAAATGCTCTTGCCTAGACTGCTTTATATGCTTTATGAACTGAACATGCAGGACCCACAGAAAAATGACTGCTGAACTTGCCTAAAAGTGAGATGGTCCTTTGGGGCTCCTGCTTCATAAAAGACTCTGCCAGACATTCTGCAGGACACAGAAGAAAGCAACTGATGGACTTTGTTGTTACAAGGCAGAACAGATCTTCAAATTTCCTGCTTCATGGAAAAGTCTGCTGGATACTATGGGCCTGTAGACTGAAGACTGGATGCCCCAATGTTACAGAAGAACTTTGGGTGACTGTCTGGGCAGCAAGATGTCTCTGTCAATTCTAGAGTTTTGGAAGTTGCTTACAATGCACTTCCTGTTAATTTAGGTAATATTATATCCTTCTGGGATCTTTGATGGAGTTGAAGAATAGATAGTTATAATTATAGTTTTACTTAGTTATGATAAAAGATAAAGTAGATTTAATATTGTAACTATAATTCTTGATTGATATCTGTTTTGTTATATGTAATTTTACTATGTTAAAGTTAAACCCTTTATTTTTATTTAAACAGAAAAGGGGAAATGGTGTGGGAAGTCCTTCTGTATATGTATTGCTTTTATTGGTTAATGAATAAACCTGGTTTCAGCCAATGGCTTAACAGAGTAAAGTCAGGTGTGAAATCCAAACAGAGATGTAGAGAGAAAGTAGGTGGAGTTGGGGAGAAGCCATGTAGCTGCCACAGAAGACAGATGCCTCCACTGGAGCCCACCAAACTTTTGCCAATAGGCCATGACCTTGTGGTGATGCACAGATTAATGGAGATGGGTTAGTTTAGGATATAAGAGCTAACTAGAAATATCCTTAAGCTAATGGCCAAACAGTATTGCAAATAATATAGTCTCTGTGTGATTATTTCAGGTCTGAGCAGCTGGGAATGAATGAACAGCCTCTGACAACACCCTGTTGGTTCTTGGAGGTATTAATGAGGAAGAGAGAGGCAAAAGAATGATAGAACCTCCCTTCAGCCTCAGAGCCCCAGAGGCCCATGAGCTTATTGTTCTAAAGGCCAGTGTGTGGTGCTGACCCTGTAAGGAGCACTGCATGGAGCCAGAGCCAGGAAGAGAATATCTGCAGGGAATGTCAAAATTAAAGACCTGCTCAGCGCCAAAGAGGAAGCTAGGATCAGTGAGACAGAGCCTGGCAGCACAGCTGATACCAAAAGGCAGGGGTGTGACCAAGAGAAGAACTCAGGCGGGGAGACAGTGAGCAGGGATAGGACACCCAATACACAGCACACACATGCTGCAGAGGCCTCTAGATATGGCTTCAAGGTCAATGGTTTGTATAGCAGTCATAGGAAACTCACACTCTGCAGGTAGGAATAGAAACCCATCTCTTTCCTCTGGAGGCAGTCACTCATATACATTAAAAGCCGATGAAGCTGGAGTAGTGGCGCATGCCTTTAGTCCCTGCACTTGGGAGGCAGAGGCAAGCAGATCTCTGTGAGTTCAAGGCCAGGCTGGTCTACAGAGCAAGTTCCAGGACAGCCAAGGCTGCACAGAGAAACCCTGTCTTGACAAAGAAAAGGAAAGGATAGGAAAGGAAAGGAAAGGAAAGGAAAGGAAAGGAAAGGAAAGGAAAGGAAAGGAAAGGAAAGGAAAGGAAAGGAAAGGAAAGGGCCACTGAGGAAATCCAGGCATGATACCCACACCTACTTGGAAAGCTGCAGTAGAAGGATAATCTGAGTCTCAAGTTAAAGACTAGCCTTGGCAATATGGCAGGCATGACACCCATCTTGTTGTTGTTGTTGTTGTTGTTGTTGTTGTTGTTGTTGTTGTTGTTCTTTTTAGTTTTGGGTTTTGTTTTTGTCTTTTGAGACAGGGTTTCTCTGTGTAGCCTTGGCTGTCCTGGAACTCGCTTTGTAGACCAGGCTGGCCTCAAACTCACAGAGATCCCCTGCTTCTGAGTGCTGAGATTAAAGGTGATTAAAGGCCATCACTACCCAGTGATACTCATTTTTTAAAAAAAGAAAAAAACCATAATAATGGTGGTGATGGTGATGCTGGTGATAATGGTTCTTCTACTCCCAGAATCCACTGTTGTTTCTCTAGCTCCTAGAAAAGAACCTGATAAGAGGGACCCAACTTTAAAAAAAAAAAAAAAAGGAACAAAACAAATCTTCTGAATGAATGATAAGCGAGCAAACAGATATGTATGAGGATGTTTGGCATAATAATGAATTAGGAATAACCTAAGGGACATCCAATATAGAAATAAGAAAATTATGGCATAGTAAGTAAAGAGAATGAAATGTTAAAGTGTGTGTATGTATTCAGGTGAGTGCACTTGGGTTTATTTATGTGCATGTGTCTGTATGTGTTTGAGGGGTGTGTGAGTCTGGATATGCATATGTGTGAGTGTTGTATATCAGCATGTATGAGAGTATATGTGTATATGTGTGCGTTCAGGGCTGTAAATCTGTATATACATGTGTATGTGTCTTTAAGCATGTATATAGGTGCATTTGTGAGTGTGTATGTGCATGTATATGTGCCTCTGTGTGTGTATGTGAGTGTGCCTCCTGCTTTGATTTTTGAGACAGCATCTTTCCTGGGTCCTGGGGGGCTCTCCATTTAAGCTAGGCTGAGCCAGGGATCTTTCTATCTCCACTTCCCCGGTACTGAGATGACCAATGCAGCATCACACCCAGCTTTTTACAAAGAACCTGGAGGTCAAACTCAATTCCTCATTCTTGAATGGTAAGAACTATTTGGACTGGGCTATCTCCCAATCCCAGGCATTTCTCATCAAGAAAGACAAAGAAAAGTTGGAGCAAGAGTGCAATCTGTTAGCGATCAACAAACCAAATGATTTCTGAATGCTGGTGTCTTGCAGCAGGCAATGCTTCAGCAGGGCAGTGGCAGCAAATCACAGGTGGGGGAAGACATGAGCTTACATGGTGGGACACCAGCCTAACATGGATGTGGCCCAGGACAGAGTAAGACAGAGCAAGTTGAGGACAAAGTGAAGCAAAGCCAGGATGACCTGCCAGAGCCACTACATTGCTGGCAATTCAATTTATTAGAAAAACAATTTTGATTTAAAAGCACTGTGCTAGGTATCAGACACCCACCCCTAACCCTGGAGCACTCTCAATTGATAGCCACTTGAAAATGAAATTTTCTCCAGGGAAGTCTTACTGGGGAAACAAACCAGTCATACAAGTAGGCCCATGCCGAACAGTGGATGGCCAACACAACACAAGCTCAATGGCATCTTTGCAGGATTTTCTGTTTCGTTTTGTTTTGTTTTTTGTTTTTCGAGACAGGGTTTCTCTGTGGTTTTGGAGCCTGTCCTGGAACTAGCTCTTGTAGACCAGACTGGCCTTGAACTCACAGAGATCTGCCTCCCAAGTGCTGGGATTAAAGGAATGCACCACCACCACCCAGCTTCTGGTTCTGTGATTTTTATGAGATTTCTGTGTGTGCAAATGCATGTGTTTCTACATTTATATGAGTTTCTTGTGCATTTTCTTTGACTCTAAGTCCAATCCCGTCTCATCCCCAACTCTGTAGCAGACCACCTGCTATGGCCTCTTCTTCCTCTGTGTCCCCATTATAATGATCTGTCCTGTCCCTTTAAGAGACAAGCCTGTCTGCAGAGGCAAGCTGATCTTCAGCTTTCAGCCTGAGTCCCTTCCTTTTCCCTTTCCCTCTCAAAGAGAGACAGACAGAAGGGGAAGGCCACAAGTCTCCAAAGACAGCTGGTCCCTGGCAGGGAGCCATGCAGTGGGCAAGAGACAGAGACATGGATAGGCATGCCATGCAGAGTGAGGCTGGATATTTATTTAGTAGGTTATGGAAGGGAAGGGGAGAGGGGCAAAGGGAAAAGGGGTAGAGTCTCCTCATGAGACTGACTGCCCCATCGGGATCTCTCACCCACCACACAGTTCCCTTCTTTGGGTTTGTGAAAACAGAAGTTTTAGACATATACATTGTATGAATAGTAGCATATTTATGTCAGAATGACTGTGACAGGTGTTTTGCATAATGAAAAGTATCTTTAAGACTAGCACCCACTTGTCCTCACACCTTACTAACTTGCATTTGTAATTTACTGAAATTTCTTTTGTAAGGTTGTCCTTTTAAACCTCTCAACTGTCAAACTGCATCAGAGATCTTTGAGAAGGATAAAATTTTACTTGAGTTACTGATTAAAAAACAACAGAGAACTTACTTGGTTGGCACCTAGAGCTACTCCTTAGGGTCCTCCATGTTCACTGAAGGTCATATTTGCCTTTTGCTGTTTAGCGCAGGGCCTTCCAGGCTCTAGAAAATCCTGTGGCTAAGAAATCTGTAGGAAGACAAGCCTACCTTGACCTGAGCAGCTAGGCTGTTG
The DNA here is from genome assembly GCF_000317375.1 of Microtus ochrogaster. Lineage (NCBI taxonomy): Eukaryota > Metazoa > Chordata > Mammalia > Rodentia > Cricetidae > Microtus > Microtus ochrogaster. The sequence goes on along the minus strand of NW_004949096.1, from coordinate 20,376,443 downwards.
ATTCCAGTGATTGTCCACATCTGGTGATCTTCAGTTTAGATGAAAGGCAGCTTTGCCCAGTGTTCAGCACTTGGCAATTGAAGCAAATTGTGGATGGACATTGTTCTGTGCCCATTTGTCTTCTGTCTTCTTTGGAGGAAATAGAGTGCTACTGCTAGGAGCCAACCTGTCTCCTTTTGTTATGAAAAGTCTTTTAATAATTAAATATTTAAATGCCATATTCCCCAGATCTCTGAGCAGTTGAGGGCTGTTTATCAGGTACAGCTATAGTATGGAATCTGTCTGAAGAACTGGGTCCAAGCTTGACTGTACTGGCATTTAACTTAACAGGTAAAGCAGAGTTGGATTAAATATAAAGTATTTTTGTAAGAGACTTAAAAGTACATACCAGTTTAAAACATGGGGCTTATTGGTTTTGTAATCTTAAATGAGATGCAATAACAGACAATTATAACATTTAATAGTAAACATAGGTGCATTTAAGTTACATGTATGAACACACACATACATAGATAGAGTGAACAAGAATTGGGTGAAGTAGATGCTCTTGGTGGGCCCTACCAAAGGCATGGCACTGCAGAAAACACACAGGCAACAGAGTCAACAAGAAAAATTTAGAGACAAAAACATAAGTAAACCAGGGGACCAGGCAGGGTATACTTCAGTAAAGATGGCAGGACTTGGCCACCTGACCTGGTTCTCAGTTAAGATGGCGGCAAAGACACCTGATCTCAGTTATGATGGCGGTAAGGTTGCCTGACCTCAGTCAAAATGGCATCTCTGCTTTCCTCCCTTCTGTGGACTCCCTCAGGCCCTCCCTAGTACCCCATCTCCATTCCTAAGTGTCACCTGAAACCCCCAATGGCCACACCTCTCAGGATGTCAGAAGGATTTCCTACCAGGCAACACACAGCCACCACACTCTCTAAAAACCAGAGAGGAAAATAAGAAATAAAACACCCACCTAACGAAAATAAGACCAGACATCAGCACCTAGAATTACAATCTTCCCAAACCCAGATGCCTAGACACTAGTGTAAACACACAATTAATAACAGCTAAGACACTGTCTCCACTAGAGCTCAGCAACCCTACCACTGCGGGCCCTGAGTATTCCAATGTATCTGAAGCACAAGAAAAAGGCTTCAAAGTACCCTTTATGATAGATAGAGGTCCTTAAAGAGAAAAAATGAATAAACCTTCTAAGAAAATCTGTGAAAACACAAACTGCTGCTGGGACAAAAAAAATGGAAGAAAATGAATAAAACAGTCCAGTATGTGAAAGCAGACAAAGAGGCAATAAGGAAAACCCAACTAAGAGAAATCTATAAACGAAAAATTGAGAAAGTCAAATAGGAACCTCAATGTAGACCTCACCAACAGAATATAAGAAATGGAAGAGAGAATCTCAGATATTAAAGAAAAAATGGATACCTCAGTCAGAGAAAACATTAAATCTAAAAAATTCTAGGCACAGAATATCTGTGTTATATAACACCATGAAAATACCAAATCTAAGAATAATAGAAATAGAAGAAAGAAAAAAAAAACTCAAGTGAAAAGCACAAAAAATATTTTCAACAAAATCATAGAAGAAAATTTCCCTAACTTAAAAAAAATGATGCCTAACAAGGTACAAGAAGCTTACAAAGCACATAAAAGGCTGGACCTGAAAAGAAATTCTCAAACAATCAAAACACTAAACATAAGAAAAAGAATGTTAAAAGCTGCAAGGGGGGAAAGCTAAGTAACATGTAAACATATAAAACATATAAACATCAAAGAACCACCATAGTGATTTTCATAATGACTATACAAATCTGCCCTCTCACCAGCACTGACTTCTGAATGGAGACTCTAAAAGCCAGTAGGGCCTGAGAGATGTTCTACAAATTCTGAGAGACCACAGATGCCAGCCCAGACTACTATACCCAGCAAAGCTTTCAATTATAATAGACGGAGACAATAAGACATTCTACCCTAAAACCAACATACACACCCACCCACCACCACCACCATCAACAACAACAACAAATTAGGAATCAATAACATTGTTGGTTAATGTCTCTCAACATCAATGGTCTCAATTCCCCAACACAAACTAGCGGGGCAGTGGTGGCACACACCTTTAATCCCAGCACTCAGGAAGCAGAGGCAGGAAGATCTCTGTAAATTCAAGGCCAGCCTGATCTACAAGAGCTAGTTCTAGGACAGGTTCCAACGCTACAGAGAAACCCTGTCCTGGGGAAAAAAAACACACACACAAACTAAAAAATGTTGGCATGGTGGTGCACACCTTTAATTTGAGCACTCAAGAGGCAGAGGCAGGTAGATCTCTGAGTTTGAAACTAGACTGATCTACAGAGCAAGTTCTAGGACAGTCAGATACAGATCTATGTATATATGTATGTATATTAACAAGTTTCTACTGTATTAGGTTTCCATACCACTAGGGAGATCTATTTGTCCCCACTTAGTCCCTTACTTTATACTTAACCTTGGAGATTATACAGACTGTAGCTTGGTTATCATTGACTTAACAACCAATACACACACATGAACAAACATGTTCCATTGTAGGAGGATGGCCCAGGGCTGCTTGTTTGTCCCGACCGCCCAGAACCGAAATAACCACACAGAAATTGTATTAATTAAAACATTGCTTGGCCCATTAGCTCTAGCTTCTTATTAGCAAACTCTTATAATAATTTAACCCATTTCTATTAATCTGTGTATCACCACATGGCAGTGGCTTACCAGGTAAAATTCCCAGCATCTGTCTCTGGGGGCTCCATGGCTTCTCTCTGACTCTGCTTTCTTCCTCCCAGAATTCAGTTCCATCTCCCTGCCTACCTGAGTCTTGCCCTAACAAAAGGCCAAGGCAGTTTCTTTATTCATTAACCAAGAAAAGCAACACACAGATTATATAGACCTCCCACACAATTCCATATTTGTCTTTTGAGTCTGGGTTACCCACTCAGAATGATTTTTTTTCTAGTTTCATTCATTTTCCTGTGAATTTCATGATTTTATTTTCTTGACAGCTGAGTAATATTCTCTTGTGTAAATACAACACATTTTATTTTATCACGTCACCTGTTGAGGGACATCTAGGTTTTTTCAAATTTCTGGTTATTATGAATAGAGCAGCAATGAACATGGTTGAGCACGTGTTGTAGGACGAAGTATCCTTTGGGTATATGCCCAAGCATAGTACAACTAGGTCTTGAAGTAGATCTATTCCCATCTTCCTGAGCCTTTATCTCTATGTTCTAGTGTCTTTGGTGCAGGAAGGTACTCTGCACCCTACCAAAGGAGAAACATAAACACCAGTCTACCCGCAAGTGCTCTGATCTACAACGATGTCCTGCCTGCAAGGCATGCTGGTGCAGTGGTGGCACAAGGCCTGTGGGAGCCACCAACTTAAGGCCTGTTCCAGGAGGTGAAACCCACCCCACACACTTGGGTGAAGAAGAACCTGAGATTAGATAGCTCGGAATCCAAGGAAAAACCAAGTGTTACTATTCTAAAACAAAAAAAAAAATGTGCCAATAAAATGACTCCTAATGACCTTCTGCTATCCTCAGATCAGTGCCTTGCTCAGCCCTCATCACAGAAGCTACTTCCTGCAGAAAAAAAAATACAGAGACCCACAGCCAGACATTACCAGAGAATGAGGGACCATGGAATACTCAGCCCTAAATGGGAAGTCTCCATCAAATCCCTTCCGTCAGGGCTCAGGGAACCCTGCAGAAGAGAAATCAGAAAGAGTCTAATAACCATAGGGGATGGAGGATACAGGAGAGCAAGACCCTCTAAATAAACCAGAGCAGTGCTCAGATGAAATCACAGAGACTGAGGCAACACTCACAGGACCTGCACATATCTGTACCAGTTGGGGTCCTAAAGCTGAAAGAAGAAGTGGACACATGCTCCTGTCCCTAACCCAGAAGCAATCTCCAAATGATAACCACTTGTAAATGAAAATTTAGTTTTCTGGGGAACACACCACTCTTAAGGCTAGGCTGCATGCCCGGCAGTGAATGCCAACAGGAAACACACTCAACAGCATCTGTGGAGGTTCCTTGTCTCACAATGTCATGTCAGGGCTTTTCCTTTTTAAAAATGTACCTTATTGGAGAACACAAAGAAAAGCATATAGGAATCCTGAATATTAACCTTCATCAGGCGATGAAAGGAGACAGAGACAGAGACCCACATTGGAGCACCGGACAGAAATCTCAAGGTCCAAAT
>NW_004949096.1:20368404-20371989 GCF_000317375.1 Microtus ochrogaster | reverse complement strand
AATGGGTTTTTGATCCTACTGCACGTACTGGCTTTGTGGGAGCCTAGGCAGTTTGGATGCTCACCTTACTAGACCTGGATGGCGGTGGGTGGTCCTTGGACTTTCCACAGGTCAGGGAACCCTGATTGCTCTTTGGGCTGACGAGGGAGGGGGACTTGATTGGAGGAGGGAAATGGGAGGCGGTGTCGGGGAAGAGACAGAAATCTTAAATTAATTAATTAATTAATTTTTAAAAATGTACCTTATTTTTATTTTATTTATGTATACATACTTTTTACTATCTTTTTAACCTACAGTCGCATTTGTGGATATACGGTAACTTCTAGTTTAGTTCTTTATGGGGTTCCTAAGAGTGCAAACAGGTAGTCTCAGCATCCGTATCTGATTCCTGTGCCTTTGCTTTCTGTCTGTTTGCCTTGTCCTGTGCCAATGTGTTAGTTTTTGCATTATATTATAATATATTTCACAATTACCCCTTAGTAACCTGTTTTTTTTCTAATTAGAGACAGAAAGAAGGAAGGTGGATCAGGATGAGAGGGAAGGTGGGAGGAACAGAAAGGGTAGAGGGAGGGGAAACCATAATAGAATATGTTATGTGAGAAAATATTTGGGGGTTCCAAGACAGGGTTTCTCTGTAGCTTTGGAGCCTGTCCTGGAACTCACTCTGTAGACCAGGACTTGAACTCACAGAGATCCGCCTACCGAGTACTGGGATTAAAGGCGTGTGCCACCACTGGCCAGCTGAGAAAATTTATTTTCAATAAAAGGATAAAAAAGAAAAAATAAAGGGTATGTGGATCCAGATGGGAGGGGAGGTGTGGAGGAATGGGAAGAAATAAAGGGAGGGAAATCCATAATCAGAATATATTGTATAAAAAAAACTATAGTCAATAAAAAAGAAAAAATAACTATCAAAGTCCTATTTCCCTGTACTTTTTGAGTCAAGTGGTAGCAGTAATAAATTGACTGATTAACAAACCAAGACAAGAAAAATATTAGATAGTGATATTTAATACAAATATCCAAATATCCCACTGTCTTACTTCAGAAGGAACACTTCACAGGAAACTATATAAGCATCTGTGTACACCTTACCTTTAACAGTTCCTAACATGTTACCACGTTTGCTCCATCTGTTTTCTGTTGCTATTGTTGCTGATGATTTTAGATTCAAGTGTGAACATCATAACATTTACCCTTAAATGCACAGTTTTTAGTGAATTGTGGTGGCCTAAACCTGGAATTCAGGAAGTAGGGGGAGACAGTAGGATCCTGAATTCAAGGTCATTCTCAGCTACACAGCAAGTTCAAGGCCAGCCTGGGCTGCAAGACCTTGTCTCAGGAAAAGAAAGTACGTTTTTCTACTTAGCACAGCACTATTATATCATATCTGATATAATATATATCATATCATATCCTGCAGAATGTGCAATAGTTCTTTAATATCATCAAGTTCATTGCCTATGCCTATTATACAAATATGTAAAGTTCCCCAAATATATCTTCCAGCTGGTCTTTCAGACAAGGGTCCAGTCAGCACATTGTGCTGATTGTTTTACTTTTAAACATCGGTTTAGTGCCTATCTCTACATCTCAGCTGTGACTCTGTTTTCAAAATGACTGTTAACCAATTGTCAAGTACCTAGAAGACACATCTTAGCCAGGCAAAGAAATGCCACTTATGAGGCAAATGTTGCAGCCTGATCCTATCCTTGGTTAATTAGTGAAATTACTGGCCTTAGACACAGAGATATGAAAGCTAGGTATGGTGACCCACACCTGATGTGGGATTCCCTCTGATAACATAAATATGTTCTATTACCATTGGTTTTTAAAGAAGTTGTTTTGGCCAGTGGCTTAGTAGTGTAAAGCCAGGCAGGAAATCTGAATAGAGCCATAGAGAGCACATAGGCAGAGTCAGAGAGATGATGCCATGTAGCTGCCAAAGGAGAAAGAAGCCAGCGGCTAGTCAGAACCTTACCTGTAGGCCACAGCCTCATGGTGATTCACAGATTAATAGAAATGGTTTAAGGTGTAAGAATTAGCTAGAAATATGCATAAGCTATTGACCAAACAGTGTTGTAATTAATATAATTCCTGTGTTATGACTTGGGTCTGGGCGACTGGGAAGCCAATGGCAGTCTCCGTTTACACACACCTACAGTCCCAACAGTGGCAGGAGGATCACTCCAAATTGGAGGCCAGCCTAGTCTACATAGCAAGTTCCAGTCTGGACTAGCCAGGGCTACAATGCGAAACCCTATCTCAAAGAAGGGCAGAGAAGGAGGCAGGATAGGAGAAGAAAGGACAAATGAACAAATGACACCCTCATAGGAGGCATCTCATACACAAGGCACAATGGCTTCTCTTTCTTTACCTTCTTGTATAGTTCAGAAGAGCAAACACATGTCATGGGAAGTGTCTGAGAACAAGAGCTCAGTTCTGGCTTTATGATTGTGGAAAAGCCAAGCTTTTCACCTCCTTATACCTCAGTTTCTTTATCTTAAAAATTAGAACAATATCCACTATGGTGTTTGAGGATGGCATGAATTAACTCATCCTCTGCGTCCATTACAGGGCTTCATTTTCATTTATGGGGAAGTAAGATGGCTCAGCCCATAAAGGTGTTTGCTGCTTAACCTGGTGACCTACCTGAGTTCAGTTCCTAGAATTCATATGGTGTAAGGAGAGAACTGACTTCTGTAAGTTGTCCTCTGACCTCCACATACATGCAATGGCGCACACACAATGTGTACACACACACACACACACACACACACACACTAAATAAACAAACAAACTAGAAACAAAAACAACCCCCTCTCCTATAAAACCCAGAACAGAAGTCATTACTGCTGCCAAGCCCTGATGGAGGAAGGTCATTGGTTAAATAAAGAAACTGCCTTGGCCCTGATACGACAGAAAATTAGGTAGGTGGAGTAAACAGAACAGAATGCTGGGAGGAAGAGGAAGTGAGCTCAGACTCGATAGATCTCCTCTCTGGGGCAGACACTACAAAGCTCCGACCCAAGATGGACGTATCCCGGTAAGCGCACCTTGGGGTGCTACACACATTAATAGAAATGGGTAATCAAGATGTAAGAATTAGCCAGTAAGAAGCTAGAGCTAATGGGCCAGGCAGTGTTTAAATGAATACAATTTGTGTGTTGTTATTTCAGGTAAAGCTAGCCCCAGTGGCTGGGAGCCAGAGGGCAGGAACACAGCTCACAGCTCCCTCAATAAAGCCCATTCTTTTCTTCCTGATGACTGTGCCAGACTATATTCCCAGGCTCCCGAGCAGTTAGATGTGACCTTGTACTCACAGTCCCACAGAGAATAGAAGACAGTCATGGTCACTCCTTTTCTAGGTATGACACAGAACCATCTTACTCTTTTTTTTTTGTAAAGTTTTTCTATTCTTTGATTTTTTTTATTGTTTTTATTGCACAATACATTTTTCTCTGCTCCCCTTGTTGTTCTTTTTTAAAAATGCTGCAAGATCCCCAGCAGCAGTAGGCAGCAGAAATGCTGTAGGTCCCAAATGGTGGCGGCAGGCCATGTGGTGGCAGGCAGCGGGCTCTGGGA
>NW_004949096.1:20365803-20367158 GCF_000317375.1 Microtus ochrogaster | reverse complement strand
TCTACCTTCTCCCATGACCCACATGCTCCCAATTTACTCAGGAGATTTTGTCTTTTTCTCCTTCCTATTTAGATCCATGTATGTTTGTCTCTCTTAGGGTCCTCTTTGTTTGTGCAGGCTAATGGATTGATCTAGAAAACATCATATTGAGTGAGGTAACCTTGACCCAGAAAGGCAAATATAATATGTATTCACATAAAGCAAAGAAAAACCAGCCTACAATCCACAAACCCAGAGAACCTAGAACCATCTATTCTTATGCCAACTTCCAGAGTGGCCTGTTGAAACCGTCAGGATCTCTGAGCTTGAATCTTTATAAAGAGCTCTTATTGCCAACAAGAAATCTGACTTGAAATTTATACGAGCAAGAAACTGGTGAGGTTTTCAGGCCTCTCTGTTACAGTCACTAGCTACACCTGAACTGACACAAAGACAAATGTAAGACTTAGAATACTCAAACAAGTTTGGTTTAAGTCATATGTGAGTTTCAAAACTCACATATAGATTCATCAGAATTTATACCCATAAAGTCCTAACCAACATGACTGCCCAATTGTGATCTGGACAAGGGCACCAGCAAACATGACAAACAGCGCAGAGAAAAGCCCTTAAACCTCAACCCCACACAAAGAACTATAGGCAACTGAAGAAGGCTGAGAGGCGAGATGAGCCTCCCCAGGGAAGAGCACACCAACTGATTGTCCAATGCCACACAGTCAGCCCTGAAAACATACATACAAGCAACATATATTGACTCCACAGATTATGTTTGGGACTACATGTGCATATACAAACACATTCATGCGTGTGGTAACAACTGATGAAAGAGAAGCTATGAGTTTGAACCAGAGTGGAGAGGAATATGTGAGAAAGTTTGGAAAGGGCAGGGAGAAGCGGTGCCATTAAAACACAATTTCAAAAATAAAAAACGAAAAAGTCCACTAGGGAAACATATCCGTTGGGAGCATCCTTTAATTTCTAAGACATTTCATCAAGCTTACAACAGGTTTTTTTTTTCACACTTTTATGTGAATATGCAAATCAATCAGCGGTACCTCCCATTGCTAACAAACCACTGGAATTTGGTAAGTCCCTTCCTGGTTATCAGACGTCCCTTTGGGGTTCTTGGTCTTACTAATAAAAGAATTTCGGAACGGACTCAAATGGAAGCTCAAGGGCAATTGTATTAAAGTTGAAAAGAAAAGCCCCAGGAGGCCGGGCGGTGGTGGCGCACACCTGTAATCCCAGCACTCGGGAGGCAGAGGCAGGCGGATCTCTGTGAATTCGAGACCAACCTGGTCTACAGAGGGAGTTCCAGGACAGGCTCCAAAAAAACCACAGAGAAACCCTGTCTC
>NW_004949096.1:20364114-20365703 GCF_000317375.1 Microtus ochrogaster | reverse complement strand
AAACAAAAACCGAAAAGCCCCAGGGCAGTCAAGCTACAAATCTCAAGAGCGGCCTGGAGAGTGGAAGAGGGAAGGGGGGGAATGCCACGCCATTTAAGCTGCCATCAAGGTCAAACATGTGGCTAACAGTCACGTGGCAGGGAAGTTTTAGAGAAGAAGTAAGGAAGCCCAGAGTGTTGGGGAAGTATGCTTAGAAGAAAGACAGAACAAAGAAAAAGTCACACTCTTCTTGTGACAAGTGTAAATTCCATTTCCTTATCTGCCACATGGGAAGTTCAGCCCTTCTAACATGGTAGAAGGCTGTGAAAACAAAACCAAACATGTTAATACATTTTAAACATTCATTATATTGCCTGGCACCATTGAAACACACAATAGGTGTTAGCTATGGTTATTACTTATGAACCTGCATTTTGAAGACTTTATAAATCTGGCATGCTTTGGTCTTTCCCTGTTTGCTGTGTTTATGACTGTGTGCTATCCACAGCTCCCATTTTTCTCCTCGCAGGATAAGCACATGACTGTTTATGAACAGTTCATCCTCAAAGGGATAGGGCTGGCTGACAAGGGACAGGATGTGTCCATCAAGGACATATTGGAGAATGAAGTACTCCTAGTGGTTGGGCAAAAACAACGTCCATGATTGTGCCCTCTTGCCGACTGTGAAGTCACATTAAGGAGTGGAGCCCAACCGCAATTTCACAACAGAACTGTTAGAAAAGCCAGGCTAGTTCATTCAGTGTTGGTGTGCAGTTAAAGCCTGTCAACAGGCGTCTCCTGTGAAGAGAAGAACTTGCCACTATGAGAAGATGAGGACCGGGCCCCACCGGCCTCCCTCCTCAGCCCAGTAGCTGTGACTCAGCAGGAAGTCAGCCAAGGCTTGACTCACTCTCCCTCCTTCTGCCACACCCAGGGTTTTCCTCCAAGACTGGAAAGTCCACTGGCAACTGGAGGTGGAACTCTGGTACCTGACTCTGCCAAGGCCAATGAAATAAGTGAGAAAAACAACGGTTCCTCGTGGGTTTCCTCGCCCTTTTTTAAGATCATTGATTCCCAGCAAGAAATTGTGGACTACAGTGTGGTATGAGAGTTTCTCGAACTCACAGAGATCCACTTGCCTTTGCCTTCCAAGTGCTGGGATTAAAGGCGTGCGCTACCACCGCCCTGCTAACATCATTTTCTTTCACACTTAACTGCTGTCCAACAACAAATCCTGTCTATTGATTTGCCACAACCCACAGCAGAATTGTGGTTCCATGTTTGTCTCTATTCCTGACAACTACATTCCCAGACGGCTGCCTGGCTTGAGCCGACTCTCAGTACACACAAGTGAAATGAATGCCTTCTTCACCTTTTTAAATCATCAATTCCCAATGTTACTAAAATACTAAATACCAAATAAAGTTCACCTTTACTATTCTCATACAGCACTGAGTCAGAGAGAGCATCAAAGTTTCAAACCACAGCACACACAGGCCACTTTCAGTTCCCTGACGCTTGACTAAACGGCCCTTCACAGGCAGCTGCTGTTAGGATAGAGCGCTCAGGTCGTCCCAGAGGTTAGTCAGGTGGCTGGGAGATCTGCGAGT
>NW_004949096.1:20350998-20356079 GCF_000317375.1 Microtus ochrogaster | reverse complement strand
GAGTGTGCTTTTATATTAAAATTGTCTTCTTGTACCCACTGGCCTGGATTAATTAAATTCGCCTTCAGGGAGCTGTGGCAATCAGCGAAGTTTGTGATTCCCTCCCATCCACTGGCACTTAAATTCAAATTTTAAAGACAGCCTTCAGCAGCTAGGCACAACTCTAGGCCACATTCCCTAATTCTAGTCCCTACCTGTAGTTATCTCCCACTAAGTACTCCTGACTTAAAAATATTTAAGTATTAATATTACCCAAAGCTTCTGGTTCTCCCAGCAATGCTCTTTGCTCATGAGGCACCACTATGGTGATAATAAGCTCCTGGTTCCCCGGATGCTCCTTTCTCATGAGGTGCCACCACGATGATATTAAGACCCCAGGCTGTTTTCCCTGACACAAGAATCAGTTGCAATCTTTTTTAATTTTTATTTTCAATTCTTAAAATTCTATGTATGTGTATGTGTGAGTGTAAGTTTTGGGTATCTGAGTTCAGAGGCCCATGCAGGCCCTGGAGCAGGAGTTACAGGTGCTGTGACCATCTGATGTTGGTGCTGGAAATTGATCCCAGATCCTGTACAAGCCCATATTGGCTCCTAACCACTGAGCCCACCCCCTCTCAGTTACAATCCTAATTTGGGTGGCTTTGCTGAGAAATCCCACAAGCCCTCTTCCCAAAGTTCAGGGGATTTGCCAAGCCCAGGGAAAGCTCCTGAAATGAAGGAATAAGTGGATGAGTGCTGATGGCCAGTGCCAACCGTCCTGACGGAATCGCCCACTGGCAAGAGTCTCCACTCACTTCAATATGTGGAGATTGGCGTGACACACCCTAGTCCCCAAAGACAAAGAGCAGGAATTTGCCTCCTGTTTGCAGAAAGGCCCATCCTGATGAAGTTCCCAAACAAAGGAAGTCATCTGGGGATAGAGAGCCTGTCATTCCTATGGACGGAAATTGCCAGCACCCCTCCCACGCTCCCAACCTCCGCAGCGTGGCATTTTCTCATTAAGACACCATCTCACATACACAGATGGGGTAAGGAGCCTAGGACGAACTCAATTCCAATTCCCATTGAGCCTCCACCCTCTCAACAGGAAGAATCATCGAGTAACCTTGGAATATTAAATGAAAATCACTTCCCATTCTGAGATAACTCTGCCCCTGAGGCTCTGGTGCACCCCCTGCTCTCCCAGTCCTGAGCTGCACCCCGGCCAGTGCACTTAGGCTGGCGGAATGTTAATCATTGCAATTGCAGTTTAGGTTCATGCAATGAATGCCAAGCCTAGACAACTAACCCACGCAACAGCTCCCAGTGCCCACCCACTCTGCGACCAAAGCACTTTGAAATGCATGACTGTACAGCTTGTGAGGCCCCGTCACCACCCCCTCAATTCTCAGCTGCCGAATAGCCCCACCATTTCTCTATAATAATCATTTTTATAGAAGCTTTAAATTCTCATTGCTTACTGACAAACCTAGGAGTGGATATTTTCTGGCAATTTCTACCAGAAGCATAAGCCCTGAGAGCCATCACCGGAAGTGCCTGGTAGTCCCATGGCCCTGAAGGCATCTCTTTAACAGTTACCCTGTCATCGTGCCTGGAGGACCGGGACCAACGTTTGGTTCCATACTCACACTTTATACCTGGTGTCTAGTACCTTGACTGATGAATAAATACTGCTTGCCTATAAATCTGAAGAGAAGCCAATCAGACATGGGTTTGTTTGTTTGTTTGTTTGTTTGTTGTTTTTTCTTTCCTCCCCAACTACTGATGGAAAGAGAAGTGCATAGAGCCCAGGCCTAGTCCCCATTCCTCCTGTTCTGGTCTCCTGAGTGACTATCAGATCTCTGTAGGCCCGACAGCTGTTCATCTTTGTCATCAAATGAAACCGAAAGTGACTAGAGGAGAGTGGGACCTGGGAGACCCACAAACCTGCTGAGCTGCCTTCAGCAAATGACTTCATTTCTTTTCTTCTTTTATTTTTCACTTCTGTCTAATCTTCCCAGTTCCTCCCTACCAGAATCTCTCATTAGAAAAGAACAGGCTTCTAAGAGATAACAACCAAACATGACATGACAAAATAAAGAATAAATAAAACCAAAAACATCATATCAAAATTGGACAAAGCAAGCCAACAGAAGGAAATGAGCCCCCAGAGAAGGCCCAAGATTGGAGACTTACTCATTCACGCACTCAGGAATCCCATAAAAATACTAAACTGACAAGCTAGGTGGTGGTGGCACAGGCCTTTAATCCCAGCTCTTGGAAGGCAGAGGTAGGTGGATCTCTGTGAGTTTGAGGCCACCCTGGTCTATAAAATGAGTTCCAGGATAGCCAGGGCTGCACAGATAAACCCTCTCCTGAAAAGACAAAATAAGACCCCCCTATTCTCCTGCAACTTAGGTGGACCTTTGAAATACAGCTTGCTCAAAGCTGAGGAGACTTAAGAGGGACCAAGAGATTGCTACGACACTAAAGGAATTAAGAGAGAGCACCAAGAAAGCAAACCAGTAGAGAAGACCAAGAGAGCAAGCGTATAGAGACCTCAGAAGCTTTCTGAGACAGACATTGACAGTACAGAGCAGATCAAGAAAAACTCCCAAACACTCAGAAAGCCACAGCAAGGATTGGACCAAGACACAAAGACACTGCTGGCCTCATTTGAAGGAAGAAATCAGTAGGCACCAATGTAAGAATTCCTCCAACAATCTAAAAAGGAACATGGTAACACCAGAACCCAGTGGTCACACAACAGGAAGACTTGATCATCCTAACGCAGAAGTAGAAGAAAACAACTTTAAACACAACTTTATGAAAATGATGGAGAACTTTAAAGAAGAAATGAAAAACTCCCTTGAAGAAATGGAGGAGAAGACAAATATTGGAAGAAATTAATAAACCCCTCAAAGAAACCCAAGAAAACCAAGAAAAAAAACAATCAAACAAGTGAAGAAAACAGTTCAACACTTGAAGAATGAAATAGAGGTAATAAAGAAAACACAAACTAGGGGAATTCTGGATATGAAAAATCTGAGTAAATAAACAGGAACTAAAGAGACAAGTATAACCAACAGAATACAAGAGATAGAAGAAAGAACCTCAGGGGCTGAAGATACTATAGAGGAAATAGACTCATTGGTTAAAGAAAACATTAAGTCCAACAAATTCTTAATACAACATCCAGGAAATCTGGGACACCATGAAAAGACCAAACCTAAGAATAATAGGGGTAGAAGAGGGAAAAGAACTCCAGCTCAAAGGCAGAGAAAATATATTCAACAAAAAATCATATAAGAAAATCTTCCCAACCTAAAGAAGGATATCCCTCTGAAGGTACAAGAAGCTTACAGAACACCAAATAGACTGGATCAAAAACAAATCCCCTCACCATATAATAATCAAAACACAAACATGCAAAATAAAGAATATTAAGAGCTGCAAAGGAAAAAGGTCAAGTAACATATAAAGGTAAACCTATCAGAATTACACCTGACTTCTCAATGGAAAGCATGAAAGCCAGAAGGTACTGGGTAGATGTGCTGCAGACACTAAGAGATCATGGATGCAAGCCCAGCAAAGCTTTCATTCACCATGGATGGAGGACACAAGATATTCCATGACAAAAATAGATTTAAACAATAGGTGTCCACAAACCCAGCCTTACAAAAAGTACTAGAAGGAAAACCCCAACCCAAGGAAGCTAACACACCCATAAAATCACAGACAGCTGATAACCCAAAGAAGGGAAATACACAAACATTACTATCAAAAAATAACCGGAATTAACAGCCGCTGGTCATTAATATTGCTTAATATCAATGGACTCAATTCACCTATAAAAAGACACAGGCTAAAAGAATGGATACAAAAACAGAATCCAGCCTTTTGCTGTATCCAAGAAATGTACCTCAACTTCAAAGACAGACACTACCTCAGAGTAAGGGGTTGGGAAAGGTTTTCCAATCAAATGGACCTAAGAAACAAGCAGATGTGGCTATCCTAATATAATTGATTTCAAACTAAAATCAATCAGAAAAGATGGAGAATGAATTTTATACTTATAACAGGAACAATTCATCAAAATGCAGTCTCAATCCTGAATATCTATGAACATACAAGAGCACCTACATATGTAAAAGAAACATTACTAAAATTTTAATCACACATCAAACCTCACACATTAATAGTATGAGACTTCAACACTCCACTCTCGCCAATGGAAGAGGTCAATCAGACAGAAACTTAACAGAGAAATAAGAGAACTAACAGATGTCATGTATCAAATGGACTTAACAGACATGTATAGAACATTCCACTCAAGCACAAAAGAATATACCTTCTTCTCAGCACCCCATGAGAACCTTTTCTAAAATTGATCACATACTCGGTAACAAAGCAAATCTCCACAGATACAAAAAAATTGCAGTAAACCCCTGTGTCTTATCGTATCACCATAGATTAAAGTTAGAATTTAACAATACTACTCTCAGAAAGCCTACAAACTCATGTAAATTGAACAGTGAACTACTGAACCACCACTGGGTCAAGGAAGAAATAAAGAAAGAAATGAAAGACTTCCTTGAATTCAATGAAAATGAAGGCACAACATATCCAAACCTATGGGACACCATGAAAGCAGTGCTAAGAGGAAAGTTCATAGCTCTAAGTGCCCACATAAACAAAACAGAGAAAGCTCACATGAGTGAATTAACAGCACACCCGAAAGCTCTAGAATAAAAAAAAAGCAGACTCACTCAGGAGGAGTAAAAGATAGGAAATAATCAAATTGAGGGCTGAAATCAACAAAATAGAAACAAAGAAAACAATACAAGAATATTTTTGTTGAGAAAATCAACAAAATAGACAAACCCTTATCCAAACTAATCAAAAGGCAGAGAGAGAACATCCAAATTAACAAAATCAGAAATGAAAAGGGGGACATAACAACAGATATTGAGGAAATTCAAAGAATTATTAGGTCATACTACAAAAACCTGTACTCCAAAAAACTGGAAAATGTAAAAGAAATGAGCAATTTTTTAGATAGATACCATATACCAAAATTAAATCAAGACCAGGTGAGCAAT
>NW_004949096.1:20347243-20350147 GCF_000317375.1 Microtus ochrogaster | reverse complement strand
GTAACACTAACCAAAGAAGTGAAAGACCTATTTGACAAGAACTTTACGTCTATGAAGAAAGAAACTGAAGAAGATACCAGAAAATGAAAAGATCTCCCATGCTTTGGTAGTATCAACATAGTAAAAATGGCACTCCTACCAAAAGCAATCAATCGATTCAATGAAATCCCCTTCAAAACCCCAACACAGTTCTTCACAGACCTTGAAAGAACAATAAACAAATTCATATAGAAAAACAAAAAACCCAAGATAGCCAAAACAGTCCTGTACAATAAAGGAACTTCCAAAGGCATCACCATCCTTGACATCAAGTTCTATTACAGAACTACAGTGATGAATAACAGCTTGGTATTGGCATAAAAACAGAGAGGTTGACCAATGGAATCAAATTGAAGACCCAGATATTACTCCACACATCTATGAACACCTGGGTTTTGACAAGATAAAATTATACAAAGGAAAAAAGAAAGTATCTTCAGCAAATGGTGCTGGCATAACTGGATGTCAACCTGTAGAAAAATGAAAATAAATCCATATCTATCACCATGCACCAAACTCAAATCCAAATGAATTGAAGACCTCAAAATATAAATTCTACCACACTGAACCTGCTAAAAGAGAAAGTGGCAAGTAGTCTTCAATGCATGGGCACAGGAGACCACTTCCTAAATATAACCCCAGAATTGCAAACAATAAGAGCAACAATAAATAAATGGGACTTCCTGAAACTGAGAAGCTTTTGTAAAAAGAAGCTTTACAAAAACAAAGGACAAAGTCAATAAGACAAAAAGGCAACCTACTGAATAGGAAAAGATCTTCACCAGCCCCATAATGGAGGAAGGTCATTGGTTAAGTAATAAATAAACTGCTTGGCCCTCATAGGTTAAAACATAGGTGGGAGGAGTAAACAGAACAGAATGCTGGGAGGAAGAGGAAGTGAGCTCAGAATCGACAGCTCTGCTCTCTGGAGCAGAGACGCCATGCTCCCCTCTCCCAGGTAGACGTGATAGCTCTGCTCTCTGAGGCACACACGATGAAGCTCCGACCCAGGATGGACGTAGGCTAGAATCTCCCTGGTAAGCCACCTCATGGGCTACACAGATTATAAGAAATGGGCTAGTCCAGGTGTGAGAATTAGCCTAGAAGAGGCTAGGTAGAAATGGGCCAAGCAGTGTTTAAAAGAATACAGTGTCTGTGTAATTATTTTGGGGCATAAGCTAGCAGGTGGCCAGGGTGCTGGGGACGCAGCCCCGTCGCTCCTATTACAACAGCCCCACATCAGACAAAGGACTGATCTCAAGAAATTAGACAGTAAAATTCTAAATAACCCCATTAAAAAATGGGGTACTGAACTAAACAGAGACTTCTCAACAGAAGAATCTCAAGTGGCCAAAAGATACTTAAGAAAATGTTTAACATCCTTAACTATCAAAGAAATGCAAATCAAAACAACTCCGAGATACCATCTTACACTTACCTGTCAGAAAGGCTAAAGTCAAAAACACTAATTATAGATTATGCTGGAAAATTGCTGGTGGGGGTGCAAAGTTGTACAAACACTCTGGAAGTCAGTATAGTGGTTTCTCAGAAAATTGAGAATCAAATTACCTCAGGATCCAGCAAGACCACTCTTGGGCATATACCCAAAAGATGCTCAATCATACTACAAAAGCATTTACCCAACTATGTTTATAGCAGCATTATTTGTAACAACCAGAACCTGGAAACAATCTAGATGCCCCTCAACCAAAGAATGGATAAAGAAAATGTTGCACATTTACACATTAGAGTACTACTCAGAGGTTAAAAAAAAGGCATCTTGAATTTTGCATGCAAATGGATGGAATTAGAAAACAGTATCCTGAGTGAGGAAACCCAGACCCAAAAAGATGATTATGGTATGTACTCACTCATAAGTGGATTCTAGCTATAAACAAAGGACATTAAGCCTATAGCTCATGATCCTAGAGAGGCCAAGTAATAAGGTGAACCCAAAGAAAAGTATATCGAGATCCACCTGGCAATTGGAAATGGAAAGGATTGATTGGCAGTGTTGGGAGCATGGTGGTAAGGGGAGAAGGGAGGGTAAGAGGCAAAGAGGAGGAGAGAGTGGGAGGGTAGGGGAGAACTTAGGGGAATGGGTTGGTCTAGATGGAGGAAGGATAGAGATGAGAGCAAGGAGAGGGATAACTTGATTGAGGGAGCCACTATAGGGTTAGCAGAAACCTGGCTCTAGAGAAATTCTCAGGAATCCAAAAGGATGAACTCACCCAGGACCCTGGGTAATAGAGGAGAGGGGGCTCCTGATCTTGACTTGCTCTGTAGTCAAACTGATGATTATCTTAAATATCACCATAGAACCTTCATCCAACAACTGGTGGAGGCAGAGGCAGAGACCTGCATTGGAGCACTAGACTGAGTTCCCAAAGTCCAGTTGAAGAGTAGGAGGAGTGAGAACATGAACAAGAAGGTCAAAACCATGATGGGTACACCCACTGAAACAGTTTGCCTGAGCTAATGGGAGCTCTTCTACTCCAGCCAGACTGAGAAGGAAAAAGCATAGGACCAAACTAGTTCCCCTGAATGTGGTTGACAGTTGTATGGCTGGGGCAGACTGAATGGCCACTGGCAGTGGCACCAGGATTTATCCCTTCTGCATGTACTGGCTTTCTGGAATCCTATTCTCTTCGGATGGATACCTTGCTCAGCCTAGATATAGTAGGGAGGGCCTTGGACTTTCCACAAGGCAATGTGCTTTACCCTCTCTGAGGATTAGGTGCGGGTGGGATGGGAGGGTATGTGGAGGATTCTTGGATTGGTTTTTTTTAATTTATTTATTTATTAAAGATTTCCGTCTCTTCCCCGCCACCGCCTCCCATTTCCCTCCCCCTCCCCCAATCAAGT
>NW_004949096.1:20341987-20345055 GCF_000317375.1 Microtus ochrogaster | reverse complement strand
GGTGGTCCTTGGACTTCCCACAGGGCAGGGAACCCTGATTGCTCTTTGAGCTGAAGAGGGAGGGGGACTTGATTGGGGGAGGAGGAGGGAAATGGGAGGCGATGGCAGGAAGGAGGCAGAAATCTTTAATAAATAAATTAATTTAAAAAAAAAAAGACTTGAAGTTTTTATCAGACAGGTCTTTTACTTGCTTGGTTAGAGTTACCCCAAGATATTTTATATTATTTGAGGCTATTGTGAAAGTTGATAGGAAGGGTCTGATTTTTGTGAATTAATCTTGTATTCAGCTACTTTGCTGATAGTGTTTATCAGTTGTAAGAGTTCCCTGGTAGAATCTTTAGGGTCACTTATGTATACTATCAAGTAACTTCATTTCTGGCCTGAAAAAGGCTGCGGTTGACATTAGCTGTGCCTCTGCCGTATATATGGACAACACACCTCCATTGGTCAGGAAGTGCATCTGGATTGTCATAGTCTTGGATTTCAGAACCATCCCATCTTTCCTCAGAAGGAGAAGAGGCTGTGGCATCACAGAGTGCCTAGGATGGCTATGGCCAAACTACCTGAATGTTCTAGGTTGTTGTCTGATCTCAGAAGCTGAACAGGACCAAGCTTGATTGATATTTGGATGGGAGATAGAAAGTCCAAGATATGGAAACAAGCCAGCCAGGGTCTGAATGTTCAATGTGCTCCTGCCTGGAAGAACTGATGTTGGGCAAGACAGATGCCACTCTGAGCCTCATTTTCCTCATCAACAAATGTGAACAATAATAGTCCCTTGCTTTATTGAGTATAGAATGGGATGGTATATTCAGAGCCCTAACCCTGCACTGAGCACATCGTAGGGATCATCAAGAATTGGTCCCTGTCCCACTCTAAAGCTGCTCAAAGAAGACTGGAATCCACGTGCGATGGCACCTGGCAGGCAGAAGCAGGAGAAACACAAATTTCAGGCCAGCAGAGCCCACAAAATGGGTCCTGGGTCAGCCTGGGCAACATAGTATCTCAAAACACATGCACATTCACAACACACACACACACAGAGGAAATATAACAACTCAAGGGTGTGTCTTTGTGAAATTATTTCTGCTAACCTCTGAAATCTTCCACTTCGTTGGGTTTCCAAGAAGGAAGCAGAAAATTACATCTGATGTTCTGAAACACTGCTGATGGCTGGGCTTCATCTCTGCAACCCATGGCGACGTCACCACCAGCCCCAGCAAACTCACTTTCTCTTACAGACTGCTGCCTGAAACAAGTGTTTCACTGAAGAAAGAGGAAAATTCTTCCTCATTGCTAGGTTTATCCCAGAATCCTTTCTCTGAGAGGCTTTCCTTGATAACCCCACCCCCACCCCAGACACACACATTTACAGTTCCAGCCCTCCCCCTATCTCTGCTAACTCTCTTACCTCTTTCTTGCCTCCCTTTTCTCCATAGTATTTATGATTATTGAATACACACACACACACACACACACACCTCTGGCAAGTAAGCCCCCAGTAGTGTAAGAATTGCAAGGGCCATGGGCACTGCAATGTCTCGGCGGCAGGAACAAGACCCACACTGGTAAGCACTGGATAAAAGCTTGGTGGGAGAAAGAGCCCAGGCTTCAGCTAAGGCTAAACTGGCAGTTTTAACTAAACATCCCATGAGGCCTTGCTGTGTGCTCCCAACCCTCTCACTGCAATTACCAGGTCCTGTGTAGAGGCCTTTACCACTGTCTCTTCCTCAGGAGGACCCTTAGTGAGGCTTCTGCCTTGGAGCCTTTGGCAAGCCACCTCCCAACTCTAATCTCATTGTCCTTTATCTGTAAAATAAAAGGCAAATCACTAGGTCCTTCCTAGGGCTGAGACTTCTAAATCTCTAAATCCTGTGACTGATGATTAACTCTTTAAAGGTGCACTAAAATGATGTCATCTGCAAACCTCAGGTGCGGGAGCCCAGATGAGCTGCCGTCACATTCACCCTATTTTATTTCTGGCTCTCTTGAAGGAAGCTCTTCACTCCACCCCGCCACCAGGAGACATTCTACTCAGGTGTGCAGATGAAAACTCTGCCAGTAACATCTACGCATGTGTGAGCTGCAGTTTTTGCTGATGTCAAAGCAGGAAATTTAGCTTAAGAATAGCTAGGGGTAGTGGCCTCCACTTGTAACCCCAGCACTTGGGAAGTGGAGGCAGGAGGACAGAGCGTTGAGAGTTTAAGGCCAACCTGGGCTACAGGAAGATCCTGTCTGAAACTGGGGGGAGGGAGTGGAATCTTGGCTCTGGTATCTTTCCCTGAAGTCTTTTCCATCAATCAATCAATCAATTCTCTGACTTGACCTCTAACTCAGCTCCCTCTGTCTAATCCCCCCCTCTCTCTTTCTCTGATTTTGTTTTGTCTTTTTGAGACAGAGTTTCTTTGTATAACCTTGGCTGTCACAGGAACTAGCTCTGTAGACCAGGCTGGCCTCAAACTCACAGTGATCCGCCTGCCTCTGCCTCCCGAGTGCTGGGCTTAAAGGTGTGTGCTGCTGCCACCACCTGGGATCTAAGCTCTTTTCTAATTCTTCTTCAGCACTGCTTGCTGTTAATTTAAAAAGTCTTGCATTTCCAGAAATCAACAACCTTTAGTTGTTAGACTTTATGGGCCTCCTTAATCTTGCCCTAAGGCTTTCAAACATCTCTTCCCTTCCTGCCCTCTACTTTGTCTCACCATAAAGTTTTGTTTCATTCATTCATAGTTATTTACTATATCCTATATCCCTACTATTGGCAGACACTCACAGCTCAGGGCACCAGTACGATGACCAAAACTAGATTCTAGCTTCAAAAATACTCAGTCTAGAGAGGAAAAGACAGACATAATAGAGGAAGAAACAAATGAAGAGAAAGCCCCAGACCATGTCAAACCTTGATCTGGCAGTTGGAGAGTCTTCTCCAGGAAGTCATATTGAGAGGAGACCTACAAGAGAAGAAGGGGTTAACCATCTGAAGACCGGAGCACAGGGTGTTCCAGACTCAGGGAGGAGCCAGTACCGAATACCCAGGGTGAGAAGTTCTTTTTTTTTTTTTAATTTTTTTT
>NW_004949096.1:20314675-20341887 GCF_000317375.1 Microtus ochrogaster | reverse complement strand
CACTCCTCTCCCCCTCCCTCTCCAGTTCAATGGGCAGTCAGGGTTCCCTGCCCTGTGGTAAGTCCTAGGTCTTCCCCCCTCCGTCTATATTTAGGAAGGTGAACATTTGGGGATTGGTGCCTTGTTTGCGACCTGCCCATCCAGCACAGAGGCCTGATCTTCGGCGCCAGGAGACCTAGCTTTGGGGGTTGGCGCCTTGTTTGCGACCTGCCCATCCAGCACAGAGGCCTGATCTTCGGCGCCAGGAGAAGTTCTTAAGACAGCAGGAGGTAGGGTCCCTGAGGAGTGTCAGGAGGGGCCGGCTAAGACAGAGCCTGGCAAGGCATTCTGATTTATTGAGAGTAGTGGAGAGTTCTGTTAGAAGCTGTGCCAAGGAGGGTGCATTGATGCGGTGTGTGAACGTTTGCTTTTCCCAGAAGTGAGCTCACTGTGAAGATGAGCTCAGTGAGCTCAATTATTTTTAATCACAATTTAAGATTATAGGACGATGTCCTATCATCTTCATAAGTACAAAAATGAAAGTCTTCAGGGCTCAATCCCATGGCTAAAGCCTAATCACTGGATGGAAGTATACCTTTTCATGCCCACCTTCCAGAAAGCAAAATCCAAACCAAATTTCATATCTCTATCATCACAGAAGAACACCAGAACCAACACACACACAGCCTGGACCAACTTTTACTTCTTCTAACACGGCTGATGATATACATGGTTTAGGAACTAGAGAGGCAGTTTGGTGGTTAAAAGTACTCACTATTCTGCCAGATGACCCAAGTTTAGTTACCAGCACCCATGCAGGGCAACTCACATCCACTTACACTGTGGTTCGTAGATATCCAACACCCTCTTTTGGCCTCCAAGGGCAGCTGCACACATGTGCAATCCACTTACGTGTGCTTAAAACTAAAATATTTTTAAGATATCTTTATTCATTATACATACAGTGTTCTGCCTGCATGTCAGAAGAGGGCACCAGATCACATTATAGACAGTTGTGAGCCACCATGTGTGTTGTTGGGAATTAAACTTAGGATTTCTGGAAGAGCTGAAAGTGCTCTTGACAACTGAGCCATCTCTCCAACCCCAAAAATACTTTTATATAATATGTTTAAAAATTTTATATAATATGTTTAAGAAGGTGATTCTGGCCAGGTGGTGGTGGCACATGCCTTTAATACCAACATTCGAAAGGCAAAGGCAGGTGGATCTCTGTGAGTTCGAGGCCAGCCTGGTCTACAAGAGCTAGTTCCAGGACAGGCTCTAAAGCTACAGAGAAACCCTGTCTCAAAAAAAAAAAAAAAAAAAAAAACAAAACCCTATCTTGTTCTTTTTTTATATTGTGTGGTGTGTGTGTGCGTGCATGTGTGTGTGCACGTGTGTGTACCACAGTATAAGTGTGCAGGGAAAACATAACTTGTGGGAGCTGGCTCTCACCTTCTGCCATGTGGTGTGTGTGCGTGTGCGTGTGTGTGCACATGTGTGTTGCACAGTATAAGTGTGTGGAGAAAGCGTAACTTGTGGGAGCTGGCTCTCTCCTTCTGCCATGTGGCCCCCGGGATGTGGTCCTCGGGCTGTCAGATTTAACAGCAGGCACTTTTTACCCCTGAACCATCTCCCCAGCCAAACTTTCCCAATTTCATAGGCTTCTCACTGCCTGACTATACCTTGCAGCCTGCTTTCTGCCTCCCTCTGTCCCAACAACCTTCCTTCCCTGGTCTCTGGCTCCTCGTCAGCAAGCATGTGTCCATCATGAGGTTCTCAGTTCCCTTCTGTTCTGATGGCTGTGCTCTGCTTCCCCTTTTCTGTGGTCAATTCTTTCAGAGTAAATTCCCAGGCAGAGCTATGTTGTGCAATGCGAAGTCAGCTGTTAAGTACAGCCAGAATTTCTTTTCTTTCATATTTTGTTTGTTTGTTGTGATACCAGAGAAGTTGTGACTTATCAGCTCTCAACTCAGACATAAAAGTGGGTGGAGGCACGTGATAGATAGGTTCCCAAGCACTTAGTGCAGACTGGGAACCTAGGAAACCCTTGGAGAGAGGCCAGCTGTGCTCTCAGTGTCAGGAGAGGGCTGCTGCTTGTGGCGATGGCTTTGAGCGACAAGTTTTCCCTCTCTGCATCTCAGTGCGCTCGTCTGCAAAATAAATTGTGGATCCAGTTCAGCTCTGAGACTCTCCTACCGTCCTACCGGTTTTAGTGGTGATCCCAAAGCACAAGGGCCGTGGCTTGGGCTTTGCAATGCTGCAGCGCCCTCTATTGAGGCCCTGGACCAACACTGATTATGGTCTTGAATGTTTGTGAAACCAGTAGCAGTTCTGCATTGGAGCTAGTTTTACAAAACGAATGAGAAAAAAATAAATAAACCTGTCTTATTTTTTATATTTCAAAAATCTGTGCCTATTCATTGGGGACATTTTAAAGTTTTCGGGTTTAATTTATTTTGACACAATTTCAGACAAAAAGAAATTGTGAAAACAAAAACAAAAGTGAAAATTACAGTTAAGTTTTTCACCCAGATGTGCTAATTGATAACAGGTACTGATTCATTATTTTCCATCTCCCTTCCTTCCTTTCCTCCCTTCCTCCTCTCTTCCTACACACACTCCAAATATATTTGTTCTGAATCATTTGAGATAATTATATTATCTACTTTATTGATAGTGAGGCAACCTTGTTATTCAATTGCGAGACTTCATCCAAATTTCTCAAGTTATCTTCATAATCCCACTACAGCCAAATAAAAATCTTATATCAAGTGCTGTCTCTTTTTTTACCTGGCTTCTGGAGTAGCTTTGAAGTTTTTCTTTATCTTTTGAGTTATTGGGTTGTTGAGAACGGTGATGAGGCATTTTGCAGAAAGTTGCTCTGTCTGCATTTATTGGGTATTCTTCTAATGACTGCAATCAGGTTGTACATTTCTGACATCATACCATAAATTTAGTGTTTTTTTGTTTTTTTTAAATATTTATTTATTTATGTATACAATATTCTGTCTGTATGCCTGAAGGCCAGAAGAGGTCGCCAGACCTCTTTACAGATGGTTGTGAGCCACCATGTGGTTGCTGGGAATTGAACTCGGGACCTTTGGAAGAACAGGCAATGTTCTTAACCACTGAGCCATCTCTCCAGCCTAAATTTAGTGTTTTTGAGTTAACAAAACAGCATGTGTTTGCAGAAGTGCACTAACAATATAGAAAAGTATTATACATGTGTGTTTATTTATGTAAACAAGCATTTTGAGAAGTTTTAAAACAGGCCAATAGTTACACTCCTAGAACTTTTCATTAAGGTAAAGTGATGGCTGATTTGTGTGTGTATGTGATATGTACATATTTGTGTATATATGTTTATGCATCCAGGTGTATATTTACCTGTGCTTGTCTGTATGTGGAGGTCAATAGTGGATATTGTAGGAGGAGGGCCCACTTGTTAGTCCTGGTCACCCAGAACCAAAATTAACCACACAAAAATTATATTAATTACAACACTGTTTGGCCCATTAGCTCTAGCTTCTTATTGGCTAACCCATTTTTATTAATATTTGTATCACCATGTGGCAGTGGCTTACCAGCTAAAGTTCTGGCATATCTGACTCTGGCAGTGGCTCCACAGTGTCTCTCTGACTCTGCCTTTCTTTCTCCCAGCATTCAGTTCTGTCTTCCCTGCCTACCTAAGTTCTGCCCTATCAACAGGCCAATGCGGTTTCTTTATTCATTAAGCAAGAAAAGCAACACACAGACAGAAGGACCTCCCACACCAGGATAGCTTCCTGAATTGATCTTTACCTTATTTTCTGAGACAGTGTCTTACTGAACCTGGAGCTAACCAACTTAACCAGACTGGTTGGCCAATGAGCTCCAGGGATTTATCTGTCGTCACCTACCCAGGTAAGAAATATACATTTGTGTTCAGCTTTTTAAGTGGGTGCTTGGTATCCAAACTTGGGTTCAAATGCTTGCATGCATGGCAAGCACTGTGCTAAGAGACATCTGCAGCCTTCAGACGTGAGTTACTAGACAACAGAAGAGAAGCAAAGTTGTACAGTTTCTCTGTCTGCATCCATCTGCTGAGGCTGTTCCTCAGTCTAGCCAGAAAATGGAAGGCAGGAAAGAAGAGCCTCATGTTGTTCAATTCTTATCATCATTGGTTTCTACTTTCCTCTCCTTTTTTAATTTTTTTATTGAGCTCTACATATTTCTGTTCCCCTCCCTGCCTTCCCCCTCTACCTTTCAACCCTCTCCCAAGGTCCCCATGCTCCCAATGTAGATTAGATCTATGTAAATCTCTCTTACGGGCCTCATTTTTGTCTAGGTTCTCTGGGATTGTGATTTGCATGATGGTTTTCTTTGCTTTATGTTTAAAAACCACTTGTGAGCGAATACATGTGACAATTGTCTTTCTGGGTCTGGGTTAGCTCACTCAAAATGATGTTTTCTAGCTCCATCCATTTTCCTGCAAATTTCAAGATGTTGTTTTTTTCTACTGTGTAGTACTCCATTGTGTAAATGTACCATATTTTCCTTATCCCTTTTTTTTTTTTTAATAAAAGGATGTATTTATTTATGTGTGAGTGTTTTGCCAGGGCAAATGCGTGTGTGTGCCAAGTACAAGCCTGGTGCCTTCAAGAAGAGGACATCAGGTCTCCTGGGTCTGTTCTGAAAGGTCATGTGGGTGCCAGGAACTAAACCAACATTCACAAGAACGGCAGCCCACCCTTTCCCTCTTCTAAAAAGAATGTTCAGCAGGATACTGACATCCTTAAAAAAGACAAAATTAACCAGCAGAAGGGGGTCTTTCGGCAAGAGAAGGACTTGTTGCATGAATTCTCAGGAGCTGTCTCTGGTGGACAACAAAAGCCATACAAAAAGAGGGGGATGTTAAAACATTGCTCAGGCCAACCTGGAACCCAAGATTCTTCAGCCTTTGCCCCTCGAATACTGGGACTACAGGCACATGCCACTATACCCAGTCAGAAGCAAGAGACAATTCAAATAGGACATGCTAGGGAAAATCAGTGTCTAGAGCAGACTCAAGCATTGAGGATAACCTCCCCACACCACCCACATTTTAATTTTCACATTTATCTTTAGAAAACTAGAGGCATTTTTATGCTTAATTTCTTTCTTTTTTATAT
This sequence comes from Microtus ochrogaster, assembly GCF_000317375.1. Lineage (NCBI taxonomy): Eukaryota > Metazoa > Chordata > Mammalia > Rodentia > Cricetidae > Microtus > Microtus ochrogaster. Next base: position 20,336,755 of record NW_004949096.1, on the reverse strand, counting down.
AACCCAGCTGGATTTGAATCATTATGTATCTGAGGCTGTCCTTGAACTTCAAATTCTTCTGCCACTACCCCTCCTAGCTGTTACAATTTTTTTTTTTGGTTTTTCGAGACATAGATGCCATATGCCTCCTTACTTGCTTTGCTACTCTCTATCTCTTTCTTTCTCTCTCTCTCTCTCTCTGTATATATGTGTATGTATGTTATGTGTGTATGTGTATCTGTGTGTATGTGTATGTGAGGGTGTGGGGGTGGTGTGTATGTGTGTATATATCTATGTGGTGTGTGTGTGGTGTGTGTGTGGTGTGTGTGTATGTGCATGTGTATGCTGTGTGTGTATATATGTGTGTGTAGTGTGTATGAGTATCTGTGCATGTGGTGTGTATGCGTATTTGGTGTGTATGTGTGGTGTGTGTGTGTGTGTGTGTGTGTGAGAGAGAGAGAGAGAGAGAGAGAAGTTAAGAATCAGGGTCAGGGTCTCACATTTCTCAGACTGACTCTCATCTTCTAAACCAAAATAATACTCCTACCTCAGCCTCCTGAGAATCTGGGATTTTAAAATATAATACAGTAATTTTTAAAATATTGATAATAAACAGTCCTTCATCCAACAAAACTCAAAGAATATCTTAGGGTTTTTGTCTCTATACATCAAAACCAAACATTTTTTGCTAAAAGCTAAGGTCTGTCCAAAAGGCTCAGTAGTAGGAAAATAAACTCTAAAGTCTGGATTGATTTAGTACTGCAGCTGCACTGTAACTGCTTTTGTTCTTTGGAAAGATAACTATAAAAATATGTGGGCCATCTACTGTAACCCTACAGAAAAGCACAGAACTGGGGCCAGCGTCTTGGGCTTTGGCCAAGTTACTTCCCCTCTCATTTATAAAATGAAAGGACTGGCAGCTGCGCATGGCGGCTCACATCTGTTACAGCATTGTGGAGACTGAGGCAGGCAGATGGCTCTGTGTTTGAGGCCAGCATGGGCTACAGAGTGTGACACTTTTGAGGGAGAAATGGGCTGACTTAGGCAGTCTCTAAAGAATAAAGAACTACTTGGGTCAAATGTTCATCTTGGGGCTGGAGAAACAGCTCAGTGTTTCAGAATCTCTTGCGGAGGACCCAGGTTGGGCTCCCGGAACCCGCATGTTGGTTAACAACTACCTTTATCTCCAGTTCTAGGACCTCTGATACCCGCTTCTGACCTCTGTCACCTCAGGCATGCATGTGATATACATACAGACAGACAAAAATACTCATCACATAAAAATAAAATTAAATAAATATTTTTAAATTTCATCTCTTTCTACTATACTATACTATACTACACTATACTATATACTATAGCCACTGTGATGAATATCTTGCATATCACCATAGAACCTTCATCTGGTGATGGATGGAAATAGAGACAGAGACCCACATTGGAGCACTGGACTGAGCTCCCAAGATCCAAATGAGGAGCAGAAGGAGAGAGAACATGAACAAGGAAGTCAGGGCCGCGAGGGATGCGCCCACCCACTGTAAAAGTGGGGCTGATCTATTGGGAGCTCACCAAGGCCAGCGTGACTGGGACTGATGGAGCATGTGGTCAAACCGGACTCTCTGAATGTGGTTGGCAAGGAGGGCCGACTGAGAAGCCAAGGACAATGGCACTGGGTTATGATTCTACTCCATGTACTGGCTTTGTGGGAGCCTAGTCTGTTTAGATGCTCACCTTCCTAGACCTGGATGGAGGAAGGAGGACCTTGGACTTCCCACAGGGCAGGGAATCCTGACTGCTCTTTGGACTGGAGAGGGAGGGGGAGGGGGATGAGGAAAGGGGGGAGAGAAATGGGAGGAGGGGAGGAGGTAAAAATTTGTAATAAGAAGAAAAAAGAAAATAAATAAATAAAATTTAATCTCTTTCTTCCTATTTACTGCACCATTTTAAAACACTTTCATTGCATTATAATTATGTATAATATGATAATTTGCACATTAATTATAAAAACAAATTAATTATGAAAAACATAAATCACAAACACCCATTTTATCTTTTAAATTAAAATAGTAAATTTTTTTTAAAAAATCACTGATTTGGAGCACTAAGCCATTTCTCCAGCCCCAGAGCCCAAATATTTAGACAATAGTTGGGTGGTGGTGGCACACACCTTTAATCCCAGCACTCAGGAGGCAGAGGCAGGTGGATCTCTGTGAGTTCAAAACCAGCCTGGTCTACAGAATAAGTTCCAGGACAGGCAGGTCTACACAGAGAAAACCTGTTTTGAGAAATCAAACAAACAAAAATATTAGACATAGAATGAGAATGATCTACATAGGCAGTTTGTTAATAATCACGACAGTTCCGGGTGCAGGGCCAATCACTCCTTTCGCTCTCTGTCATCAGTTCTTGTGACATCCCTGTGAGCATGTTATCTCCATTTAATGAATGATAAAACTGAAACTTGAAGAATTCTGTCCAAGGCCACCACAGGAAGCAAATGAACACAGTCAACTGAGGTCACCTCCATGCCTTATTCCTCCTTACCTCCAGTTAAAGGAACAGGACAGACAGAACCCATGGCATCGGGTATTATCTGTGTTGTCATCCTCTCAGGCCTGCCTTGGTCACTGAGAACACAACAGTGACCCCCCAACCATGTCTCCACAGTAAAGAAGTAATCAAATAAATAAATAAAGGAGACCACCAAGAAAGCTGTAAAAGAGGGTGTCATGGTGGGCGCTGACAGCTTGAGAGGCTCCTTGAGGCTGTGGTGTAAGAGGTCTCTCTGAGGGATGACGTCTGGGCAGTTAGCTAAATAATGACAGGAAACTTCTTGGAAGTTGTACTGTAACATCCATAGAACAAGCACAAAGACAAGCAGAACTGGGTGAACCATAGACCAGAGGGGCTCAGTGGCAGCTGGGAGGCAGAAGGAAGCAGTGAGGGTGTGGACAGAGCCAGCCAGCTGTCCCTGCCTTAGCCTCAGGAATAGCTCTGCTGCCTCCACTGTGGGGGAGAGAAATGAAAACCTAGAAGGCCACCTAGGTAGCTCCTGACCAATCCTCCACCCTGACCACCCTAGAAGCAGCTGCTCTTTCATCTTATCCTAATTAAAGTGTTGGCATTTGACGTCCCCAACTTCCTCCCACTGATCCTGTGGTAAAGTCAGGTCATCAAGCCTCAGCCCTCCCTCTCCAAGTGCCCCAAGTCACTCAGAGTGGTGCCCAAAGACAGGTTGATGGTCTGCAAGATCCCAGTGTGTCTGCTCCCTACAAATCCCTGACTTTATCTTCTCTTCCTGACCTCCAACACACACTGGCCTCCTTACTGCCCCAGAGCCCTGGCAGGTATTCCTCTGAGAGTCCCTCAAAGTTCACTGCCTCATTTCCCCAAGGCTTACCTCAATGTTGTGTTCTCGGAGCAGCCTTCCCAGACCAGCATATTCAAAACCCACAGCTGATCTTTCTGTTCTCCTTACCAGGCATCCCCTATCAAGGTGTATGTTTCTGGTTCTGCTTTTAATATATGCCCTGTGTCTTGTTTAACTCTTCACTGAGAGGTTTTCTTTTCCATGAATACAAACCTCTGGTTTGTTCCAAGCTAGACCCCCTACCCCTAGAACATGTACACAGTAGAGTACCCAAAACATGATTTTTTTTTCAAGATAAATGTAGAAAGAGCACTGAGCTCCTGACATTTAGGGTCCTCTGATCTAGAAGTTAGCAGGTCCATCTCTTGGCACAGTGAATGTATCAGAATCTCCTTCCTATGGACTCTTAGGTTTTTATGATTGATCAAAAGAAATGATGCATTTTACTGGGAGGGTCTGGAGAGGTGAATCTTCAATGAAGAACGCATACAGCTCTTCAGAGGACCTGAGTTTGGTCCCCAACACCCACACTGGGCCATTCACAACCACCTATAACTTTATTTCCAGGGGCTCTGAAACACCTCTTCTACCCTTCTGTGGAGATATGAGAGTAAGGAATACCTACAGGTTGGTGAACCTACCACATCCAGGTTTCTGAGGTTCTTCTCATCCATCCATTCATAAAGTTTTCAGTAGAAATCCTGAGACCAAATAAGTCACCAAGCTAGCCCAAAAGCCCAAGGACATGGTGGCCTGGAACCATAGACATAGGAGCTCTCAGTATTAGAAAAGGCTACAGGTTGCCCTGCACCTCTAGTGGATATGCTGTGCAATTTGGGGGAGATACAATATTCCCCAGCTCCTCCACTGCTGCTAACATATGTAATGTATGTAAAATATATGGCTAATAATTTAGGACAGGCAAAAAAATTAGAAAATAAACAGGCAAAATACATTTAAGGATATATTTTCTTAGTTTGGGGAGATAACTTAGTCAGTAAAGGACTTGCCTTACAAGCATCAGGACCTGAGTTTGAGCCCTAGAATTCATACACTGTCAGAGAAGGGGGCCGCTTGTTCGTCCCAGCTGCCCAGAACCAAAATAATCACACAGAAACTGTATTAATTAAATCACTACTTGGCCCATTAGCTCTAGCTTCTTATTGGCTAACTCTTACATCTTAATTTAACCCATTTCTATTAATCTGTGTATCACCATGAGGTCATGCCCTACCAGCAAGGTTTCAGCACGTCTGTCTCCAGCAGCGGATCCATGGCATCCCTGACTCTGCCCTTCTTCCTCCCAGCATTCATTTCCATCTTCCCCGCCTGCCTAAGTTCTACCCTATCAATAGACCAAGGCAGTTTCTTTATTCTTTAACCAAGAAAAGCAACACACAGACAGAAGGACCTCCCACACCAATACACAAAACCAAGAACAGTGGTAGACAACTGCAACCCAGCACTGAGAAGATGTAGATAGGTGGTCCTTAGAGCCCGCTGGCCTAGCTAGCCTCGTTGGTGAAGCTCCAGGCCAGTGAGAGATGTGGTTGGTAAAAAGACAGTATTACCTGAAGAATAGGACTTAAGACCAAGCATGGTTTCACACGCCTGTTAGTCCCAGAACTCAGGATGCAGAGGCAAGCAGATTTCTGTGAGTTCAAGGTCAGCACTGTCTACGGAGCAAGTTCCCATACAGCCAAAGCTACACGGAGAAACCCTGTCTCAAAACGACAACAAAGCAAGACTTAAGATAGACTTCTCACCTCCCGTTCCAACCATACATGTGCACATGCATCAGTCCTTCTTTTAAGCCTTCCTTTCTTTCCTTCCTTTTAACAGGGTCTCACTCTTTTAACAGTAGTCCTAGCTCGAGCTAAGTTTATAAACGAGGCTGGCCTGCAACCCACAGAGATTTGTTCACCTCTGCCCCACCCCACCTAACTGCTGTGTTTAAAGATGTGTACCACTATCCCCAGAAAAGCACATTTTTCTTTAAACTTGTATTTCTAAAATATTAACGGATCCTCGTGTAATTATCATAAAATTATATAATAAGTATTTCATATTCTTTCTCCATAAAAAGACTGTGGTGTATTTTATGCCTAACAGCACACGTCAGTTTGGAGTGCCTTCAGTGTCAGATCTCTGAAGGACAGGGTGTGGAGTACAAGGAGCCCACATAGGGTCCATGCACCCTGATGGAGGGATTGGTACCAAAGCTCACAGCAGCAGCAGCAGCTCCAGGAAATGTGCTTCATTGCCTCTCCTTTTGTGGACCCCTTTGCTAGGCTACATTGTCTTTGTGTGACTCCCTGGGGTGCTGGGGCTTCCTATTCCTTGCAGGTCTTTTCAGCCCTGCTGGACTTTCTGTGCTTAGGCCTGCCTCTGAACCCGTTAGGCAAGTGAGTGTCTGCCTCCAGCCTCCTCCACCAAGGGGAAGAATTTGGGAGGCCAAATCGTCTCTCCCAGAAGCCCCCAGGAATAGAATGTATTCAGTGAGTTCCTCTTCTCCAGAGAGAGAAAAATCCACACTCTATCCCAAAGAAGGATCAAGCTGGAATTTCTGTGCAGTATTCTTTCCAGGAAGTAAAAAACACTTCTAGAACAATTTTGGCTTCCTTCTCTTACAAGTTAGGGCAGCTGACTGGTTCCCAGGGTGAAGTTACTTGGATTCAGTTTGACTACTCATGAAGCTGTTTCTCTGAATGTTCTGCCATCTGGTCTTGTTTCACATCTGTTTCTTGGTTTAGGGTTAGCCTGGGCCACCCCATCTTCTAAGACTTGTCCAGTTCCTTTATCACCTTCCCTGAAACCCCACAAGTTTGTCTCTGCCTTTTCCTCCACCCCATCAGGCTCCATGGTGTTTTTTGATGATTTCCCTTTTGTTTAATCCTTCTGAAAAAAATGGGACCCAAAGTAGAAAATAGGACAGTGTTGACTGGGATGGGAGATAGGCCTGCTAGAACAACTGCAAGCAACAATGGCTAACTGCCCTTTGCTGAGCTCTACCAACATGCATTTCTATGCAGTGTCAGGGCAAGTCAGGGCAGTACTTTGACTCTGTTCTCAACCTGTACACTGTAGGCCTGGTGTGGACTAGGCTTTATAGTAGGCTCAGGGAACAGAAAAGTTTCTGCCCCAAAAGACCTTGTAGGGAAAGGGGTAATGCTTGCTATCTGCCTAAGGGTTAAATTAGCCTAGAAAAGGGCGGGAGAGATGGCTCAGGAGTTAAGAGCACTGGCTGCTCTTCCAGAGGACACAGGTTCAATTCCCAGCACCCACATGGCAACTTACAGCTGTTTGTAACTCCAGCTCCAGGAGATCCAGCATCCTCATACAGAATATGTACCAACAAAACACCAGTACATCAGTGTCCACCCACGGAGACGGTGGGACTGATCTAATGGGAGCTCACCAAGGCCAGCAGGACTGGGACTGATGGAGCATGTGATCAACCTGGACTCTCTGAATGTGGCTGACAATGAGGGCTGATGAGAAGCCAAGGACAATGGCACTGGGTTTTGATTCTACTGCATGAGCTGGCTTTGTCTGTCTGGATGCTCACCTTCCTAGACCTGGATGGAGGGGGGAGGACCTTGGACTTCCCACAGGGCAGGGAACCCTGACTACTCTTAGGACTGGAGAGGGAGGGAGAGGGGGAGTAGGGGTAGGAAGAAGGAAATGGGAGGAGGGGAGGAGGTGGAAATTTTTAATAAATAAATAAATAAATAATAAATATTAAATCTACAGGGCATGAGATAAGGAAGTAAGTTATCCCTTACTTCATATTATCCAAATTTTAAGTATTCATACAGCATTTGTGACTACTTATATTTTATTATATATTTACTGTTTATTTTTATGAGAATTATACATAATTTAATAAAAAACTAGTACATATCAAATAAATAAATCTTTAAAATAAAAAAAATGCCTAGAAGAAGGAGAATTCATAAACAAGGCTTATCTGAGTTGGAATTTGGAAGGTGAGAATGTGTACATGAGTGTGTGTGTGAGTGAGTGTGTATGTGTGAGTGTGTGGGTGTGATTTTGTGCAGGTACACTTGTCCGTGATATGTGTGTGGAGGCATCTTTCTCAATCATTCACCACCTTTCTAGCTCCACCTTATCTTTTGAGATAAGGCCTTCCACTAAACATGGACTTCACAGATTTGGCAGTCACAAGCCTCCTAGATCTGCTTGCTCCCCCCCCCCACAAGTTCTGGAGTGACGGGTGTGTTGAAGAGGCTGCTGGCTGTGTTCCTGCCACCCGGCTCCTGGCCACCTGGCTAGCTTATGCCCCCGAAATAACAACACACAAACTGTATTCATATAAACACTGCTTGGCCCATGTCTATTAATGTGTGTAGCACCACGAGGTACGCTTACCAGGAAGATTCTAGCCTACGTCCATCCTGGGTCGGAGCTTCATCGCATCTGCCCTGGGGAGCGACATGGCGTCTCTGACCTCACTTCCCTTCCTCCCAGCATTCTATTCTGTCTACTCCACCCACCTAAAGGCTGGCCTATCAAATGGGCCAAGGCAGTTTCTTTATTAGCCAATGACCTTCCTCCATCACGGGTGTACTGCCCCCTGCTGTAATATGACGAATATGGAACCCAGCTCCGATGCCCAGGTTTGCACAGCCATCCCTCAGGGTCTGCCCTGCAAGTGGAAAGCAGAGCAGCAGAGCATGTGCTGCCCCAGGAAGAAGACACACACTGTTTGGTCCAAGAGAAGCTTCTGCCTGATGGGTCAGTGCTGGTGCTGACCTAATGGGTCAAGGTCTTGAACATCATTCCTTGATGAAAGACAGATTCCCAACCAACATACTTAGGTTTCTAGTCAGGTGGTTCCTACACAGAGCCATAAGACTCTTCATGCATCTGAAGCACATGGCTGAGAGCAATGAAGAACAATGGTCACTGGCCCTTCAGCTGAGCTGACACCACCCTAGGCACCTACAAGGCACAGTTTTTGAAGGCTGTGGGTCACTTGGAGGTAAGGAGAACTCTGAGTTCAGTCAGTTTGAGTCATATGTACCAAGGCCTCCTAGACCACCCTGAGGACGTGCTTCTGAGGTCTGTCTTCAGGCAGTATGAAGGGTATGCCTGATTGAGGTGAGTGTAAAAAATGTTCACTTTTTTGTAGAATCAAAGAGAGTGGGTTGTGGGAGAGGAAGAGAGAATGCCTTTAAACACCCTTGCCCCTAGGAAACTAAGGGCTGTGCATTAGGCAACCAACTCATAGGAGACAGAGTCTGAACTATCTTTAAATGACACAAATCCATAGCAGGTGTGGTGCTGCGTGCCTTTTTTCTTAGCACTATGGAGACTTTCTATGACTTCGAGCCTGATCTACACAGGAAACTCCTGGACAGCCAAGGCTACACAGTGAGACCCTGTCTCAAACAAACAATAAATAAAATCAAATCAGAATGACTGAGTTGTTTTGCCTCTCCTGGTACCGTCCCTCCATCCCACAAGGATGGCACCCCATATTCCGCTACATCACCTCTACGCTTACCACTCTCTCAAATGTCTTGTTTCTTTACTTAGATTCTGCACCCCTGAAGAGACAGGACCAGAGGTGTCACTGCTGTGTCTCCAGTGTTAGCAACAAGTGGGTACTGGATGCCCACCGCCAAATTTGCTGAATGTTAGTATGAACAAATGTACACAATCCGCTCTCAGAGGGACTGTTTAAAACCAGCTTTTTTTTTTTAAATTATGTTCAAATGTGTGCATGGGTATATAGATGTGAATGCAAGTGCCCCTGTAAGAACCCAACTCTGGTCCTTTCAGAGGTGCTTTGAATGAGAGAATGTGAGGTGGACCTGACATGCTTGACTGGCACATTCGTGCACTCGGGATACTGAACACATCTATAAAGACAGAACTCCTTGCAAAGCAATATCGGATGGCCCGGGATATAGTGGCTGGAGAGTGAGGTAGAGAGTAGATCCAAGGCCACTGCACTGCCCTAAAAGGAGAGATGCACTCACATCTACTGTTAAACAAACTATTTCTGCCGGGAGACAAACAAACAAACAAAAACTAGTTATTCGGAGTTCTTCCGGAGTGAGAAGGAAGTTATTTAGGAATAAGGAAGAGGTCTTTTGTTTAAGACTATAGTGCTTTTTTAACATAATCATATTAACAATACCTAATCACATCGACAACTCCTTATAAATATATTTTATTGAAGAAGTTGGCAAAAGTAATGGAGTTTCCACTGTGGCCTACAGGAATTGTCAGACAGTAACCCCTCCCACTCTCCTGCAGTCACCACCCTGGGGCACAGCTCTTCTCCAGGCTTTGGTCCTCCCTTCACGGATGAAGGCTGAACTTGGTACCAGCTGCCTCTTTTGCTGAAAGTGTGTGTAAGGAACAGGTAAACAGTAGCCTGTGGTGGCAACAGAAACTCCCTCCATGCCAATGTGTCCTGTAAACAGAACGAGAGGCTATCATCATGTTTACCTTGCAGAGAGTTTTACAAAAACAACTTCCCTGCTTCCTTCAACCACTATAAACTCGCTCTGCTCTGAGTCAACTGACTTCACTGGAAACCATAGCGCGTAAAGGAATGTCTGGGAAAGCGGCAGCATTCTCCTCTGCGCCTGGGTTGCCTTGGCTGTCTGCAAGAAGCATCCACCTGATACTGAAGGGAAGGCTCTCTGGGGAAGCTGCAGCGTCCACAACAGTGCAGGGGTAGCCCAGGAATCTGAATAAAGATCCTGCCTCTGTGATCCAGGCAGAGGTGTGACCCAGTCATGGAAGGGCTTTTGCACTTGGCTGAATGCTCTGTCGTCTTGAAACTGCTGCTGACTTTTAAAGGGGGGGGCACATATTCATGTTGTATTGGGCTTTGAAAATAATGCTTTCAGCCGGGCAGTGGTGGCGCACGCCTTTAATCCCAGCACTTGGGAGGATATCTGAGTTCGAGACCAGCCTGGTCTACAGGAGCTAGTTCCAGGATAGGCTCCAAAGCTACAGAGAAATCCTGTCTCAAAAAAAGACAAATAAAAAAGAAAAAATAAAAGAAAATTATGTTTTCAATACTCCAGGAATACTCCCAAAATCTTTTGCCCACTACAAATGTCAATTAATTTGTTGGTGAGAAAACTGTATCTTCACCATTCAATATTCCAGGGTTTCTTATTTACTTGTGTGACAGATATGTGTGTGGTGGAGTAGCACAGAGCAGGTAGCAGTCAGAGGACAACTTTCAGGAGTTGGTTCTCTCCTTCTTCATGGGTTCTTGAACTCAAACTCAGGTTGCAGGTTTGTGTGGCAAGAGCCTTTACACATCGAGTCATCGCGGCCCCAAATTCAGTATTTCTGAATTTATCAGATTCAGATCCTTTCCCATGAAATCTGTTTTAGTAGAATTTAAGGTTCAGATACTTACACCCTTCTTCTGCAAGCAGAAGGTCACAGCCGAGGTTTAGAGGCCTGAGAACCTGGGACACAGTCAGACACATATACCACTGTAGAGGAGCTGGGAAATGCAGACATCAACTGCCCCTTCACCCCTGAGCAGGCCCTTTTAGGACTGGAGAGGGAGCTAAGCTGGTTGCTGGTACTTGGGCCAAGATCGTCCTCTCTACCTAGAATGACTGATTCACAGGCCGGAAGAAGTCTTCTGAAAAAGGCACAGGAATGATGTCTTTAATTTTGGAAATGTTTGTTCTTTCACTCAAGAAGATATTTATGGAGGGCTGAAGATGCAGTCATTGATGTAGAGTGCTTGCCTAGCATTCACGAAGCCCTGGGCGCAGTTACTAGCACCACATAAACTGAGTTTATGAGCACACAGACATCTGTAATTCCAGTGCTTGAGAGGTAGAAGTAGGAGGATCCAAAGTTCAAAGTTATCTTCAGTTATATAACAAGTTCAAGACCATCCTGTACTATATAAAGCTTGGTCTCAATTTTTTCTTTCCTTTTTTTAAATTGATTTTATTGAGTTATACATTTTTCTCTGCTCCCCTCCCTTTATCTCCCCTCCCCTTCTACCCTCTCCCATGGTCCCCATGCTCCCAATTTACTCAGGAGATCTTGTCTTTTTCTACTTCCTATGTATATTAGATCCATGTGTGTCTCTCTTAGGGCCCTCATTGTTGTCTAGGTTCTCTGGGATTGCAAATTGTAGGCTGGTGATGTGAGATTCCCCTCTGTATGCTGTGAATACCATTGGTGAATAAAGAAACTGCCATGGCCTGTTGATAGGGCAGAACTTAGGTAGGCAGAGAAAACTAAACTGAATGCTGGGAGAAAGGCGGCAGAGTCAGGGAGAAGCTATGGAGCTGTCACCAGAGACAGATGCTTACCAGGGAACTTTACCTGGTAAGCCACTGCCACATGGCAATACACAAATTAATGGAAATGGGTTAAATTAAGATGTAAGAGTTAGCCAATAAATTAGAGCTAATGGGCCAAGAAATGATTTAAATAATACGGTTTCTGTGTGATTATTTCAGGGCTAAGCGACCGAGAACTAACAAGCAGCCTCCTTACAACTGGCTGGTATTCTTTGCTCTATGTCTAAAAGCCACTTATGAATGAGTGCATATAATATTTGTCTTTCTGAGTCTGGGTTATCTCACTCAATATGATGCTTTCTAGATCCATTCATTTGCCCATAAATTTCAAAATGTTATTTTTTTTCTTGAAGTAGAGCTTGGGTGTCTTTGTTAGGGTTTCTATTGCTGTGAAGAGGCACAATGACCAAGACAATTCTGATAACAGAAAACATTTAATTAGGTGGCTTACAGTTTCAGAGGTTCAGTCCATTATTATCATGGTGGGACATGGTAGTGTTCAGGCAAACATGGTGCCAGAGAACGAACTGAGAATTCTACATTTTGATCTGCAGGCAACAGGAAGTGAACTAAATGTCACACTGAGTGAAGCTTGAACCAAGGAGACCTCAAAGCCCACCTCCACAGTGACACTCTTCCTCCAAAAAGGCCATTCCCACTCCACAAAAGCACACCTTCTAATAGTGTCAGTCATTCCTTTGAGCTTATGGGGGCCAATTACAGACACACACAGTGTGACTGTACCACAGTGAAGATGTGTATGAGTGTGTGATATGTGGGAGAGGGTTGCCACAAAGCATGTATAGGTCAGAGGATAACTTTCAGGAAAATTGGTTCTCCCCTTGTATGCACGCATGCACAAACACACACACACACACATGCATGCATACACATGTGTGCACACATAGAATAAAATAAAAAGACTAACTAAGAGTGAAGTGGAGTGTTACTTGAACAGATGATAGGGAAGGTTTCTTTGATATTGTGGCCTTCTTCAGCCCAAACTTGAGCCATAAACAGGGAGAGAGAAATGAAGAATGGAGAAGAGTTGCCAAGCTAGAATGATTGCCTAGGGAAGAACATCAGCATATTTCAGTGTATAGGAATGAGCTTGTTTGTAAACTGACTAGTGACTAGTACTGGAGCAGCATGCAGTGAGAAGGCTGTGATGGAGGAAGGTCATTGGCTAATAAAGAAACTGCCTTGGCTCATTTTATTGGCTAGAACATAGGTGGGTGGAGTAAACAGAACAGAATGCTGGGAGGAAGAGGAAGTGAGCTCAGACTCGACAGCTCTGCTCTCTGGAGCAGAGGCCATGCTCCCCTCTCCCGGGCACATGCGATGAAGCTCCGACCCAGGATGGACATAGGCTAGAATCTTCCTGGTAAGCGCACCTTGGAGTGCTACACACATTAGAAATGGGCTAGTCCAGTTGCGAGAGTTAGCTGAGAAGAGGCTAGATATAATGGGCCAAGCAGTGTTTAAAAGAATACAATTTGTGTGTTATTTCGGGTAAAGCTAGCCAGTGGCGGGAACTGGGTGGCGGAATGCAACTCACAGCTCCTACTACAAGGCTGTGCCAGGGAGGTGGGCAGGGGCCAGACCCACACTGGGGACTATGGAGTCCATTCCAGATGTGCCCAGCAGCCTTTGAAGAGCTGTAAGGGGGTGACAATGACATCAGATGTGTATATGAGACAGTTATCAATAGCTCTGCATACATTCAGGGATGCAGGGGGTAAAACCCCAGATAGTGACTAAGAAGTTACTGAGTTAGGTAAGATAGTCTCAGGTGGGTGGTAGCGTGGGAATGGGCCAAAATGGAACTGTGCTTTCTAAGGGAACAGACAGGGTTTGATAACACAGTGTCTGAGTTGGAGTGGGGGTGGAGGGGACTGAATGGCTTCAGGTGACGTTTATGTAATTTTAAACAATATAAAAAGATATGTTTTAGAGGTACAAACAAATCATGTGACTCATTCTAAAGGTTTCACAGTGGGTATTATTTCCACCACACACTAGAAGAGGAAGGGAAGGCTCTGCCTGAAGGTCCCCTGGGAGGACAACATGGTCAGCAAAGAGCAGCACCTCGTTTCCTGCTCCTTCTTTCCCATGGGTCTTTTGTCGCTAGGCTGAGAATCCAGGATAGATTCTCCTTGAGTGACGTGGAGTCATCAGTGATCTCTGGTCTTCACTCTGATCACGGGGGCCTCAGTTTACCACCTAGAATGCCACTGCTCTGTATTATAACAAGATTTATTCATTTATGGACAGGATATCATGTGTCCCTGGCCAGCCTCCAACTCCCTTCATAGTCAAAGATAACCTTGAGCCCCTCATCCTCCTGCCTCCACCTCTCAGGTGCTCGGGTTACAGGCATGTGCCTCCATGCTCAAACTATGCCTGGCAGCCAACTGAGCCACATCCTAGGCCCTCAGGTTTAGGATGCTAACCTCTCTCAGGAGTAGTGAGTCCCTGCGCCTCACAGATTCGGAGTCAGGGTGTCCTGCACCCGTGGGCTCTCCACTCACCCAGCTCTGGGGCTCACACAGCACTTTCACATCCGTTGCCTCATTGGACTCTCTCAATAACCTTTGAGACCAAAGACATAGATTATCATGAGTTCCATTTCACAAAGTAGGTTCAGAGAGGTTAGGTGATTTGCCCCAGTTGCATAGCAATAAAGGGGATACACAGCTAAATCAGGAATCTAGTGTCAAGATCAAGGCACTTTCCAATAGGTGACATCACTACATGGTAGCTATTGCCCATGTTCTGAAAAAGCTGCTTTCTTTTATATTGTGCAACATACAGGCACAGCCTGTGACATTGACAGGAAACCACGGTCTTTTACAGAGTTGCCAGGCCTCTAAAAAGTTCCATCCAGTTTCTTTGTCACAAGGAAAAAGGAAAACAAGAGGCTTTAAAAAGGACATTTGTGGTAGCATTGGGACAGAACCCAAATCTCTCTTTTTTTGTTGTTGTTGTTGCTGTTTTTTACAAAAATTTGTTTATTTACAAAAAGCATGCAAAGCTTCAAACAAAACAAATAAAACTGCAGCACATTCTGTCATTTTCTTAAAACGACAATCACAGAAACAAGATACTGATATTTACAGTGTCTCGCTGTGAACTTCCAACAGAACTAGACACTCACCATTCACGGCATGATACTCATGGACATAAGCTCCCAGAATAACAGTTTGCATGCATAAAGCATTTGCACCAAAGAAATTTGGGTTTTGTTTCGGCAGCCCCTGTATTTATATTGTATGAGTTCTAGTGTTAGCAATTGCCATTATTCCACAGAGATTACAAACATGAACCTGATATGGATCTGATGCCTCAAACAACCTTTCTCTTAAAAATGCACTGCACCATGGGCAATCTGACAATCTCATTCCATTTCTCAAAAATGCAGGCCACCATCACAAGATCTGCCCTCCATGGCTGTCTGTTAAGGATCTGAACAGGTCCCCTATCATGAGAACGAATTTTGTCATCCACCGTTACAAGGAGCAACCCACTTGTTGTCCCGGCCGCTCGGCTAGCTTACCCCAAAATAACCACACAGAAATTGTATTAATTGAGACACTGCTTGGCCATTAGCTCTAACTTCTTATTGGCTAACTCTTACATATTAATTTAACCCATCTCCATTAATCTGTGTATCGCCACGTGGCAGTGACTTACTGGAGATTCTAACCAGCATCCATTTCCAGCGGAGGATCCATGGCTTCTCTGACTCTGCCCTTCTTCCTCCCAACATTCAGTTCTGTTTTCTCCGCCTACCTAAGTTCTGCCCTACCAACTAGGCAGTTTCTTTATTCATTAACCAATGAAGCAACACACAAACAGAAGGACCTCCTACACCACACCATGGGTGCTGCAGGAAGGTTTATAGCTAGTAATTCAAACGCTAGTAGTAAGTGGGGCCAATAAAAATCTGTCATGTGATTTTTCGACCAATAAATCCATTGTAGAGGACCTCGTTTCCTCTGAGATAAAAGGTTAAAAATCTTCTGCACATTGAAAACATAATTAAGTGAAGTGATATCACCAATTTCACCCTTGTTAGCCACGACCTTCTCTTGAAGACATTCAATAAAGGGATCAATCTGAGAAGGGATGGCGTGGGGGTTTATGATGATACCAGGAGTGATGCCTTCACAAGTGAAAGGCATATCCTCTTGTCTATACTGAATACCACAAGTGCCTTTCTGACCATGTCGGCTAGTGAATTTGTCTCCAATCTGTGGAATTCTCTTTCTGCTTCACTCGGGGCCTCCTGAGCTCTGTCCTCCTCCATGCTAAAAGATTAGCCCTTGGATGAGTCAAGCTTTGTGAAAAGGGAATAACCAAACCGGAAAGGTGAAAAGTTGCTTAGCAACTAGGGAGGTGATCGTGTGTGACTGCTTTGGCCACCTGGCATCCATTCCCCCTCTTCGTGGTGCCCTCATCTCTCCCCATGTCTTCCTCAGGGAGCACTTGCAGCTCAGCATCTAGGTGGAATTTGTTTCCCAGAGTTCATTTGCTTGGAAGGGGCATGTGACTCAGGCTTGGCCAATCAGAAAATCATATTCCTTGCCCCGTGGTGATTGTTTCAGGAATGCCTTTTATCACCCAGAACCCTCAGTTTTCCAGCCAGTGGTAAACAGAAGAGATAAAAATGACAGGAATCCTTTTTGTTCTTTAGCGGCCTCTTCCTATCAGCCACAGCCTTTAGCCCTCTCAACAACAATGCATCCTGACTAAAACCCTTCTGTAACCCCTGGGGAGTGATGAACAGAACAGATTATATTATTACTTCTTCACGAGAATGATTGCTGGCTCCCAGGACAAAAACTTTATTTATTCCTAAATCCTTATGTGAAAGTGAAACCCAGGGGAAGAAAGCTCAGATAACACAGTCTTTTTTCCTTGTCTTTGATTCCTCAAATTAGTGGCACAAGTGTGGGCCAAGCAGCACAGCAGCAGCAGCAGCAGTGGCAACAACAGCAGCACAGCAGCAACAGCAGCAGCAGCAGCAGCAGCAGCAGCGCATGGGAAACCGTGCTGGAAACAGCATCCGTGGCTCTGCTCCCAGCCTCCTGCAACAGAAACTCTGGAGGCCAGGGCAGCAGGTTGGGGTTAGGACACTGTCACAGAGGCAGGGGATGCTGGCACACATTTGTAGGACCCAGATGTGACAAGCTCAATAGAGGTCCCAGTCTCAGTAGTTTACCTGGTTCCAAGAAAGACCATGAACTGAGACCACCCAGGCACCACCCAGGAACAGACCATCCAAAGAAAATTCCTAATGTTCCAACTGCTGTAGATAGGATCGCCTGCCAGCACACACCATCGCTTTTCACCAGCACCTCCCTAGACAAATGTCAGCCAATGAGGGGTCCTGAACCTTAAAAATCCCTTACCCCAACTCTAACTGAGCTCAGGGCTCTCCAGTTATACGTTGGACACACAGAGAGTCCGAGTTTGCAAACTTGTGTAGGATAAAGGCTCTTTGCTTTTACGCGCAGGACTTGGTCTCCTGGTTGGTTCTGGGGGGACTCTGTGATCTGGGCATAACAATATTAACTACTGCTTTATGCTGACTTTCCATCCTAGATGATTAATTTGTAATGATAAAACAGCGCAGTTCCCCAAGGGACGACAGCAGGCCACTGCGGGTGGTTTAGGGCAGGGGCTGGTGGGAGACCACACCAGCTACCAGGGGCAGCTGGTCCCACCACCCAAGGCCTCTGTGGGTCCCAGGCGGGTGGGAGGTGGCAAGTGAGAGACTGGTCCCATGAGGAGTCACAGCAGGTGAGAGACAGAGATGGATAGGCATACCATGGAGAGAAAGTGGGCATTTATTTAGTGGGTTACTGAGGAGAAAGGGAAAGGGGAGAAGGGGGAAGAAGAGAGAGGCAGAGAGAAAGAGAAACAGAGAGAGAGGAGGGGGGGAGAGGAGAGGAGAGGAGAGCCTAGCCACCTCTCCCAAAGAGAGAGAGAGCAGGTTGGAGCAGAAGGAAGATCCACTTGCCACAGCGAAGGAAAGGAGTGGGCAGAGCTTGTCTCTTAAAATCTGTCTGGAAGTCTGACTGTTCCCAGGTAAGGTATGATGGCTCATGCCTATAACCCCAGTACTTAGAAGAACTGGGCAGAAGGCTCATGAGCTTTAGGCCAACCTGAGCCATATAGTAAGACTCTGTCTCCAAAACAAGAACTGGAACATAGCTGAATTGGTAGAGAGACTTAGCATGTAGAAGGCTCTGAGATTTATCCTGGTTCTGCTAAACTGGGTATGGTAGTACACGCACTTGGGAAGCAGAGTCCAGAGGATCAGGAGTTCAAGGCCAGTCTGAGCTGGAGACCTTACTTGAAAGAAAATATATAACAGAAGGAAGAAGGGAGGGAGGGAAAGAGAGAAAGGAAGAGAGGGAGAGGGAAATGGAAGGAGGGAGGGAGAGGTTTCCCTGACCAAAGGAGGCAGAAACTTCGATGCCTAGATGTAAATATATAACTGTTTATTAAGGTCCAAGGAGGAGGATAAACATCTAACACCGGTGTTAGAGGGAGGCAAATCTTCCCCAAACAAACCTCCCTATAGATTGGTCCACTAGTCCCAGGACCTCCCTATCATCTGGGCTGTACCCTCCTCTCTGTTCCTCTAATGCTTGCATCACCACTTGACTTGTATTGTGAACCCGGTCCCTAACTCTCAGCAGCAACAAGGAGACACTCACTTGCTACTGAGTTTAAAACCTGCACTTCTCAAAAGCCAACAAGGCAATGAGTCATTCCTTTTCACGTTCACCTTTACGTCATTCGTCTCCTGCTGAGGATGGAGCCCTCTCTGAGCGAGCTCAACAAGCACTCTGCCCAGTGCCTACATCTCCACACCTAAACTGGGAAGCTACAAATGGAGCTCTGTACCGAGCACTCCAGTGGTGTCCTTGGGCAATCAGTGTCCAGCACACAGGGAGGCTAGAGGACCTCCTTTAATGCAGCATCACCCTGAACACTGAGCAAGCCACTTATGACCTTTTCTCTGTTGTAAAGAGAACATGAAGGTAATGGGAGGAGGGAGTTGACTCTTCATATATGATACTCCCCAGACTCCAAAACACTATTCAAGAGCTGGACAGAAGTCTAAAGCACTTCCCAAGCAAGGTCCTGAATTCAAGCTTGTCCTTGCAACAAACCAAGTTGTAGTATGCATGATCTCATGCATGCCCCTGAGTTGTGCTAAGTAGGAGGGAGGGTGATCTTAGAATCCTATCTTTCTCCAGGCCCCTGAGCTCATGAAGTGCAGACTAGAAAGAGAGGAGCAGAGCCATGAATTTGTCGCCCTTTTGTCTGAAATAAGGCCATGAAGACTCAAACTGAGGAAGTGAGTCCTTGGCGGCCACACAGAAAGTACGCAACCACAGGGCTCCGCTTTTATGTCCTAGGATTAAAAGGAAAAAAACTTTTGACCAGATCTACCATGGTAGATCAGAAGACCCCTCTCAGCCATGAAGAGGGCAGGAATGACTTGTCAAAACTAAACTTCGCTTTGGCAACCCTAATCCCTCCACAGCCAAACACACCTCCAATGTGTTTTCTCAAGCCCTTTGAGACAAAGGGCCCACCTGGCCTGGCCTTCTTATCTCTTGCTCTACATCAGGCACGGTTCATTTTCTATCGGTTTTACTTACAAAAACCTCTTTGCTGCCCAACAAGAAAACCAGGCTGAAAGCCAGAGTTATTTGAAGGCCAGGCTGGTAATAGTTTGTGGTGGAAACGCAGTGGATGTGTGGAACCTCCAGCCACTTGGAGGCAGGGTGGGCAGGCCTGCCTTCTAATTGAGCCTAATTTTTGTTGTATGACTCTGGATAGGATATTTAACCTTCTGTACCTCGATTTTCTCATATGCAAAATAGAGATGCTCCCATTTGCCTCGTGTGGTGTAGCTCAGGCCTGGAAGAGGGAACTCCGGTGACGTCTGTTTCCTGATGCTCAGTGTGTGGAGCTGTGTTAGATAAGAGTTAGAGATTCCTCCTAGCTGGGGGTGAGCTGTGCTGCAGCCGTCACAGTCCATGATCTGGGGGAGGAGGCACAGAGCTTCACCGGATGTAGCTAATCCTATCTCTGACTGAAAATTTAATTTCCTAGTCAGAGTATGGTAAGCTTAATGCCTCTACTGCACCCTGAGAATGGTTTTGAAGGTTTCCTAGGAACTGGGAAACACTGTAATAGTTTTATGCAATCAAATTCTCTTGTAACCTTGGGCAAGTCATTAGGCCTCTCTGAGCACCCCAGCTAGGCTCCAGCAGTAAGCAGTTGGTATGCTCAAGCTTCCTAATTTGATCACAGGGCACACATAGGGCTTCTCACAAAGGTGCCAAACTCCTTGCTGACCTCAGGCCTTGAGAGAAGAAGGTGAGGCAGTGACTTCAGCAGAGATGTCACTGTATAGAGGAGGACACATGCCAGAGCTGTGGTCTTCAGAGCAGAGGCACAGCCTGTGCAGGGTGTCCTAGCAGGGAGGGAGTTGAGCAAACAATAGCCTTACTTCACTCTCCTCCTGCCTCTCGTCTCCTTGGGCAAGGACCTTGGCCTAGCCTATTGGCACAGCTCACACAAGCCAACCTCCCAGGACAGTGCAGGGTGGGAAGGGTAAAAAGCAGGCCTGGAGAGGCAACTGACAGGTGTCCAACATTCCAGCCTTCTATACGCTTCCCAGCTAAAGGCCGATGCTTGCCGAACAGATGTCTCTCACTCTTGCAGATCCTCAGCACGTTTTCCAAGTCTCTTATTAGAGACGAAGGTCAGACTCTAGAAGGAAATCCCAGACCTTTCTTGGGGAGATCTTTAGCCTTCCTGATTAATCTGAAGCAAGGAAGTCCTGTACTTGAGAGGTGGGAGGATTTCTTGAGACCAGGAGTTTGAGACAAGCATGGGCAACATAGAGAGACCCCACTTCAAAAAAACAAGAGGAAGTATAACAGGAAGTTTCTCTCCTGCCCATCAATTCCAAAATAATCACTCTGAGGCTTAATATTCATTTCAAATGTTCAAATGTTTGACTAATTGCTCAGACTTATTACTAGCTAGCCTTTACATTTAAATTAACCCATTTCTATTAATCTGTATATCACCACATGACCCGTGGTACTCTGGCATGTTACTCCTTAGGTGACATCTCTCTGACTATACTCTTCTTCTCCCTGTATTTCTGCTTGACTTTCCCACCTGGTTCTATTCTGTCGGGCTATTGGCCAAATCAGCTTCTTTATTAACCAATGATAATAAAACATATTCACAACATACAGAAGGACATTCCACATCAATGAAGTAGGGCAGAGAGGAAGAATATCCTATTCTACCTGCCCCAAATTTAAACTAGATTTTAGTATAGGACTCAAAGCAGTAGGCAAACCAGCCACAAGAGGAGTAATTCTGTGGTTTATTATATTTTGGTATTTATTTTTCTCTTTTAATCGAAGTAAGCCAGGTGTGTGACTCAAATGCTAAACAGATGTCTTTCTGCATTGACTCCTGGAAAGCAATGTAGAGATCCCTGTAGGCCTTATCTTTAGTCATCCAGGAAGACACTAGAGCAATCTAATTTCTTTCTTGTGCCTTCTAGTTGACAGTCCATGTGGCTCCAGGGGAGAAATCAAAGAGCTGAGTAATCCCGGACAGACAAGAGCTGTGTCCTATGACTGGGTGACACAAATAATTTGCTTAGAAAAGAATGATGAGCAAGCTTCCCTGGAGTCCCAGCACTGTAGGCACACGACAGTGTCCCTGCACAGCCATGGTATTTTGTCTGTAGCCTTCACACTTGCCTTTACACGTTAGGCATCCATGTGCTCACCCAGCTCTGAACACATCCATTGCAGTGTTTCACACACACAATGCCCTTGCTGAAGAGCACTTCCTTTCTTCAGGTGCAGTTTGTCCACTAATGGGTCACACACTTGGTCCTTCATGCAATGATCTTGAAGTAGTAGGAGTAATTAACAGGTTGAGCCTGGTATGAGCTCATTAGATCATTGGGAGCATTGTCCTCAGAAGATTAAAGCTGGTCTACAGTAAGACAGGTCTTATAAAAACAGCTAATCTTAAAAAGAGGATGTCTGACGGCTGAATTTCCCTAGCTTCCTGTCTTGCTGTCTGATCGCCTCCTGAATGCTCCCACCACACCCTCTGGAATGAAAGAACCAGTGCCATGCTGTTCAAACTTTCAACCTCCAAAACAATAAAATGAACCTTTTTTTTTCTTCATAAGCACTCAGGAACAGAAAATAGATTATTCCCCACTGCTATGTGTCTGAGGAAGTACTTAAATTCCAAAGCAAATCCGCATCATGAAAAACTGTGTATTAGTTATAGAGCACGTCATAAATACAAAGCAAATCCGCATCATGAAAA
>NW_004949096.1:20308998-20313631 GCF_000317375.1 Microtus ochrogaster | reverse complement strand
GTCATAAATACAAAGCAAATCCGCATCATGAAAAACTGTGTATTAGTTATAGAGCACGTCATAAATACAAGGTAGGAAGAATCTGGCTCGTCAATAAGCCTAGAACCAGATGAACCTATATATCAGACAGTATCTAGAAGATTGACGGGCATGGAGTCGAGATGACAACTGGCTGTATAACCAAAATAGTACCTGTGGAAAGGCTGCTGCCGGCAAGCAAGAAGCAAATGAGAAGAGAGGAAGGGGATTTCTTGTTTTCAATACATTTCCATGTATTTTACCTTTAATTACTTACCTTTTATTTGTTGCTCATGGTGGGAACTACAGCTCTGGGAAAAAGCTATGGCCTCCCTCTCTGTGTGGATGGGGGGACCGGGATAGGACAGGGACTGTGTCTCAGAAAGGGGAAGTGGGGCAGGGAAATAGCCCCCAGGTTAAAAGCACTTGCAGCTCTTGCAGAGGTTTCAGGCTCAGTTCCCAGCTCCCACGTGGTGGCTCATAACCATGCATGCAAAATCCCAGGGAACCTGATGCCACCCTCTGACCTCTTCAGGTGCCAAACACCTAGCACGTGGTACACTTACATAGGTAAAGACAAACACTCACATACACAAAATAAAGATAAATAAACCCAAGAACATTTTTAAGGCAAGAAAAGTGAGTTCAGTGTGGTGGCACAGGCCTTCAATTCCAGCTGCAGGGAGGTAGAAGCAGGAAGAACAAGAAGTCAAAATTATCCTTAAGTACATAAGGCTGGTGTACAGCCAGCCCCCAGCTACATGCAACCCTGCCCCAACCCCCAAAAGGGAGAAATGAGTGACTTATCCAGAATCACACAGCTTTTTTAAAAATAGTAGAGAATCTCAACAGACTGATAGGTATCACATCACCCTTTCGAAGACACACTGCAGGACTCTAAATTCACCCCGACATTTGCCGAGGTGTGCCTGCTTCAGTCAGCGCCACAGTCTTCAAAGGGTTAAAAAACCTCAGTATACCTTTTGGCTGGGTTTCAGCTAAGTAGCAGAACATCTGCCAGGCATGTTTGAGACAAAGGGACCTTTTACTTTTTGTCAATGTCCCCGCTCACATTTTGCACTTACCCTTTGGGGTTATAAACTATTAGCCCAGAAGAGCTACCCAAGAACTTGAGGTGCTGTACATCCAGCCTTGCCTTCAATGTGGGCTTCAGTAAGGGACAAGGGCTTCCTCTAAAATTCTGAGTCCAGACTAGGGCTCCAGCTCAACTGGTAGCATGCTGGCTAGACAGGCCCTTTGCACAATATAGACACTGGGGAGCATGCCTTAATCCAACTACTTGAAAAGTGGAGGCAGGAAGATTAGAAGTTCAAGGTAATACTAGGCTACATAGAAAAATTGAGTCCAGTCCGGGACACTTAAAACCTTTCTTTTGTTTGATTGGGTTTGTTTTTTGTTTGTTTGTTTGTTTGTTTGTTTTTGTTTTTGTTTTTTTGAGACAGGGTTTCTCTGTAGCTTTAAAAGCCTGTACTTGCTCTGTAGACCAGGCTGGCCTTGAACTCACAGAGATTCGCCTGTCTCTGCCTTGCAAGTGCTGGGATTAAAAGTGTGCGCCAACACCACCTGGCCTGACATTTTTTTAAAGTTTTATTTTAATTGTGTGAATGTTTTGCCTTCCTGTACATCTGTCTGCCACGTGTGTACCTTGTCCCTCTGAAGGTCAGAAGAAAGTATCAGGTCCTCTGGAACAGGAGTCACTGGTGAGCCACTGTGTGGGTTCTGTGGAACCTGGGTCCTCTGCAGGAGCTCCCCAGTGCTCTTAATCGCTGGCCCATCCCTCCAGCCCCTCAATTCTTCTCTGCTCCCCTCCCTTCCTCCCCCTCCCCTTTTACTCTCTCTCCGCACTTCCAATTTACTCAGGAGATCTTGTCTTTTTCTACCTCCTGTGTAGATTAGATCCATGTATGTCTCTCTTAGGGTCCTCTTTGTAATCTAGGTTTTCTAGGATTGTGGATTGTAGGCTGTTTTTCTTTGCTGCTTGTCTAAAAGTCTTTTATGAGTGAGTACATAGTATAATATTATAATCAGCATTTCTTTCTTTGTTTTACATAGTCTTACTATGTAGCTCTGGCTGGCCTGGAATACAATATGTAGATCGGGCTGGCCTTTGAGCTCAGATGTCTGCCTGCTTTTACCTCCCAAATGCTGGGATTACAGGCATACACCAACACACCTGTTTTTACCCGAGTCCTCATGCACGCTAAGCAAGCATTCTATCAACTGGGTGATATCCCCAACCCTATCATTTTTGCAAGTAAAATTTTCTTGGAACATAGCCACGCTTGTTCATTTACATATTGTCTCTAGCTATTTTCATACAGCAACAGCAAAGTTCAGTAACTCTGATAGACATCCAAAGCCTATATCTTTCTGATCATTTATATTTTAAAAATTGCTAACTCCAAGTCTATATAAACTTGGCATGCCTTCTTGATTGCTATCTTTAGCAGGGGCAATAGGTCAATCTGAGATCAAGATCAGGATTCAATCTGGGGCCATCAAACAGTGCGGTTCCAAAAGTTGTACCATGCCTAAGGCTTTTCTCCATCCTCTTGACTTCCAAGATTGCCGTATGTCCCCACCTCTTTCAGTAGGACTTAGAGACGAGCTCTAGAAGAGCATATGACCTCACAGCCGGAAGAGGAAAGAATGTGCATAAACAAGGGCAGGATTTGTGGGAGACTGCCCTCACTGACCCCATCCTGTATCTGTACCCTGTATGTGACATCTAACTCAAAAGGAGGCTGTTACAGCCCTATTCTCTCTGGAAACCAGAGATTTCCTTTTTATTCTTTATTTTGTTTTGATTTTTGATTTTCGAGACAGGGTTTCTTTGTGTAGCCTTGGCTGTCCTGGAACTTGTTCTGTAGACCAGGCTGGTCTTGAGCTCAGAGAGATCTACCTGCCTCCAGAGAGCGGGGATTAAAGGCCTGTGCCACCACTACTCAGCACCAAAGAGATTCTTAGCAATACTGGGCCTGGATTGGGAACACCTCTTGCTCCTTTGCAGTCCCACAGGAAGACCAGGCAATACCCACATTCGAGCATTGGAACAACTGGGTTTCTAATCACACCGCGCATGCTCTTCTGCCCACTCAGGCTGGATACTCACTTAGTACTCCTCCTCATAAGTATAATTTGTGTCCTGCTTGGTTCCATCAATGTGAGTAGAAGTCAGGTGTGAGGCCTCTAGCAGAGTGAGAGCCAGTGTATGGCTGGACTGTGGGTGCCCTTCCCCACTGCCATGAGGTCAGCAGTCCTCTGATAGGGGCTACTCCATCCTTAGTGACAGCCCCCATGCTCTGCCTGGCAGCCTTGGCTCCAATTCTTTCAACACACTCATTGGAGTAGATCCTAAGCACTGTCTCTGTCTGCCACCAACCCCTCTCTCATTTACTGGTCATGGTCCTGGAGTGTGGAAAGTCCCTAACTGGGAAGTGTCAGCAGACCTAGAGCCTTCTGTTCAAGATGACATTTTCTCATGGCACCCTTTCACGTCGAAAGGCAGAGCTGTAACCTTCCACACCCTTCATAAGGTCACAAATTCGATTCATGAAAGACAAAGCTCTGACTTAGTCACTTCTCAAAAGGCTTTGTTTTAAAAAAAAAAAACATAATCAATTAGTTTCAGTATATTAACTTGACAGAATCCCAATATTCAAAACATTATAAAGTCACATTTCAACTCTCCTGGTGAAAATGGCCTCCTTTTAAATGTAACTATTTTAGGGGCTGGAGAGATGGCACAGTGGCTAAGAGCACTGGCTGCTCTTCCAGAGGTTGTGAGTTCAATTCCCAGCAACCACATATTGGCTCTCAACCATCTGTAATAAGATCTGGTGCCCTCTTTTGGCATGTGGGCATACATGGAGGTAGAATGTTGAATACATAATAAATAAATAAATCTTTTTTAAAAGGTAACTATTTTTGGCATTGTCATAAGAACAAACAGGAGAACCAACGGAACTGAATAGAAGACCCAGATATCAATCCACCTGATCTTTGATAAAGAAACAAAAAATATCAAATGGAAAAAAGAAAGCATATTTAACAAGTGGTGCTGGCATAACTGGATATCAACATGTAGAAGAATAAAAATAGACCCACATCTATCACCATGCACAAAACTCAAGTTCAAATGGATCAAAGACCTCAACATAAAGCCAGCCACACTGAACCTTATATAAGAGAAAGTGGGAAGTACACTTGAACACATTGGCACAGGAGACCACTTCCTAAATATAACCCCAGCAGTACAGACACTGAGAGAAACAATTAATAAATGGGACCTCCTGAAACAGAAAAGCTTCTGTAAAGCAAAGGACATGGTCAACAAGACAAAACGACAGCCTACAGAATGGGAAAAGATCTTCACTAATCCCACATCAGAGGTCTGATCTCCAAAATATACAAAGAACTCAAGAAATTGGACACCAAAAGATCACATAATCCAATAAAAAATATGGAGTACAGACCTAAAGAGAGAACTCTCTAGTGTAGGAGGATCTTCTGTCTATGTGTTACTTTCATTGGTTAAATAAAGAGACTGCCTTGGCCTTTTAAAAGTGCAGAAAATTAGCTGGGCGATGGTGGC
>NW_004949096.1:20289640-20308898 GCF_000317375.1 Microtus ochrogaster | reverse complement strand
TGGTCTACAGAGCTAGTTCCAGGACAGGCTCCAAAGCCACAGGGAAACCCTGTCTTTGAAAAACCAAAAAAAAAAAAATAGTGCAGAAAATTAGGTGGGTGGAGTAGACAGAACAGAATGCTGGGAGGAAGAAGGCAGTGTGGCAGACGCTATGGCTCTCCTCTCCGAGACGGACACTGGTTAGACTCAGGCCGATAAGGCACAGTCAAGTGGCAATAAACATTAATGGAGATGGGTTGAACTAATATGTGAGAGTTAGCCGATAAGAGGTTAGAACTAATGGGCCAGGCAGTGTTTAAATGAATACAGTTTCTGTGTAATTATTTCGGGTAAAACTAGCTGGATGGCGGGACATCATTACTGCAACTCTCAACAGAGGAATCTAAAATGGCTGAAAGACACTTAAGGAAATGTTCAACATCCTTAGTCATCAGAGAAAGGCAAATCAAAACAACTCTGAGATTCCATCTTACACCTATAAGAATGGCCAAAATCAAAAACACTAATGACAACTTATGCTGGAGAGGTTGTGGAGGAAAAGGGTGGGAATGCAAGCTGGTACAACCCCTTGGACGTTAATGTGGGGATTCCTCAAAAAATTAGGAAACAGCCTTCCTCAAGACCCAGTAATAACACTTTTGGGTATATATCCAAAGGGTGCTCAATCGTGCCATAAGGACATGTGCTCAACTATGTTCATAGCAGCATTGTTTGTCACAGCCAGAATCTGGAAACAACCTAAATGCCCCTTGATCGAAGAATGGATAAGGAAAATGTGGTACAATGGAGTACTACACAGCAGAAAAAAAAACCAACATCTTGAATTTTTCAGGAAAATGGATAGAACTAGAAAACATTATTTTGAGTGAGGTAATCCAGACACAGAAAGACAATTATCACATGTACTCACTCATAGATGGTTTTTAAACATAAACCAAAGAAAGCCAGCCTACAAACCACAATCCCAGAGAACTTAGACAACAATGAGGACACTAAGAGAGGCTTACTTAGATCTAATCTACATGGGAAGTAGAAAGTATAAAAAGACAAGATCTCCTGGGTAAATTGGGAGCATGGGGACCTTGCGGGGAAAATTGAAGGGAGGAGGGGAGAGGTAGGGAGGGGAACAGAGAAAAATTTAAAGCTTAATAAATATCAATAAAAATAAATAAATAAAGATTCAAATAAATACCCAGAAAAAAGTAACTATTTTAAATGTAATATTCCACAACTTGTATAATGCTTCTTCTAGAACTTCTTCATATTTTTATTTGTCCAGGATACACAAAAGAGGACTAGCAAACTGGCTCATCTATATCAAGCCTGGCACCCACAGAATGGACAGAGAAACTCAATTCCTACCTGTTGTTCTCTGACCTTCATGTTTGCTGTGGCAGACAATACACTAAATAAGTAAAAATATACTTTAATTTAAACAAAACCAGAAGAATTCCAAGCTTCCTCTGACTTCCAAAACTCCTGCTGTCTTAGTCAGATTCATCTGACCAATCAAATAGGTACTGCTCTGTGCTGACCACATCCCCAAGTTGACATAACTGGGTGTGACTTACTTCCTACAACCATGTTCCACACTATTGGTACACTTCAGAGGCTAATGGGGAGTCTCTGCTATCATTATGAAGGTCACCCCCTCCCCCCATCTCCCCCCTAGAAAAAAGTTTCAGACATGGAGCAACCTGAGAACAGCATGATGCATTGATAGACTAGAAATGTGAACTCTATCACCCCAGACTAACTCAGTGTTGCAGACATTCAAATGCTGTCAGAGGGCAAGCAGTGTTGTCTGCCAGTATCTACTTAACTTGGTGTAGTGTTACCTGAAAAAGCTAATATACCGCCTGCCTCTGGTGTGTGCCACTACTGCCCAGCTAAACCTGTTCTTTTCTTTTTCAACTTGGCTTGATCTGGCTTACTACATCAGTGGAGAAACCTATTATCAGCAGACAAAAAAAATTATCAATTATATATTATTTATTTATTTTATAATTCCTTTGTGTTTTTTAGAATATTTTTTAATTTACTTTTATCTTATGTGTATGGGTGTTTTACCTACATGTCTACATACCTTGTGTGTGCCTGGTGCCTTCAAAGTTCAGAAGAAGTCAGATGCCCTAAAAGTGGAGTTATGAATGATTGTGAACAGCCATGTGAGCATGGGAACTGAACCCAGGCCCTCTACAAGGGCAGGAGAGCTATTAACCACTAAGTCATCTCTCCAGCCCCAGCTAATTGCATAGTACATAATCACACATTTATTATAGGATACATATTATATAATTATGCATGACTCATTTGTAATAATTAGTATACTATTATTTGCTATGACAGCGCTCTGTCACTGGCCTGCATCACAGCCCTTATTTATATACATGTAGTTACCTGAATTAGCAATGATTCTGAATTGCACCTCCCATTTCTGATGCTAGAGTTGGAAGTTAGTGTACCTTTACATGAGAAGCTGCCCAGGGCCAGGTTCTCTCTGTGTGCTTCAGGCTGGCCTGTGGCATTTTCCCAACTCAGCCTCCCCAGTGCTGAGATGGCATGCTTGTATAAACACTATTCATCTAATAAAGTCCAGAGATGAGAAAAGTTTTCTTTTTTTTTAAACTTAGAATTTTAAAATAAAAATAAGGTAGACAGCAATTGAACAAACCCACATGCACTTACACATATCCATAAAAACCATGTACAGGCTAAGCTGTATCCCCTGGGTTCTGCCCATAATATACTGCACAACAAACTAAGCCAAGTCCTTCTTCCTGCCACCTCCAAACCACACATGGACCAGAGAAGATGCTTTTTAAAGTGGCTGGATGTGGTGGCACACACCTACAATCCCAGCACTGGGGAGGCAGGGCAGGCACACACCTTGAGTTTGAGGCCTGTCTGGTCTACACAATGAGTTCCAGGACAGTTAGGGCTATAATATAGAGACCATATCTCAAAGACCATAACACAGAAAAAAGAAACATTAAAACCCTAGCATGTTTATTACAAAGGTAAACCCTGATCCTTGAGTTGGGCTTATCGGTAGAATTTCTGGTTATCGAGCACGGGCACCAGGACCTCCGAACTTTTTGAATTCACGGGGCTGAGGATCAGCTACAAACAGGGTCCGATCATACTTTGATCTCCTTAGAGCCACTTTCTCTTGGTGAAATAGCCATGCTCCGTACTTTCTCCCTACGATTAAAAGGAAATGGAAGTCATGGTCACCAGAGCTGGTTGTGCAGGTGAACTTTCAAAATACAAAAGCCTCCTGAGGCCTGAGATGGCAGACACAGCAAGAAGTCTATGAAGGGTTATAAAAATGTTCCCCACTGGGCAGTGGCCACACTTGCCTTTAATCCCAGCACTCAGGAGGCAGAGCAGCTGCTACAAGACAGGTGGAGTGCTGCAGCCAGCGCAGCCTGGATACCCAAGACTGGTGGGAGGTGCCAGGATTGAGACACCGAGGCTTCTTTTCAGGTGGAAGAACAGCAACCTTTATTTTGCCCAGCAGCCTTTTATACCTCTACTGCTTCTGTGGAGACCCACCGACCAGATAGACACAAACATCCTCGTCAATTACAGACCACAAGGAAGTTCCGCTGTCAGTCAGAGGGAGTGAGGGCAGCTGGATCACAACAGTGGAGCAGGTGGGCGACCTGGCCAGGAGAGTGAACGGAGAAGAGGAGCCCTGATAACGAACCCTCAGAGCAAATCAGTCTGGTGTCTGTGGTGTCCACGTCCATGAAAGGACTTTTCCTGACTTCTTTTTTCTTTATTTATTAATGACTTTTTATTTGAGTGAATTAGGTGACGGGTTACAGGACTAAAAGGGGAAGTGAGTTCTAAGCACTTAGGCTTGTACACAAATGCATGAGTGCATGCTCATGCAGCAGAAAGACCTACTGACTCTTCCCGTCCATAAAAGTGGTTAATAATACCAACAAGGATAATTCACAGAGAGAGAAAAGACACAAATTACTATCATCAGAAATGAAAGGTAAGACATCATCACAGATCTTCATTGGTATTAAGGGGTAATAAAATATTACAGGACAGGTAGCACTCTGATGTGGGAGTGTCATATATCAATCTGTTGATTTCATTGGTTAAGCAATAAAGAAACTGCTTGGCTGGCCCTCATAGGTTAAAACATAGGTGGGAGGAGTAAACAGAACAGAATGCTGGGAGGAAAAGGAAGTGAGCTCAGACTCGACAGCTCTGCTCTCTGGAGCAGAGACGCCATGCTCCCAGCTCCTGGGCGGACATGGGGACAGCTCTGTTCTCTGGAGCAGAGCCACCATGCTCCCCGCTCCTGGGAAGATGCACGCAATGAAGCTCCGACCCAGGATGGACGTAGGCTAGAAGCTCCCTGGTAAGCCACCTCGTGGGCTACAACAGATTATAAGAAATGGGCTAATCCAGGTGCGAGAATTAGCCTAGAAGAGGCTAGATAGAAATGGGCCAAGCAGTGTTTAAAAGAATACAGTTTGTGTGTTGTTATTTCGGGGATAAGCTAGCAGGCGGCCGGGGTGCTGGGGACGCAGCCCCGCCGCTCCTATTACAACAGCACTCCAGCTATCCTGCCTGCTGCACCCTAGGTGTGTACTCCATAAATTATGAAATGAGAAAAGAGAGACAGAAGGAAGGAAAAGAAAGGTAGAGAGAGAGGAGAGAAGAGAAAGGAGAGAAGGCTGAAGTAGGAGGATCTTGAGTTCCCACTCCCCTAGAGAGGCTGGAGAGGTGATTCAGGGGTTAAGAGCACTTGTTGCTCTTGTAAAGACCTGGATTCAGTTCCCAGGACCCACATAGTGGCTCACAACCATCCATAACTCCAACTCCAAGGTATCTGACCTCTGAGGGTACCAGGCACATACATGTTGTACATACATACAGGTTAAATATTCATACACAAAGTTTAAGAGAAATCTTTTTGTGTGGGTTCAAGATAAAAATCAGAAAAGCAAAGCAGCTAAACCACTAGAGAGCTCTTACGTCTATGAAATCTTCAGACTGAAAATAGAGAGCAAGTTCCTGTCTCATATTGCCTTATATTCCTCTCTAGTGCTGGAATTAAAGGCATGCACCATCACCACCCCGCCTCTATAGCTAACTAGTGTGGCTGCTGGGGATAAAGGTGTGTGCCAGCACTGCCTGCTCTGTATGAATGACTAGTGTGGCTGCTTTGCACCATGATCTTCAGGCAAGCGTTATTTATTAAAACACAACAAAATATCACTACATTTCCCTTTTTATCTAAAATAAAAAGAAGGCTATGACTAATATAAGAAAAACTATATACAATAAGTACAATAACTATATACAGACAATAAGCACATCAACAATGTCTAGTCCATTTGCATTTGACAATTCAGAGAAAACATTCCGTTTCCAGGCAGTCAGCTATTTCTGTCCTTTCTCATGGGTTTTGGAAGTCGCTCCCTTGCACGTCCTGCTTACTCAGTTAATATGATTCCCTTCTTGGGTCTCCGAGGACTGGATAACTGCAGCTTTCCTGTTTACGAGACTCAGAAAAGAAATTCGCTAAAGAAACATAAAATGGATAAAGTTGAGCAAATAAATCTTTTTTTTGAAAAGCCTGGGCTACATTATCTTTTTTTAAAAAAAAAAGTCTTCAGGGGTGCCAATATAAATAGCAATGTGGGGTTTCTGTTGTTGTTGGTGGTGGCTTGTTTTTGTTTTTGCTTTTGGTTTTTGGAGACAGTGTTTCTCTGTGTAGCCCTGGATGTACTGGAACTTGATTTGGAGACCAGGCTGGCCCCAAACTCACAGAGATCTGCCTGTCTCTGCCTCCTGAGTACTTGGATTAAAGGCGGCAATGTGAGTTTTTAACATTTATTTGTGTGTGTGTGTGTGTGTGTGTGTGTGTGTGTGTGTGTGTGTGTAGGCCAGAGGATAACTTGTAAGAGTCATCTCCTTCAACTTCAACCATGGGGTCTTTGGAGATCAAACTTGGTCCATCAGGTTTGGTGCCGAGTGACTTTCTCCACTGAGTAATCAATCTCCTCGCCAGCCCAGCAATGTGTTTTTACTTTCAAATGAAACACTTGAAAATATGTTTGTTTATTGCTGACATATAAATGACTGACTTTCAAACATTAGCCTTGTATTATTGCCACCATCACTTATATAGGATACTGCTCTTCTGCTAAGTGTTATCTTCACATACACCCCTTACTATTTGTCTGTCTGTTTGGTTTGTTGTATTTGAGACAGGGTCTCAAGTTGCCCAGACTGGTCTTGAACTTACTAGGTAGTCAAGAATGACCTTCAACTCCTGAATCTCCCACCTCTACCTCCCAAGTGTTGGGATACTGAACCTGAGCCACAACACCCATCAGAGCAGAGTTTCCTAACTGGGGTTCAGGACTCTGTCGAGCACTCAAGTCTTCAAGAGGTGTTTACACCTCTTAAAACTGTGTTACACTTTGTGGGTGTAAAAAGATTATCTTCTTCATAAAGCCTCACAGAGATCCCCAGTGCAAACAGGTTTAAAAATAATTAATATATTCCTTATCCAAGACAGGGCTATTTTTAGATTTCCTCCCTAGTCAGGGAGAAAAAAAAAGGAATGAGGCAGTTCCTAGCAGGAAGTAATATTAACAGAAATACTGCAGTAATTCTGTTTTCCTCTGTGTTGATTGAGACCAAGATCTGGCTTTGGTGAAAGAAAAAGAAAGAGAGAAAGGAGGGAGGAGGGAGGGAGGAAGGGAAGAAGGGAGGGAGGAAAGGAGGGAGAGAGATCCAATGAGTTGAACTGGGACTGAGAAGATGCATCTGTTTCCTGAGTCTGCCAGATCAAATGGGTATGCACCAGGAACTGCCTGTGCCATGCTGGTCCCCTAATTCAGAGAAAGATGAGGCGGCAGGCTCAAAGAAGTAGAGGAGAAGGCCAGGCAAGGGCAGAAACATGCGCTGCATTTAAAGTGATGCCAACAGGTTCTGTTCTATTTCCTTGTTTCTTCTCAGTACTGGAAATATAAGCCAGAGTCTTACATACATGAGACTCTACCATTGGGCTACAATGTTAGTGAATTTGAAGGGAGATTTGGGGGTCTTGCTGTATATGTAGCCCAAGCTGGCCTAAACTCATGATACCCCTGCCTCAGGCTTCTAAGTACTGTGATTATGGCCATTTGGGCTCTTCTCTTTTTGATGTTGGTGTTGTTTGAAACAGGGGACCACTAGCCCATGCTAGCCTCAAGGTCACAGAGATCCAGCTACCTCTGCCTCTGTCTCCCAAGTCTTGGGATTAATGGCTTCTTCAGTTTTTTTAATGGGGTAGTGGTAACCATGAGCATGCGTCATGCCTCTCTTTCTGCCATGACAGTCCACGGGATCTAACTCAGTAGGCACCTTTACCTGCTCAGCAATCAGCCATTGGCCCCCTACCTGAGTTTATTTATTTCTATGTATATGTGCAGTTATGTGCACATGTGTGCAGGTACTCACAATCATTACATTCCCATATCCTGTTTATAATAAAAAGCAGAGGACAGGCACCACAGGTTAAAGAAATTGGGGCAGCAGATTAATGTAATGATCTGTTCTTTCTCTTTAAGAGACAAGCCACACCCACTCCCTCCCCCCCACCCCCCACCCCTGTCTGCTGAGACAGACTGATCTTCAGCTTCCAGCCTGAGTTCTCTCACTTCTCCCCTTCCCCCTTCTGTCTTTCTCTTCTCCTCTCTCTCTCTCTCTCTCTCTCTCTCTCTCTCTCTCTCTCTCTCTCTCTCCTCTTCTCCCCTTCTCCCCTTCTCCCCTTCTCCCTTCCTTCCCCCTCCATAACCCCCTGAATAAATATCCAGCCTCACTCTGCATGGTATGCCTAT
This sequence comes from Microtus ochrogaster, assembly GCF_000317375.1. Taxonomy (NCBI): domain Eukaryota; kingdom Metazoa; phylum Chordata; class Mammalia; order Rodentia; family Cricetidae; genus Microtus; species Microtus ochrogaster. Next base: position 20,301,036 of record NW_004949096.1, on the reverse strand, counting down.
TCATGTCTCTGTCTCTTGCCTGCTGCCACATGTCTCCCTGCCGTGGACCAGCCACTGCTCGGGGACCTGCAGCTGTCTCTGCCTGGGATTGGCTGCTCTCAGGGCCTGCTGCCTGCTGCCACATGGCCCACTGCCACCGCTTGGGGACCTGCAGCGTTTCTCCTGCCTGCCGCTGCAGGGAATCCTGCAGAGTTTTTAATAATCTATTATAGTTGGTTCTCCCTGAACCTTTGCATTTGCTGTTCTCTTTCCTGAAAATACTCTTTCATCCTTCACCACCCGCCATCGCCTCTGCAGCCCGATGGACACCCAAGGGAACTGGTAGGAAGAATTAAGTTCGTGTCTTTGAAGTCTGTAATGATGCTTCCTCAGCTCTATTACAGCATTCATTGAGACCATCCCACTCTAAGCCCTGGACAGCGGGAACCACAGGTCTCATCAGGGCTGTGTGCTGGTGCCCCACACATGATGCTTCAACTAAGCTTGAACAAACGCTCAGTTTCCTGCAGATGCCTAAATGAGGGTCACGGAGTGACTGATAGCAACAGAACTGTCCTGTCCACCACTGTCTCCCACCCTATAGTAATATTTTTTAAATTATTGTTTATAACTTTTGTTTATATTATACAATAAAGCTTGCCTGAAGATCAGAATGTAGAGCTAAGCCACAGAGGCCAGGGAGTGGCGGCACACACCTGTAATTCCAGGATTTGGGAGACAGAGGCAGAGGGATCTCTGTTAGTTCAAGGCCATCCTGGGCTACTCAAGATTGAATCTGTTTAAAAAAAACACAGACCTGACACAAAGGTGATTCCAGCACTTGGGATTCCATGCTTTTAATCTCAGTACTAGGGAGGTGGAGACAGAGTGGTCTGTATGGGCAGAGGGAGGAGTATAAGGCAGGAGGAGACAAAAGCTCCTTGCAGTCTGAAGTTTGACGGAGACTGAGGTTTAGTGGAGATAGTTGCAGTCTGAAGATCGCCCCTGAAAGTCAGAGGACAATGTCTGAGGACAGAATCGCTCCTTTGGTCTGAGCATTGGTGGTAAAAGAACTCTCTAGTGTCTGGCTGTTCTGTTTCTCTGATCTTCAGCATTAACCTCTATATCTGACTCTGGGTTTTATTTATTAAGACCAATTAATTTTTTATTAAGACCCACCCCCTTGAAGACCCACACCTCAGCATCCAAGTGGAAGAAGGAGTCCCTTTCTTTCCATCGTGTAGTGAGTTCAAAATCAAACTCAGTGTGTCAGACTTAGCATGAAATCAGGAATGTAAGGTATGTCAATGATTATATGTAGATATAATGTTGAAATAATATCTTGGCCTTAATAAATCAAATATACTTCTAAAATCAATTTCATGTTTCTTTTTATTCTTTGTGATTACTAGAAATTATTTTTTCTTTTGTGTTTCCATTATGTTTTTATTGAACAGTGTTGCTCTAAATGTAACTTCCAGTTCCAAGGAAGCACTATGCAGCTGACGCCGGGGGTCACCAAGATGGTTCAGCAGGTAAAGGTGCTTGCCAGCTACGTGAGTTCTGTCCCCAGGCCGCAGCATGCAAGTAGAGGAAGGAGAGAACTCACACTTGCATTGTCCTCTGACCCCACAGAAGCTGTGATATGTATACATACGCTAATTCTCTCTCTCTCTCTCTCTCTCTCTCTCTCTCTCTCTCTCTCTCTCTCTCTCATTCTTTTTGTTGTTGTTGTTGTTTTGGTTTTTTGTTTTGTTTTGTTTTTCAAGACAGGATTTCTCTGTGTATCTCTGGCTACCCTACAACTCACTCTGTAGACAAGACAGGCCTCCAACTCACAGAGTCTGCCTACCTCTCCCTCCCTGAGTGCTGGGATTAAAGGGGTATGCCACCACTGCCCAGTTTTATTTTTTTTTTTAGTTAATTAATTTATTTTTTAGAAAGATCTTTTCTCATTCTACATACCTATCCAGGTTCCCACTCCCTCCCCTCCTCCTGTTCTCTCCACCTTTCCCCATCCTAAGCCCCCTTCCACTCATCAGAGAGGGTAAGGCTTCCCATGGGGAGTCAATAAAGTCATTTTGAGGCAGGATTAAGGCCCCCCCCCATTTTTAGGCTGAGTGAAGTATCCCTCCAAAAAAATGGACTCTGAAAACCCAGTTCAAGCACTAGGGATAAATCCTGGTCCTACTGCCCGTGGCCTCACAGACTGCCCAAGCCACACAACTGTTGTCAACATTCACAGAGCCTCGTTTGGTCCTATGCAGGTTCCACCACTATTAGTCCAGAGTCAGGGACCTCTCACTAGCTCAGGTCAGGAGTTTCTGTGGGTATCCCCATCATGGTCTTGACCACTTTGCTCATATTATTGTTCCTCCCTCTCTTCAACTGGTCTCAGGTAGCTCAGCCCAGTGCTTCGCTGTGGATCTCTGCCTCTGCTTCCATCAGTTGCTGGATGAAGGTTCTAAGATGACAATTAAAGTAATCATCAATCTGATTACAGGGGAAAGCCAGTTCAGGCACCCTCTCTAAAAATGGACAGAACTGGTGTAATGGTATGTCCTGTCCCTTTAAGAGACAAGCTCCACCCATTCCCTCCCCCATCTGCCAAGGCCACTGAAGCTGGCAAGTCCTTCCTTTCCATCTCTCTCACAAAGAGGCAGCTTCTGCCTCTCTCTCTTCTCCCCACTTCTACCCTTCCCCCCCTTTGCACTCCCCTTCTCCCCTTCTCCGTTTTCCCCTTCCCTTCCATAACCCACTAAATACATCTCCAACCTCACTCTGCATGGTGTGTGCCTATCCATCTCTGTCTCTCATCTGCCATGTAGCACCCTGCCTGGGATTCACTGCCCCTCGTGGCCCACAGGCCCCTTGGAGAATGATGCTGTTTTATTTTTACCATAACAGCTAGAAAAAAGCACCCTGAGTGAGGTAACCCAGACCCAGAAAGACAAACACAGTATGTGCACACTCATAAGTGGATATTAGATGTGAAGCAAAGGATAACCAGCCTATAGTCCATGAAAAACTGGTAACAAGAAGAACCCTAGAGAATCATACATAGAAGCCCCCGGGAAGGGGAAATGGACAAAATCTACTGAGAAAACTGGGGACGTGGGAGGGGGAGAATGGAGGGTGGAAGGAGAGCAGGAGGGAAGAAGGGGAGGGCAGAGGAGACCATGAGGGAATGGGATGAACAAGATGGGGGAAGGACAGTGGGGGAGAACAAGGAAAGAGATATCTTGATTGTGGGAGTCATTATGGGACTAGGAAGAAACATGGCACCAAGAAAGTTTCCAGAAATCCACAAGGATGACCCCAGCTAATTTCTTATTGAAGCAGCAGCCCCAGGTTCATTCCTACAGTGGGAGGAAGTACTCATCTGAATTTGGTTTCCTTAGAATTTGTACTTTTCTATTTGGCACTCACCAGTCACTGTGGTCCTCTCTTTCCCAAATCATCTCCTTGAGCTAGCATTCACACATCAAGCTGATATGTGCCCTGCCCTAAAACACCAACCTAGAATCAGATATCAGCCCCTGGGTCCCAGAGCACATTTGATTCTTCAAGTTATCTTCTGAGCTTTTATGTTCTTTCTGCCCTTGTTACTGAAACCTTGACAAAGGACATCAGCCTATGCACTGTCCTATCCCCCTTTTGCTTCCTTACCAGACTTATACCTCTCCATCAGGACCTGTAGAAACATGAATAATAAATTCTGTGTATCACCACTCAGACATCTCCATAAATTAAAGTCCTATATGGAGCTAGGGATGTAATCCAATTGTTATAGACCTACCATAAACAGAACCCTGTGTTTGTTCCCTACCACTGTATAAACTGGGTGTGATGGTACATGCCTTTAATCCCAGCTCTTGGAAGGTAGAGGTGGGAGAATCAAAAAATCAAGACCATGTTCAGTTATATAAGAATTAGAGGCAAGCCTAGGATATATGAGGTTCCACCTCAGAAAAAGACAGCGCACATACAGACACGCATGCACACACACATACGGTATGACTGAGACAGGTCTGCTTCTGAACTTCCCAGTCAGAGGAATGAATGGGTTCCTTTTAAGACTCTAAACCAATCTGAGTTTCTGTCATTTGTAGGGTACAGAATCTATACTGATAGACAGATCCCTAAGGTCTACTGAAACCTTGCATCTAGATAAAGTGATGTTTTCATGCTAATCAGACATATACCAGATGGTTTGAAAACACTTGCTGGGGGCCAAAGGCAGTTCTTTAGCGGGTAGGATAAAATCATGGTTACACTTTGGATGCAGGAAAATCACTGCTAACAGTTGACTTGAAAGATGAACCAATAATGCAAAGGATGAATGACAAGCCACTCCTAGGCCTTCCTGAGGCTGCCAGTGTGCCCCACCCATGCCTAAGCACTGTGCCATTCCCAGGACATGGGCGTAGAAGGAAAAGGAAGGGATGTGGGCATGTACTGACGCCTCTGGCCTAAGAGGGTGGAATTTTGGGAAGGGGTGTGTTCTGAAAATAGGGAGGAAGTTGCCACCCCATTGGAAAGAATCTGCCACCCTGCCTTCCAGCTGAAATATCAGATAGAGACTGTTCTTCTCCAAGACAGGAGGGAACTGGAATGGCCAAAGAGATTTACTTTTTTCCTGAGGGACTGAATGAAAGAACATGATATTTTAGGCTCACAAAAGTAAAAAAGATAAGGGGAAAGTAGCAAGTTAAAAAGTTCATTGTGTGTTATCTCTGTTATTTTAGAATTAAATAATAAGTGTGGTGGGCTGGGGTCACAGTCCATGCCAGCCTCGTGAAGAACCCTTGCTTTAACCCCCTAGCCTTGCATTAGCACATTTGGCAGAGTTTTCCGTAGCAGTTTTCTCTACTCGGCCTGGCTAAGAGAACTGAAGAACCACTGAACCAAGCAAGGTTGTGGTCACTGGGAATGGGAGAAATGATCTGGGACTGATGGAGTGTGTGTGAGGTCCTTCACTCAACGCAACTACATGCAGAGAAAGAGAGAGAGAGAGAGAGAGAGAGAGAGAGAGAGAGAGAGAGAGAGAGAGAGAGAGAGCGCTAGAACCCTTGACACATCTAAAATGTTACAAGCTATCATAACGCCATCAAGAAGCCAGTAATGGAGGGAACAATGAGAAGGAACTGCCGTGGGGAATCTCCACTGCCCTTACATCAGGACAATCCCTCCACATGAGTAAGGTCATAGGTTTGTAAAATGGCATGGGTGGAACCTTGAGCTAAGCCCCACACAGGTGAGGGACCAACATGGCCAGGCAGATAAAATTAAGTGAGAAGTTTTACTGGGGGAAGGGAAGAGAAGAGAAAGAGAAGAACAGGAAAAGTCTTGCCTGCCCCTTCAGATGCACAGCAGGAAAGAGAGTGGGAGTGGATGGAGCTTGTCTCTTAAAGGGACCTTTGCACCTGCTTAGTGGCATAGCAGCCATAGGACCCTGGGCTGGCTAAGGTACTGCCTGGGTTCATCCTGCCAGGAGACAGGGGCCAGCATAATGCCTGAATCCTAACAATAGGGCCTAGCAGAAGCCTATTACTGTTGCTTTGTCAAATGAACATGTTATCAGACTGTCGTGTATTTATGTATGTATGCTGCTTGCTTAGAGATGCCCCTCTTTACAGTAGGGAGAAGTCAATGCAGTCATAACTGGCGACTGCTCAGACTTAAATGGAGCAGTTACATCAACCCCACCCCCAACCCCAGCCACATGGCTGGAGGAAGAAAGGGTGGAAAGAACGTAAAGGCATGAGCATGTGGAAGAGCTCTGTGACGTGTCATCTGGACGTGGCGTGACCGATGCATTCAGGAACTCACAAAAGTGTGCTCACCCACACTTGGCCCACACAAAATCACTACAGTGAAAATCCTGGCACAGATGAGAGGTCTCATTAGGCTCTACCCACAGTTAAGGAGCTGCTGGTAATTGATAGCTGCTAGGGGAGAGGGGGTTTCTTTGGTTTGTTTTCAGTTTCTGGTTTTGTTTTGTTGAGGGATATGGCCACTGGAAAGTTGCCCACACTCATGCAGTATTTGAAGTCAGTGGAAAGGAAGAAAAAGAAGAGAAGGACAATGATGACATGAAGGGAGGAAGAAAGGGGGCATTTGGGGTGGTCTTATGGAATGGGGATGGAGATGGATGTGCTCAAGATATATTGTGTGTATGAAATTGTCAAAGAACAGGTAAGAAATGGAAACAGCAAACCACAAAAAATTACAAGCAAACAAAAATCTTAGTTACAGCAGGCTCTGGCAATTAGGTATATCTATGTCTCCCTCAAGGGTCAGTAGCACCAGATATCCTACAAGCATGCTCCCTGAATGCTCCCTATCGGTGCTTGAATGAGTCCAGAACAAATGCCATCTCTCTCTTCTTCTTCTTTTTCTTCATTGTCTTCTTTTGAGACATTGGTTCATGTAGTCCAGGCTAGCCTCAAACTCTAGGTAGCCAAAAATAACCTTGAGCTAATTTTTTTGGTGCTTTTGAGACAGGGTCTTATTATGTAGACCTAGCTGACCTGGAACTCCCTATATAGATCAAGCAGACCTCAAACTTGAGGAGATCTGCCTGGCTCTATCTCCAGAATGCTGGGATCAGAATGACACATTTAAAAACAACTGTGTTCATGCATAGTGTGTATATGGGGTGCATATGAAGGCCATCGGTCTACATTGGTGTCTTCCTGACTCTCCACTTCATCTTTGAGAACGTCTCCATTGAACCCTGCATTCACCAATTGCCTAGTCTGGCTTGGTAACCCTTTGCTCCTTCTCCTCCCCTATCCTTTTGTCCCCCTACTAGTGTCACAGACACACACCTGCCTGGCTATTTCATCTGCGTTCTGGGAATCTAAACTCGAGACCTCTTGCTTGCTCAGCAAACATTTTACCACCTGAGCCATCTCCCTAACCTAACCTAGAACTCTTTCTGTTATTGTTTTGGGGTTTGTTTTGTTTTTAGACAAGGTCTCTCTGCTTATTCATGCCTGGCCTCAGACTCCCAGAGATCTGCCTGTCTCTCTCTCCCCCAGTGCTGGGATTGATGGCATCAGCCACCACATTCAGTTTCTGACATAGAACTATTGATCCTGCTGTTTCCAACCTACAAATCCAGGGATCTGATGTGCTCCACCATGCCCAGTGAATGTGATGCTGCCAATCAGAGCCCAGACAAGCTTTCTGCTACTTAAGCTATATCCCCAGCCCTTGTTCCATGTCTTATCTGAGCAAATCCCGTTAACAGTCTTAACCTCTGTTTAACCAGTTTCCACTCAATCCTGGGACCCACATGGTTTTAGAAGGAGCTGTACAACCTAGCTCTAATTCCTCCTGTGCAGTTAAATTAATATCATGTGCAACCTTGAAGTCTGGTCAAACTGAGGTTTTCTATTCACTTTGCTCTTAAGGGTACAGTCCCTAGTCAGTCTTCATTACTTTGGGCCTTTGCTGTAAAGAATATGGATACAACTCAGTGGTAGAGGGATGTTTAGCAATGTTCTGGTTCAACCCCGCCCTCTGAAGTAGACACACACACACCCTCATTATCACATAGACCACATGCAATTCCTGCTCCTCTCTGACTGGCAAATTCTGTCCCAAATTCTGTGATTACAGGATTGTCCAAACAAAGCAACCATAACCTTCCTAAGGGAGCAAGGGCACCTCACCCTCCTATCACACTTACCTTCTATAGTCCCTTGCTGTTTCCTGAGCGCAGCCCCTCTGGCCCGGTGTGGCAGAGTCCTTCACGGCAAGCATAGTAACCGGTAAACTGCTGCTCTCATTTGACCAGTGGCAGTTCTACTGCTTGAGCTCTCACTAGCCCAAGAGAGCAAGGATTGCTCTCTCTCTCTCTCCCCCTCTCTCTCTATCCCCCAAAATAGGGTGCTTAGGGAGTAATTGAAATAAGTAATTCAATTTCTTTTTAAATTTTACTTCATGTGCATGGATGTTTTGTTTACATATGTTTTCTATGCCACCTTTAATGCCACACTAGGGAGGCAGAGGTTGATAGACATCTGTGGTTTGAGGCCAATCTGGTCTACAAAATAAGTTCCAGGCCAGCCATAGCTACATAGTATCAGAAACAAACAAAAAGAATATGAATTTGTGCCAGGCAGTAGTGGTACACGCCTTTAATCCCAGCACTTGGGAGACAGAGGCAGGCGGGTCTCTGTGAGTTCAAGGCCAGCCTGGTCTACAGAGCTAGTTCCAGGACAAGCTCCAAAACTACAGAGAAACCCTGTCTCAAAAAACAAAAAAAAGAGGAGCTAAGGGGTCCTAAGAGTGGCAGAATTGTTGTTCCCCAGGGATGAGACTCTGTTTAGCACTGATATCAAAAACACACACGCAACACTAAATGGACTCAGTGATATGTCTCTATATATGAGCTTATATGAATAACAATAGCAATTGAAGAGGATATGGATTTGGGGGCATTGGTAACTTAGAAGAAAGGGGAGAGTAGAGACAAGTGAACACACACACAGAGAGCTAGCTGAAAGTCCTACTCTGCCATTTGCTAGGTGCAAATGAACTAAACCTTTCTACCTATGTACTGGAGTTTTTAAAAATTATTTTATGTGCATGGGTATTCTGCCTGAATGTATGTATGTTCATCGTGTCAGTGCTTGGTGCTCACAGACGTTAGAGTTACGGATGTTTGCGAACCACGTTGTGGGTGCTAGAAACAAACCTGGATAAAGAACCAAGGTTCTTAACCACTAACACATCTCTCCAGTCCCATACACCTATAGTTTCTACAGATGTAAAATGAAGTTAATCACATAAATCATCTCAAAAGATTGTCATAAGTGTTTGGTGTTATCACAATATGTGTCCCTTACTAGCATATAGAACCCTCGAGGGTAGGAGTCAGTGAAGAGTACACTTATTACCTCTTTCCCAAGGAATCCTAGAGGGGCCTTACCCAAACACTCTGAAAGTATTAATAAACACTGGGTTCTGGGAAAGTCTGACAGTGGGAGATTTAAGTATAGATACATGAAAAATAGCCAGGTCCATATGTGCCTACATGTGTCATGTGTGACTCCCTTATAGGATTGTTGTAAGAATCAAATTAAAGGGGTCGATATGTGCTGACCAAAGGCACTGTGGCCAGCACACATGATCACAAGATGAAATATAATGCTCATCATATACATGATGGTGATGATATTCTTAAAGGTACCTGTGGGCATTTTCATCAGATTTGTCTTGCTATTGTATTTGTGATTTTAAAAAATTTTATGGCCATTAATTACCATTTCTGACTATAATGAGCTGTAACTGTAATGTTCTATATAAAAATATTTTAAATTAAAAAATCTTGCTTACATTAAGTATAGTATCATTTTGGAGGATACATTTAAAATCCCATTTCAGTTTCAGCTAAGGTTTGAAGCACTTGTCGTGTGGCCAATTGCTACTCAAGACTTTATAGCTGACACTGAGGAAGACTGCTTGTTTAAGTCAGATTTTGCCTTTCAACCTATTTTTAACTTTTAAGATTGAAAAAATTTGAGTGCATTTGTCCACGTATGTGCATTGGTGCACATACATATGTGCATGTGTGTAAAGGCCAGAGGTTGCCACCAAGTGTCTTCCTCGATTGTTTCTCCACTTTATGCTTGCTTGTTGGTTGGTTGGTTGGTTGGTTGGTTGGTTGGTTGGTTGGTTGGTTTTTTGAGACAAGATTTCTTTGTGTAGCTTTGGAACCTATCCTAGAATTCACTCTGTAGACCAGGCTGGCCTTGAACTCATAGAGATCCACCTGCCTCTGCCTCCTGAGTGCTGGGATTAAAGGTGTATGCTACCGCCGCCCAGCCATTTTGTGTTTTGAAACAGGGTCTCTCTGAAACTGAAGCTCACTGACCTGGCTTGACTAGCTGTTCAACAAGTTCCAGGGCCCTCCTGTGTACATTCTCAGCATTGAAATCACAAGTATACACCACACGCCTGCTTTTTATATGGGTGTTTGGCATTGACTTCAAGTTCTTATATGTATGTAGAAAGCATTTTACTGACTGAGCCCAGTAACTCCAGCCCCAGAGGGATCTGAACCTCTGGTCACCACTGGCTCCTGTGCTCACAGCCCTGATCTTTGCTTTTGTTTTGAGACAGGGTCTCACTCGATAGCCTAGGTTGCCTTGAATTCATGAACCTCCTGCATCTGCCCCCCAAGTGCTGAGATTTCAGGTGTGGACCATCATGCATGTCTGTTTGTTGAAATTTAATGTAGAATATCCTCAGGTGACACTCTCAAGAAGTTTCATTGTGCATGGTCGCTGGAGTCTCATTTTTAACACCCACTGACCATGTGAAAGAGTCTGTCATGCATTTGTACAAAGAAACAGAGAAGTTTTGGAGAAGGCTCCTGACTTTTCAGTTCAGAGTTAGGTGTAAGCTCTAGAAAGGACCGAGCTGGCCACTGGACAGCTAAGCTCTGTATTGTTCTGTGAACCCAGTTCCTGTTCCCTGAGGCTATTCCGGGTTGGACTGACCTTCTGAACTGGGTTTCTTTTCAGATGGGTGTATTTTTCCTTATTGCAAATTTCCTCCCATTCATCAGCAGAAATTATAGCCACTTTTCTGGGAGCTTATGACCCTGGTTTGGATGGCTTATGAGCCTGCCTTCCAATAAACCCCTTTTCAGTTTCTTCATGACACTGCTTCTCCTCCTGTAGTCCTGTTTTAGCTTTCTGTCACCGTTTTCTTTCCTCTCCCACTGAGAACCACTTCCTTTGGGTCACTGTGTTCAAAATTAAAACAAACGAAACAAAATAAACAAACATGAGGAGGCATTTGCCTTACCATTCACTAACAATTCCTGGCCATTGCTTTATTCTTCTGAACCATGGGGACTGCCATGATGCCTCATACAATCTACATTGCAATGTGGGTAAATTTTGTTTCTTTGAGCTGAGTTTCATGAAGACCATGCTGATCTCGAACTCCTGATCTTCTGTTCTTCACATCCTAAGTGTGGGGACTACAGGTATTCGTGAGTACACCCAGATTTTACCAGTGGTAATTTGTGGCAGGCCTCTTATAAATGAAACTGTCTGCTACCTTAGACAAGTAATTTCTCTCTGGATTCCCTTATCCACAATGTTTAATCACTCATTTATGTTTTATCTAAGGTCAATTATATAGATGCAAACACTTGTACAATCAATTAGACGTGAAAAGCATGATTTAAAGTAGAGAAACAAGATTCAAGTTGGGTGTGGTGGTACATGCCTTTAGCCCCAGCACTACAGGCAAATCTACTGAGTTTGAGGTCATCCTGGTCTATAGAGAGAGTTCCAGGACAGCCCGGACCACAAAGAGAAACCCTATCTCAAAAATCCAAAATAAATGAAGAAGAAGAAGGAGGAGGAGGAGGAGGAGGAGGAGGAGGA
>NW_004949096.1:20287028-20289540 GCF_000317375.1 Microtus ochrogaster | reverse complement strand
GAAGAAGAAGAAGAAGAAGAAGAAGAAGAAGAAGAAGAAGAAGAAGAAGAAGAAGAAGAAGAAGAAGCAGCAGCTGCAAGATTCAAATCAGGAAGTCCATGTTTAGAAGCCAGTTCAGAGGATGGGGTTGTTGCTCAGTGGGTAAAGTGCCTGCCCAGCATGCAGGAAGCCAGGGTTTAACCCTTTGTGCCCCATAAAGCAGGCATAGTGGTGCATGTGTGATCCCAGCAGCACTCTAGAGATCAAGGTAGTGGTATCAGAAGATCAAAGCCACACTGGATGTAATCCCAGTCTTTGAGAGAAAAGCAGGAGGATCTCAAATTTGAGATCATTATGGCTACATAGAGTTCTAGACCAGTTTGGGGCAATTTAACAAACTTTTTTTTATCAAGCTTCAAGTAAGAGAACCTACTCCCAAAAGTTGTCCTGGACCCTAAGAGAGGCGCACACACAGATCTACATAGGAAGGAAAAAAGTATCTCCTGAGTAAATTGGGAACATGGGAGTCACAGGAGAGGGTAGAAGGGGAGAGGGGAAGAAAGGCGAGGAGCAGAGAAAAATGTATAGCCCAATAAAAACAATTTTTTAAAAAAGCAAGATAACTGTAAAAAAAAAGTGTATCATAATGTACATCTGTAATTCCAGCATTTGGAAGTGAACACAAAAGAACCAAGTCTTTAGGGTGAGCCTGGCCATTCATGGCAATTGGGAGGCTAGCCTGTGTACCTGAGACCCATCATTGTGGTCAGAAAGCCGCTTGTTGGTTCCCAGCTGCTCAACCTCAAAATAACCACACAGAAACTGTATTATTTAAATCCCTGCTTGGCCCATTAGCTCTAGCTTCTTATTTGCTAACTCTTACATCTTAATTTAACCCATCTCATTAATCTGTGCATCACCACAAGGTCATGGCCTACCAGCAAAGTTTCAGCACGGCTGTCTCTGGCAGCGGCTCCATAGCTTCTCTCTGACTCTGCCTCCTTTCTCCCAGCATTCAGTTTAGTTTTCCCTATATAAGTTCTGCCCTATCAACAGGCCAAGGCAGCTTCTTTATTCACCAATGGTATTCACAGCATACAGAGGGGAATCCCACATCACATCATGAAACAAACAAAGATATACTCATACAAAAACTTACATTTGGATTTTCTTAACAGCCAAAAATGTAAAGACTCAGAATGTCCACTAAGTGGCTAGTGGATGAATGGTTGCCTGAGGAAGATGTGGACAGCACTTTGATTTTATGAGTTTGGGGGCTTTTTATTTTGTTTTGTGTCTGTGTGTGTGTGTGGTGAAAATGTTCTAAAATTGATTGTAATAATAACTGTGCAATCCTTGGAATCTTCTAAAGAAAATTGACTCATACACTTTAGATGGGTAAATCATGTATTATTTTAAGTATACATCAATAAAACTTTAAAAAATGCAAAAAAGTTGTTCTCTGACCTATATACACATAGATCCTGGAACATATGAATACACACACATGCACACACACAAAATACACATTCAATGGTAATAAATAACTTGTAAAAAACAAGAAGTCATTTTCAACCTGTCTCCATAGTAGTGGGTTTGCCTAGCATATGTGACTCCTAGGGTTCAATGACAAAAAAAAAATAGATTGTTCTTCGCCCTAAAAATCCTCTGGGCTCCACCTTGTCCATCCTCCCCCCATCCTAACACCTGGATATTTTTTAACCTAGAATGAAATTTAGTTTGAATGTGTTGAGCATTCTCAGCACCCTAGCAAGGATGGCAATGTTGGACATTAGATTTATTTAAAACACTATCAAATCTCACATCCTGTCTTTTCACAGAAACCTGAATGAGCCCCTCCCTTCATGGCCTCTCAGTTTAAGTCCCATGATATAATCCAGAAAATGGACATACTGTTTCCAGCTAGAGTTTTATTAAAAAATTTCATTTTAGCAGATTAAGCAAATTTCTATCATTAAAACTTAACTTCTGCAGCCATTATTAATGATTTGGGGACTCAACAGGTAAAAGAACTGGTCACACAAGATTGGCTGCCTGAGTTCAACCCCTGGAGTCCATTTAAACATGAAAGGAAAGAACTGACTTCAAAAAGCTGTCTTTTGGTCTACACACACACACACACACACACACACACACACACGCATACGCACACGCACACATGTTAATCTGAAGTTAACACAGGTCTCACTCGGAAGTGCAAACATGTTAGAAGTATAACTGCTCGTGAGTCAACACTCCTGCAGTGTGCCTGCCACACAGAGAAAACACTGCCTCAGTGTTTCTACCCCTGGGAGAATGCAGCCCAGGAAAAGTTAGGGGTCAGAGCCACAGCTGAGAAACCTTTGCAATGAGAAACTGAACATCCCTCCCACTGACAGGCAGTAGCTTCCTCTGGACCAGCATTGACTCTGCACAGAATATCGTTATCAACAGGAATCTAAAAGGCATGAAGGAAGTCGTGTTCTCTAACTTGTTTCTAGTGGGTTAACTACTGAACTGTTCCTTCTTCCTT
>NW_004949096.1:20282962-20286843 GCF_000317375.1 Microtus ochrogaster | reverse complement strand
AGACAGGGGTTCTCTGTAGTTTTGAAGCCTGTCCTGGAACTAGCTCTTATAGACCAAGCTGGTTATGAACTCACAGAGATCCAACTGCCTCTGCCTTCCCAGTGCTGGGATTAAAAGCGCGTGCCACCACCACCTGGCACTGAATTGGTTTCTAATAGAGTAAAAAAAAAAATTAAGACAAATGCTTCTTTAGAAGCTAAAGTTCAGTTAAGCATTTATGTCTTTAAATTATGCCTTATTGATCGAGGGGGCATAGAAAGTCAAAGGACAGCTTGGAGCTGGTTCTCCCCTTCCAGCATGTGGGTTCCAGGGATCAGACTCAGGTTTGTCAGAGGAAGGTGTCTTCATCTATGAGACACACTGGCCTTAATTTTTTTTAAATAAAATTAAAAGATTTTCAATAGTATGATATCGATTTTAGAAATTTCAAAAAACAAACTGAGACTTTCAAAACTGAGTTACTAAAAATAGATCTGACCTTTGATATTTGCCTAATGAATCCTCCAGAGCAAAAAAAATTTCACCCACTGATGATACAGTGGGACAACTCATCTGCAGTCTTTCTCTGAATTAGCTAAACTCTTCCAGATGGAGAACATTTGAAGCAGAATAGTGCTTCTGAGCTCTTGGGATTGTCACTAAGTACAACAACATGTTACATGTAAAAAGGGTGCTCTTTGTCTTTGCCCTCACCTAGAAATGACGAAGACAGCTTTGGGTAATATCATTTTACTTAGGCCACTGAGAAAGAGCTGTTTTCCTTTTATCCTGTTTTCAACAAGCACATATTTAGTGCTCTCTTCCCCCTCAACAAGCACTGGAGGTAAATTCAGGCAGATCCTGCCCTTATAGATCCTCAAAATGCCACAGAGGTTTTCTTCCGTGCATGGCATGTAGTGGTGACTGGATCTGTTGGATCAGTGGAGTAGATTATACAGTTAACTAAGGAGCTACATTCATAAAGCTCTGACTTGGGTCAGAGGGGAGCATGGGCCCTTCAGCTGGCTCGACAAGTTCTGCAAACTTTACAGGCAGGAGTGGGTAAAAATTCCAGACACAGAAAATGATGCTTACAAATATAGTATCGGAGATTTAGACAAGAGCTGGGAGTTTGGTGGAACTCCAGAGTGAAGTGTATATTATAGAATGTGGCAGAGAGTGGTGAGGCCACAAAGATGGGGTGTGGGTTCATAGGAGGGGACCCTAAAAGCCAATAAGTGTAGGTTTGGTCCTTTAGCATGTGGTCATGTTTGAGAGAGATAACATGAGCCGTGGGACTAGAGGATGCATGGAAGGAGAAAAAAAAAAGCAAGACGAGGAAGGTGGAGTGCTCCTTTGTGCCACATGCTAGCTTACAGTCAGCCTCACTTAATCCTGTACTGTTCCTGGTGGCTACACAACGTTGTCCTTGTTTTCAGAGGAGGAAACTCAAGTTGTGCAGTTGTCTTCAGATTATACAGCTAATAATAGACAAGCTAAGATTTGAAACTAAAGGTACTAAAAACCCTATTAGAGAACAAAAATACTACCTAACTTGTAAATCACTATCAGAAAATACACAGTGGAAGACTGGAGAAAGTTCGTGAGTGATCAAGGAAGGAAAAGGGAGCATGTACAAAGAGTTATTTTACAGCAAGGGGACTGCAACACAGGAAGTGGAAAGATAATTATAGAAAACCACAGCCTGTTTGGGAAGGGCAGACACAGGAACCCTTAGCATTTGGGGTCGCTCCACATTCTTCTTCCCTTTTGTTTTTAACTTTAAACAATTTCTTGAAAGTAAAAAAGATCCAGCTCATGGTCTTGTAACTTTAATGCTCTAATCAGAAGCAGATGGTGCCCAGTTTCCTAGAAACTGCAGAATTTTGAGGACATCACTCTGCCTCACACCACTGATTTCAGCTCCTCCACAGATGTGACCCAGTGCTGATAATGTGGTTGTTGGGCACCACACGGGTACATCTGTCCTCCTAGTTAGAGAATATTTTTCCAGGGTGGCAAGCTGACTCCGGGAGTGCTTGCCACCAAACTTGATGACCTGAGTTCCATCCTTGGGAGCCACATGCTGGAGAAGAAAACCAATGCCTACAAGCTGTCCTCTGGCTGTACTTGTATGCCGTGGTGTACGTATGCACACATGCCCACACACAGAAAAATGAATTAATTTTTTCAAAATCCTCCATTTTAGTGTATTTCTTTCTAATTTCAAAAATAATTCCTAAGCTGGGTATGGTGGCACATAACTTGAGTTTCAGCACTCAGGAGGCAGAGGCAGGGGACCTCTGGGAGCTCAAGCCCAGCCTGGTCTGCATAGCAAGTTCTACAATACCCAAAGCGACATAGTGAGACCAGAGTCTCAGAAACAAAAAACCCAATAACATTTTTAAAATATTCCTTTTTATTGTTAGAAAATTAAATATTGAACATCATTGGGATATAGCTTAGTGTAGGAAATCATCAAGATTATACAAAACAAAAAAATTCAAGAAACTCCCACTGACTTGAGGATATGAATCTGGGTCCCACATGGAACTGGGTATCTTATATAGAATCCTGAAACAAAAAAGACCATCATGTTAAGTAAGAAGATGCAGTGAGATGGCTCAGTGGGAAAAACAACACTTGTTGCAAGCCTGACAACATAAATCCCTAGAAATCAAGGTAGAAGGAGAAAACTGACTCCTGGAAGTTGTCCTCTGACCTCCACGGGTGCACACGTGCTCACGTACGCACGTGCTCACGCACGCACAGTATGAAAGTCAGATATAATGGTCGGGCGCACACGTGCTCACGCACGCACGTGCTCACACACGCACAGTATGAAAGTCAGATATAATGGTGAATGTTTGTAATCCTAGTTAGCCAGAGGTGACTCAGGGCTAGCCTAGGCTATACATAGTGAGGAGAAAGAAAGACAGGGTAGTTTATGCCAACTTGACACAGCTAAAGTCATCTGAGAGGAAGGAACCTCAATTAAGAAACTGCCTCCACAAGGTCTAACTGTAGGCACAGTGGCATACACAATTTTGTTTTTTTCAAGACAAGTTTTTCCCATGTAGCCCTGATGTCTTGGAACTCGCTTTGTAGACCAGGTTTGAATTCAGAGACCTGCCTGCCTCTGTCTCCCAAATGCTAGGATTAAAGGTGAGGCAAAGGCAAGTGGATCTTTGTGAGTTCAAGGCTGGCCTGGTCTACACAGCAAGTTCCAGCACTGCCTGAAGTATATAGTGAGACCCTCTCAAAAACAAGCACATAAACAAACAAAAGATGTGACTATAGATAAGCCTATAGGGAACTTCATTAATTAGTGAGTGATGGGGGAGGTCCCAGCCCATTGTGGGTACCACCACCCCTGAGTTCTATAAGAGAGCAGGTTGAGCAAGCCATGAGGAGCAAGCCAGTAAGCAGCATTCCTCTCCACGGTCTCTACAGCAGCCCCTGCCTCCAGGATCCTGCCCTGTTTGAGTGTCTGTCCTGACGTCCTTTGACATTGAATAGTGATGATAAAGCATAAACCAAATAAATCCTTTTCCTCCCCAAGTTGCTTTTGGTCATAGTGTTTCTTTTTCTTGTTGTTGTTTTGTTTGTTTTATTGGGGGGGCAGGGTTTCTCTGTGTAACAATCCTGGCTGTCCTAGAACTCTTTTTGTAGGCCAGGCTGGCCTAGAACTCCAAAGATCCACCCGCCTCTGCCTTCTCAGTGCTGGGATTATAGGTGCATGCCACTGTTAGGAATTCTTCCTAACACGAGCTCTCTGCTAACACAAATTCCCAATCAAGCCAAATCAAAACAAGCCAAATTAAGAAATATCCAGGTTTAATGGGGGGGGAGGGTCCTGCGCTCTTGGGTGCCCCCAAGGGGGAACCAGGAGGCCATGAATG
>NW_004949096.1:20281414-20282762 GCF_000317375.1 Microtus ochrogaster | reverse complement strand
TATAATAGTGAGACTCTGGCTCCAAAAATCCTAAATAAATAAATCTAAAACAAATCTTGTTTTGTTTTTGGTATTTTGAGACAGGTTTTCTCTGTAGCTTTGGAGCCTGTCCTGGAACTAGCTCTTCTAGACCAGGCTGGTCTCGAACTCACAAAGATCCACGTGCCTCTGCCTTCAGAGTGCTGGGATTAAAGGCATGCGCCACCAATGCCTGGCAGTCAAGGTGTTTCTATATAGCAATAGCAACCCTAACTAGTTCAGGGGTTTTAGAGACAAGGTCTTGTTATCTGTGTAGCTCTGGTTAACCTAAAACTCACAATTTAGATAGACCAGGCTAGTCTCAGACTCAGAGATCTGCCTGCTTCTGCCTCCTAAATTCTGGCATTAAAGATGTGATCCACCACACAGACTAAAGTATGCATTTTAGTTAATAGCATGTTAACAGTGCTTTATCAGTTGTGACAAATATTAATACAATCTGCTAACCTCGGGAAATTAAAGGTTTATTTACAAAACAAACACTGCATCCCTCTGTTTCCTTCAAATAAAACCCCAAGAGTGAAATGGAAACTATAGAAACGTTTTCTCCTTCAGAGATACTCATTTTTAAAGTAGTACTGTGATGTCATGAGAGGGAGTGAATACGAGCAATGTCCATTCTATACGTTTATAAAAAGATCACAGTGAGGCCTGGTATTATATACAATTAATGTACAGTAAAAAGGGAAGAAGGGAAGCAAACTGTACCAATCTGTACCTGACTCTAAAGATAACGATCACCTGTGCCTTTCTCGCAGCCTTTCTCCATGGTTCACTCCTAAGGACAGAAGGAAGCCTGCTGCCTCATTTCACAGTCAAAGCGGCAGCTCAGGGCAGTGAAGCAATTTGCCCAAGGTCACACTGCTTGTGAACAGTGGGCAGGAGAACCTGCACTCCCAACGACTGCAACCTAATGAGCCGACCTTGAGGTTGGTCAAGTGAAGTCACGTTTTCTGGCTTCTGACAGTTAAAAATAGTGATCAACAACCAGATGTGAGACTTCTTATTTTCTGTAGATAAACACAGGGCTTGCCTCCTATGGTTTGGCCATGGTTGTAAGGAATTAGAATGTATGTGTGTGTGTGTCTGTGTGTACACACTTTAGTGTGTGTGTACATTAGCATTTGTGCTTTAGTGGATGTGCACCACATGTATGCATGAGCCCAAAGAGTCCAGAAGAGGGCATTGGCTCTCCTGGAACTGGAGATACAGGCAGTTCTGAGCTTCTATGTGCATTCTGAGAACCAAACCTGGATCCTCTGCAAGAATAGTAAGTGATCTGAGCCATCTCTCTAGCCCCAGTTTTTTT